>NW_027526361.1:67433982-67947027 GCF_048455015.1 Haemaphysalis longicornis | reverse complement strand
CGGATCACGGTTGATTTCTCCCTTGACTTTCACTTCGTTATCCCTTCATCACAAAAAGGAAAGACAATCGCACCATAATACGGCCATATTAGAATTGTAATATATATATATATATATATATATATATATATATATATATATATATATATATATATATATATATATATATATATATATATATATATGTCACCATAACACATTAACCAACTCCTTGCACTACCACGAGGTTCACACATGTCGACATTGTTATGCTTAAACGACACCCCGAGCGGAGTACACAACGAAATGTCGCGCTCTTTTAATTTACTGTCCACATCTGATTATTGTTTACTAAAGCGACAATAAAACCATCGCCTCTAAGTTTAAAAAACGGTGTCGATAACAGCAATGTAAGTGCACAACAGCAACCATCAAATTTTTTTTTTTTTTTCGCGCCGTGGTCTGTTCGGGCCCAATTAAGTGCTCGGTTGGTACTAACCGTGTAGATAAGGTTGACCATCTTAGTTATCATATCTTGCGCTTATAATGTGCTTACTTGGCTGCAAATTAATGCCAAAAGACGATAGCGTTTCAGCTATCCCTGCCAGTAACGCCGTCCCCCTCCCATCATTCATGCTTACTGCCCTTTCCCTCTCGGCTTTCCTCGCCCTTTCTCCCACTTTCCAACCCCTTCCACCTCCCCTTCATATAATACCTTCTCTCAGTGCATCTTCAACCCCCTTCTCCTCCGCATCTACTTCTTTTTCTCCTTCCATTCTCCCTAACCTCCTCTCCCTCCCTTTCCGCCTACTTTTCCTCCTCAAGGGTACATCCCATGGCTGCCGTGGGAGGGGGACGTAGGCACGTGTCTACCTCCCCCATTAAAACGACAAGTAACACTACTGGCTGAATCGAGGGACAAACAGAAAGACATATAGACGGACGGACGGACGGACGGACGGACGGACGGGCAGACGGACGGACAGACAGACAGACAGAACAAAATTTTTGCGTACACAGTCGAACACGGATACACTGAACTCCAAGGGGATCGCGAAATAGTTCGATAGATCGATAATTCGAAATATGCAATATGCCCATCTGAAGGATATCTGAAAACTCCGCACATCACTGCGATCTTTTGAAGGTCGCGACAAGCCGCAGCGTATACCGATTTGTTCCCCAAAGCGCAGAGAGTTCGAACCACAGCGCAACGACCACTGCACTTTATTAGCATAAAAAAGTCTGTGAGCTTTCCTTCCCTCTTTTTCTTCGTCATGAAGTTCACCAGACTGTCTTCAAGCTTACTAACGCCGTCTAAATTAGAAGCTCCGGCGTTGTACACTGCCACAAGAGTTGCGGATCTGAAGACTGACGCAAGCTCGGCTGCAGTATAGGCGATTGGGGACGTTGTTAGGGCCGCTAGTATGGTTCGTTTCTTCGGAATTGGGGATGTACACTGCAGTCTGAACATCGTCGCCAGCACTTACTAACACTCGTGTGCCGGTGGGTCATTCGGAATGGCGCATAAGAATGCTGACGGCTCTCTAAATATACTTTCGAAGCACGCAGCGCTATCATCTTTTTGCATCAGAACACCTCTCGTCTGGAGTCACGCAGCAAAGCCGCTTTGTACACGACACGCACCGGTACCGCCAGGCCGTGGCCGCGCTCCCTTCCCCTTTACATCAGAATTGACGCTGACCATCGCGCTCAAAAATGCTGCGAGAAAGGCAGCTGACCTAATTTCTCTTGCCTATATCCGTCAAATAATGTGCGCTTTCGTCGCTAGATCCAAATTCTACCGTTTTTCAGTGCCCATGGCTCCGAAACGCGTGCCGCTGACAAAACAAACATGCACCCCGGCACATAGGTCCCCCTACGTGTGCCACCACCCCCACTGATAACTGTCAAGCACGCAGAAAAAATTCCAGAAACCGAACGCTTCCAGCCGATTTCTCCTCCCCTTTTATTGCCGTATGCATCCTAAGACTCCCTGGGTTCTCGCTGCCATGCGGCTGCTTCATGCTGGCGTGCGAGCAGGGGTTGAAGGCCATCGAAGTGACGCTGAGATGCCTCCTTCTCACCGCGCGCGGCAGCACCCGCGATAAGTCATAATCATCATCGCATCCACCCCATCAGAGAAACCGCACTTGCAGGGGCGCCTGCGACGCAGCGTTCGATATACCGAATGCGCCCGTGATCGGGATATCGATACACAGGTACAACAGCGCTATTCTTTTGCATGGGATTTCCAAGGGGATCTTCAGACTGTTCGATATGGACAATAATTCGGTATTCCCGTGTTCTATATATCCGTGTTCGACTGTAGGTAGCCTAAGAAAGCTATCGTCTTTAAAAGTGAGAAGCAGGCGAGTGCTGCTGGCATGAACTGTGCCGTCACGAGCGGCGGCAATCGTCCACGCCACCCCCACCAATGTCTGCCTTACACCCATCGGGGGTTTCGCACCCTTGCTTCCATCGTACCCACGACTGGCTGCTTTCTAACAGGAAGAAAATTTGGGCGAGTTTGTGTTGATTCACCGTAAAAACAGGCACGGAAAAAGGCGTTGACTAAGAAAGATACACGCCACGCCGTCCTGTGTATCTCTTTCTTAGTCAGTCTTTTTCCGCGCATGTTTTCACGATGACTGCTTTCTGCCTGCCCGCGTGTATTCATTCGCGTGGTCCAAGGATGCCTCGACGTAAATTAGGGCTTGCGCAAATCGACTCGTGCTGACTAGAGACAGACTAGACTAGATAATGCAGACTAGATTTTCCAACAAGACTATTACACCAGGCATCCTTTGGGTAATTGTATGCTTCGTTTTTTCTACTTCTTCTACTTCTCCTAAAGGATAATGCGGCTATAAGAGCCCATGTATAATAGGCCATGTGAGTGGGATATTTATTTGGAGTGGGTGAGTTCTCATGTGAAAGGGATCGGGAGTCGGCTATTTATTTATTTGCGTATACTAAGGACCCAATCGGGCATTAGGTACGGGGGAATTTGGAGGATATCAAACCAGTTCATTATGTGTGCACAATACTCAATGCTGCCAGACATCATTATATAAAGTTTAAAATGTAAAAGCGCAGGAAAACTTTACTCAACGTAAGAGAGAAGGGGAAAGGCATGTGCACAAAGACTCGGTGCAAAAAAGACTCTGTGCACAAAAGCACATACGTTTGCAACAATACAATTTTTCCCCAGGCTGCTTAATTAAAAAGTTCGTAAGTAAAAATTCGAAATAAATAATACATAGGAAAAAAATCGGATAAATTCTTCAGGGGAAGGGGAATGCATTAAAGACTGTACGCATCCAAAGAATTGTCTTACGGTTGCCGAGATGTATTCATGCAGGCGGGAGCAAGTTTATTTCCTTCTGTGGCTGAGAAATAAAATTCTTTGGACTCAGGTTGGTTACAAGTCAGGGAAGCGCCCGTTGATGTCACCTGAAGGAACCGCAGAGGGGTTTCTTCTGCTCTTTTTTTCGTAAGTTGTAGAATCCTTTATATTAATAGCGCTGGGTTACAATTGAGGTGCGTAGTGGCGGGCTGACGTAATGTCAGCTGTTCGGCGTGCACAGGAGGACACGAATCGCCTGTTTCCGACTAGCTCTAGGCACCACACAGAGCTCATCTCATATTTCAACGTAACATTACAAAATGAAGGTCAGCAGCGTTGTTGATTTCTGCGGTTGCGTGCAAGAGGGCATGGAACAGAATGTTGAGCGCGCGCCCGGGGCGTCCGCGTGAGAAGTGAGCAGGAGGCGTTGGCGGAGCAAACATCGCCGTTGTTTCTTTCGAGCGTGCGCCGGCTGAGAATCGCGGCCACGCAAAGGACACGTAGAGGGTTCTGCTCTCGTGATGGAGGGCACACCCCTGCTGCTGGACACGGTTTCATATTGCTTTGAAAGAAACTCTGGGGACTCCTCCTTCTGTCTTTCGCGCTTAGAGAAAAGCAACGCACTCTGTAGACCCCCTATGCTGGATTTTGCGCTATACAGGTCAGCTTCCCAATATTCGTGACAGTAGTTTCCACCAATGGAAACGCTGATTTCGGCGGTGAATTCAAGAGCCACATGACGTACTTGCTCCGGAAGCTCATCCGAAGCACCGACCGGAACTTGCCCTTGTATGTACTTCTGCGGTAAGGTTGTGTTCGTGTGCGTGTGTGGTGGCGGTGTTGCGGGAGGGGGGAGGGGTGGCGTGTTTTGAAGTAATGAAAAAAGGCGTCCACGCCTTATTCAGCAGCCGTTAACGAGGGAGGGAACCACTAGTTTTACTTTAGTTTGAGTCATTACGTAAAAAATTGATTGATTGATTGATTGATTGATTGATTGATTGATTGATTGATTGATTGATTGATTGATTGATTGATTGATTGATTGATTGATTGATTGATTGATTGATTGATTGATTGATTGATTGATTGTGGTGTTTAACGCGACGACGCTACGCAGGCGATGAGGCGCGCCGTAGTGGAGGGCTCCGGATTAATATTGACCACCTGGGGATCTTTGACGTGCGCCGAAATCTCGAACACACGGGCGTTTTCGCTTCTCGCCTCCATCAGAAAAGCGGCCGCGGGAGCCGGGAATCGAAACCGCGTCCTTATTAGGTAATAAATACGGTAGCTCACCGCTTCTAACGAAAAGCATGAGACAATCAATATATGATATGATCTGTAGACGCAAGCACACGCGCTTTCACAAAGTTTGGCTGCCGAGCAGCTTAATAGAGATTGGCGTGAGCTAGGCAAGGCTATTAAAATGCTTTTTTTTTTAGAGCAAGCCACCGGCATTCGAGGTACAGGTGCGTTATCACCCCTGCTGTGCCTGCGTTGGTGCACGTCTTCCTATCTCTCGGGGTGAACAATCGAAGCAATATACGGGATGACGGGAGCTCGATAAAACCGCCACACAATGCCGCTAACCACCATAACTCCATCAAAAGATTAACCATCTTAGCCGCCGCGCAGTAACGTGCCCGCCGACTTTTACTCATCCCTCCACCGCCCTTCTCATTTTCGTTGTTTGTGTCGGCATTGGTAAGACCCTGCCCGTCTACGCGCAACAGGGGCTGCGTAGGGTATCCGACTGTATATCCGGTCCTGTGACACCGTAATCGATACTCCGCCTGGAACGAACGCCACTTATTCATACCCGCACGTGTGGCAGATAGCGTTTCAAGCGGCGACAATAACCGAGGGCGAAGCACAAAGCAAGGGAAGCCAGACTTGACGGATTCGCAAGGCGCGCCTATGAGGTAAAAAGCACGTACCGGCAGCTTGCGCAGTTTCCGTTGAGTTGTAATGAAACCGTGTTCCCTGTAGAGAGCCTTTGTATCCTCTGTGGCATGTACTTGCGACTTTAAGGAAGGAAGAAAAAAAAAACAGTACAGGAAAGGCTGGAAGGCTAAGCAAAGAAGCGTCCAGTTGGCTACCTTGCACGTGAAGAAGGGGAAAGGGGATTGAAATCAAAAGAAAGAGTAGGTAAAAATGAGGGCTGAGGAAAAAATAAGGGAATATGTAAAGGCAAAGGCAAAACCCCGGGCAAAAAGCAGGCGCAAACCAAAGCAGGCAATCATAACAAATTGAGAACGAAGGACACGGCACGCTGATAATGTTCCTGCACGCTTTCAGACAAGCCTGTGGTTCTCAGCGAGCCAAATAAGGCTTTTGTAGCCGTTTGAGACGGTGACGGGTAAAGTCTGTGGCGCAGAGAGAGAGAGAGAGAGAGAGAGAGAGAGAGAGAGAGAGAGAGAGAGAGAGAGAGAGAGAGAGAGAGAGAGAGAGAGAGAGAGAGAGAGAGAGAGAGAGAGAGAAGGCTCTCTATTAAAAGAGAAAGCCGAGATGTTTGCCGGAATTTTGACACCGACACGCTACTCGGCGGAGGAAGGGGGAGAGGAAAAGAAAAGGCCCACAGATTACAGGGAAGAAGAAAGAAGAAATGACGTTCAGTTTGTGAGTAGTGGGATTAAAAAGTCTGTTTTCTAAACTCTAAATCACTTCAGTCACGCCAATCTCCTCCAGATAGTCGAACAACGCCTCCAGTACTTTACGTTGAGCTGGTGGAGATGGGCATGGACCAAGAAGTACTTTCAAGGTCATTGGTCCTGGGCTCAGGCGCTGTAGTTTCTGCCCAAGAGTACACCTTGCGTGTATGTAGGCGGAGCATTGCAGCAGCAGATGCTTCACGGTTTCCGGCGACCCGCAGTTGTCGCAGTAAGGGTTGTGGTGACACCAAGTCGAAAAAAGTATGACTTCGTAAGCGCTGCGTTGAGACGAAGGCGGTGGTATAACGTC
Source organism: Haemaphysalis longicornis (assembly GCF_048455015.1). Taxonomy (NCBI): domain Eukaryota; kingdom Metazoa; phylum Arthropoda; class Arachnida; order Ixodida; family Ixodidae; genus Haemaphysalis; species Haemaphysalis longicornis. The sequence goes on along the minus strand of NW_027526361.1, from coordinate 67,940,738 downwards.
TCTAATCGGCGCGGAAGTGCCTCTGGCAGCCTCATAGTTCGTGCTGTGAACGGGTGGCTAAAATTAAAGGGTGACTTTAGAGGAACTTCAAAACCCATACAGACGACGAATGTTCTTCATATTTTCCTGCACGCTCTGCGGTGAATGCGTCATCAGTGAGCTGAATGGCGGCACAGCTCCATGGGGTGGTCATGTCTTTTGGTCGGCCTTTGATTATGAAACACAAGAAAACAATGAGCTATTAGCCAGGTATTTGTGTTCATCATACATCAGATCGGCAGTGGGATCAAAGTGATCTTTGTCTTCGTTTGCGAATTGCGCAGGAGCCAGATGCCGAATGCCCACGACCCCACAAATCACTCACTCCGCACAACGTCTTTTATGGGCGTTGTGCGCGATGTGCTCGATCACTCTTCGCGACTACATGCACAAAAGCAATATCATGCACCTCAGACGGAAACACAGACAAGAAATGCCTTATAGTTACCCCACTCATCCTTCCACTTCTAAAATACTTTTTTGCTGCAATGGGAGACCGTACGGCTCAGCTCCGACCTAGCGGATCAAGTCTGGGCTATTCAGCTAGCCGAGGACGCATCTAGAGCCCAAGGGCTCTTGGCCGACGTCTAGGATTACTGGCTGTTATGCAATGAAGTTATTTCTCTCTCTCTCTCTATCTCTCTCTCTCTCTCTCTCTCTCTCTCTCTCTCTCTCTCTCTCTCTCTCTCTCTCTCTCTGCTATTGTAGCATTGTAGCATTTATTCGGTGGCTTTCGACAACATTTCCTTCTTTCGAAAGAATTGAACCTTTTCCAAAAAGAACCTCCATTTCGCCAGAGTCCTTCAATGCATTGAAGGATTCGGATTTCGCCTACGTTTTTATGAAGCCCTTTCTCAGCTAGTGAAAAGAGAAAAAAAAAAAGCCGCCGCCGAGGTAGGCGTGCTCCTCTCTGTTGCGAAGCGCATCTTCTGTCTCATCTTTGCGTGGTCTTTTTGGCTCCTGCAGCACCAATGACGGTAAGGTGCGCGGTTTTAACTTCCTCAGAACCTCCGGACTAGAGAACAACTTGTGACTCTCCCTCTCCCTCTCTGTCTCGCAGGCTATGTCTGCCGTAATATACGCAAAACGCTGTCAGAGAATCAGAATACCTGCGAAGTGCAGTTCTTCAAGTCTAATACGTAGATGAGTGCACCTGTCTCGCAAAGTACCGCTCTCCCTTTTGTGTCCTATTAATGTTTGTCGCTTGTAAACATATTTTACCGGGTCATTAAGGGATTCAGCGTTATTATTGCAATTAGTGCGTGATGTTGAAGTGTACATGTTAGCTTACGAAGAATCTGATTAATCTATATTCAAACAGGGCTTTTCCCTCCATACTATATAGAGATTGCGATGCCGGCATCAGGCAAGCGGAATAACTGGTTTTAAATTTTATTTTTTTTTGAATATTCGCATATAATATTTTCTCCTTAAGTGGCCTGTCTGTCGGTATACTCGGTTACAACTCAAGAACGGCACCACCTCATGTAGTGTATCACTCCGCCAAAGCGCCGGACTCGTGACGTCAGTGCGCGCGCGTTTTGAAAGGGGTTTGCTATGAATGCGTGATATCGTCTGCCTTGTCTCACGCAGTTTGTTTGTTGTCACTGGAGTCGTATATAAGCATATTAAGTCCAAAAAATCGCGGGAACGGCTCACGCCATGTTAAAATATTCCCAGTAACGCCCTACTTGCGCCGTGCGGAGAAACATCCGGCTACGGTGATAAGGCACAGCGGCAACTTCTGGTGCCGTTCTTAAGTTGTCACCGAGTATAGAAGCAGATGCCGCTATGTGCGCGTATTTTAATTACTTTATAAGTATAACCTAACATTTGAAATTTAGCCATTATTTTTCTAACCTTTTTTTCGAATACCGCATGAAGACTACCAATGAGCTGAACGTTTTGTGAGAGAACCCGCGGCGAGATAAAAGCAATTTTAAACATTAATGCGTTCCTCTTTTATTCATGCCGCAAGCAAATTGTAACACAGCTCCCGCCTTCGTAAAGTGCTCGTGTGCATAACTATCCTTTGAATTCAGGGCCGCTGTTCGTTCACTTCCCCGGGAAAACTTCGCCCAATTTTGTATTCAGTTATTGTCACACTACTCGCTACGTTAAGTACCCCTTATTCGCTTCGATTCCGTTCAGAAAAAGGATCAATCGCCTGAGTTTCGTAAGGAAACGAAGAGGCGCGGAAAGGAAAGCTGTCTAGCGTGGTCGCACCGCATTCCCTGAGGCGCGTCGAAGACACAAGCGCTCCCAAGGGCCGCCCAGACAGCGACATAAAAGAAAGTGTATGGTCGAGTGATTAAGAGCAGTGCTGATGTAGCGCCCCTATCAACCTCGCCGCCTCCGGTTTCCAGCGGCATCAAAGTGTGATGACCACCCGTTTGTGTGCCGCGTACCACGACGACACGCAAGATGAGGATTGCTTCGCGCTGAGGACGCAGCGGCAAACGGAGCGTGGGTGACAACAGGATGAACTACGACCGCTTTGCTACACTTTCTCTTCTGCCCCTGGATCTCTGAGTCGGTTTCTAGAAACGAAGAGAAATCGATAGGGGGACCGCAGCGCGGCGAGCCTTATCGGACGACTCTTTCAGGCGTGGGAAGAAGACACAACTGTCCCGGAATGGTCTCGCAGGGAGACGACTACTCCCCGTTTCTAGCAGAAGAAAGTTGTCATTGCCCGTGAGAAAGGGATTCAGGGACATAATATCCCCTATGGGCAGTGATCTGAGCGAGCACATGTGTCGGAAGACTAGTGTTTTGGGAGCTGAACAAAAAATTTATGAAGGGCTCCGAGTGCGACTTTTGTTTCTTTTTCTACCCTCCTTTCCCTCGAATCGCTCATCCATGCCTGCGACATTAGTAGGTAGTTCCGGTAAAGTGTATTACTTTTGTAGCGTGAGATACACTGGCCGAGGTTGAGCGGTTTCGCGTGGCTCCTGGAGAGCCGTGCTGCGCATGCGCGAGGAGCAGTCACGTCTCACGGCGCACAGCTAGAGCGCCGAAGCCGCCGCCACCGCGACTGGATTGAATTGGATTGGATTGGATTGGATTAGAAATCGTTTTAGCAGCAGTAAGCATGATAATCAGCTAATCCTAGACAACCAGGAAACTTAAGAATAACCAGCTGAACCTTAGCTCACGCTACGTATATCCTGGCATAGCCGAGCTTAGCCAGTGCTACTTTTTTTTTCTTTTTGTAAGCACTGTATGCGGCTATGTGTGGGAGGGAAGATTACGGGGGGGATAGGCTTGTGCAATGCTGAGAGGACTGGGAAAACTCAAGCCCCAAAATAATTTGACCAGAAATCGCAAGGTTACTGATAATTCAATGGAAACGGGAAGCGAAGTGAAATAGGAAAAAAGCGGCTGTGCATGCATTGCGCTGCGAATCAATTGCTACCGGCCTGGGCACAAATTGTATGTCGAGCGGAAAGCTAAGCGATAAGCGCGGATTACGCAGCAGTCCCATGTTCCACGATATGGATCAATGCCAGGGGATGTACGAATTCCAGCAGGAACACAAGTTCAGAATACATGACCGAAAGAAAAAAGAAACTCGTAATATCGTGTGCTGTACACTTGAAGAACGTCATGAGTCGAACTTCTTCACAAATTATTGCCATGTTCATCGAGATAATTCAAAACAGTCGGTAGCGTGTGTCATGATCTTTCCCGGGAATATTTTGTCTGCTACATCCCATACTTGTCGGGTAAGTATGAGTCAAACGAACACAGTTTTCCTAGGGTGCTCGCATCGCTGAAACTGTTGCACTATATCCCTCAAGGCGCTTGTATGCTTCCCTCAAACTCCGTAAATCCAATGTTGTTTTTTTTTTTTGCCTGCTGATTATAGATAACGTGGTCGCTTCGTTCAGGTATGCAGGCAAGCTGGCAGGGAGTAATCCTTCAGCCCTGATTTCAGCTTCCCTATTTTCTAGGGCTGTGTGCTACTATGTGGTGTTACAAGCAGTAAAGTATCCAAAGTAAAAACGTTTTAAGAAAATATGCTAATTTTAACACAGCTAGAAAAGGATACGCGTGGTTGCGAATGCGAACACGTGAGATCATAAAAGTGCCGATTTTGGTATTTCTGTCTAAAAAAATCCCCAGGTGTGTTGAATCGGGTTGCAGAGCATCGGCGATAAATTAGCATGCTTTGAGACGGGGTTTGAGCCGCATTGTAAATTTCACATTTGTCCACGCGTGGGCGAGACTTCGCTTCCTGTTCTATCCCGCATTTTCGCCTCACCCAACAAGCGCACAAACTTCGAGTTTCAAAAAATAAAATAAACTACCTTTCCTACAGAAATCGGTTTCAGCTTAGCGCCAGAGGTCTCTTCCTTTTTTGTGGAATACATTCTTCGTGGTGAGAGCACTCGAAATTGGTCTTTTTTTGTCTTTCTAACTACCTTATCTTGCTTTCATACCTCTGCCACGTGTTATGTTTCTTCATTTGTATCATTTTTTCTTTCTGCAGTCTAAATTATGCAGCGTTCAGCTACGTTGCCCACACAGCCTCCACAAAAGCGACGAGAAGAGAATCGATCATATCGGATGCACAGGAATAAGAGAAGGTGGGGGTGAAGGATCACCCCGTAACAAATGAGAGGGGCGAAAGGATTATTCGTAATGTATGCGGAGAGGAGATGCAAGGGAAAATGGAAGATATCCCCTACTTCTCTTTCCTCTCTAAACTTCCTGTAAGGCTATGAACTGTTGCGGTGGGATCCGAATTGCGGCTAGCGGGGTAGCAAGAAAAAAAAAGAAAATGAGCTTACTCTTTATCCGCTTTTTTTTTTATCATTTTTCACTTGCTGTTCTTGCGATTACTGCCAGGTTTCGCACATCGCACATCACGGACATACGTGGGGCGTCGGCCACCACGAAGCCAAAATGACCGTTCTGAAAAATGCTGCAAAATACCGAAAAAGAAACATTTTTTTGTGTCCTTTTTGCGTCCTGACCTACTATGTACATGCTTGTTTTCACCTCAAGGGTGCCGAGAAAGAAGATAAGCGCAATTAAAATGTTGTACGTGGCCTCGCATGAGGCTGATCGCGAAAGACAATATGAATGCGTCTACAACAATATCCAAGGATGGTACATATGCAGACATTGATGTGCAACGCACGCAAATGGCAGCCCCCTTCCTGATCGGGAACTTTTCACTCTTCTTATGAGGGATTATCTTATCTGTGCATCGCTTGTATACGTTCTGCAAGAGTCTTATGCCCAGTCAGAAGCTAAGGTCTGCATTACGTCCTCCAGCATGCGGTTTTTCTGTGGGCTCATCGAGCATCGGCTTTGCGAAGAAAACGAACAGGTGTACAGTTATAATGTACAGTTAACCAGGTGCACAATTCATGGCTTCCTGCACCACAGAAGCTCCAGAAGCAAGAGCTTTTTGGTAATGTATAGTCTGATCATTAGTTTACCAAGCGTTGATCACGTGGCCTTGCTGCATTTTATCTCTTAATGATTTCCTTTCCCCAAATTGCAGTTTAGACTGGCGGTACGTATGCGGGAGCAAAATGAACCGCAGCTTGTTTAGACGTTATCGTCGTTGAAGCTTGACAATTGCCGACGCTGTATCAGCATTTGATGATTCTGGCATGAGATATCCAGTAAGCGATTTCTGTTCGACGATTGTTCATTGTATTTCTAATCTAGCCGGCCTTGGGCTCCCCGCAGCAGCAAAAATGAAGGGGTCCGCACGAGAAAATCTGAAACAGAGCTATTTTTACACGGTGTTTTTTTTTTTTCTGTCTACGGAGGCGTCGCCCCAGAAAGCTTTAGAGAATAAAAGTGCCTAGGGCAGTCATTCAGAGATTTTACACGTGCCGTCCTGAAATTAGTTCCTTATTTACATGGAAAATAGTATTTTGTTTGCTTGAATAGAGGCTGCTGGTATCCTTTAAATTTCAATCATAATTGTCTTGGCGTTCTTATCATGGTCCCATCAGGCACTACTACCTCTACTTCCGGGGCGCAGACGATTTTTGGCTGAGTCATGCTCTGACTCAGAAACGGGGAGACACGGGCCCTCAGCACGTGACACCACTGGCCCACCGCATTCGGTACGGGGATACCAGGACTGACGGCAAGATTTACCGGCGGCTCGTGCATTCTCTCTCTGTGCATATGCGCTACTGTATTGGTACCTTGAAATTGAGGAGCAGTACTTTGAATCACAAGGGGGGCGTTGTCTGATTCAGTGACACGGCGCAGGGAATGATGCCGGCGGGCTGAAAAGTGGTGCGTTTACCTGTGCCGCGACGACAACGCGGCGATTGCAATGATAAATATTGTTTCGTGTGAAACGAAGCTCGGAAAAATACAAAAAAGGAGGCGCATTCAGCCTCGCGGCAAATAATTTGTGAAAGGATGTGTAATTGGAGTTTTTTTCTGTTCCCAAACAGCACCGTACTTCACCATAAGGAAAACTCGAAAAGTGCGACGTTATAAGAGGAGAGAGATACAAAGATACAAGAGATACATCTTGAGTACGAACGCCGTCAATTTACGTCAAGGTTGAATATACGAACTTCTAAGCCTATCTGGCGGCAATAACGACGATGACAATTAATTTCCTGCAGAGACATTGCAAAGGCCACAGCCGAGCATTACACTGCTAAAAACAACTCAGTGCGAAATTTAGTTGTCTGCACTCACTTACAGGTGGCATTATTCTTTTCGGCGTCTGTAAGGCAACCTCGTAGTTTACAACGATTCTTCGAAGTATAGAAACGAGCGGTTTGTAACGACATTTTTCGAAGGCTATTTATAAGACCCGCTCACTGCAGGCGAAAGGGCTTTCGATAAGGTTACCAAAAATGAAATTGTAATCTGATATTGCCAAGTCCTTCCCGTAAACGCAGTATTTTGAAGCCACTAAGTGAACAGTCCCCTATGGTTGCCACCACTCTCCGAGGTAGTCTTCGCCGTCTCTACTGACACACAATAATGCCATACACGGGACACGATTATATTAAAATCGTATTCATGCAGAAAATGGCAGTTGCGTCATGAGATGCAAGGAACGTACCCGCGCCCCCATTCTACCCACACTGTTCCGTAATAGGTTTGCTTTCAGAGAAGACCCTGCAAACAACGATAAACATGTGGTAGTACGCCTCACGGAACATTATCACAAGGCGAGCAGCCACGCAAAACAACCTTCGTTGGCCTGAGATGGTTATTGCGAACTGCTGCCCGCAGATGATGAGGTTTCAGGGAGGCTAGACGCCGGTATTGGCGATCTTGTTTCAGGCGGAATATCTGCGATGTGAACCTATTCGCGGCAATGTAATCAAGCTGATTGCATTCTCGTTCAGTACACGCTTTCGCAAACTCAATTATGCATACCTCCGCATACTTTGCGAGGTTTCAGCGCAATCTCATCGCATTTTCACCTTTTATTTCGCCATAGAAGTTGCCAGCGTCCCTGCGTCTACGTCGATATGTGCGCTTGCGTAAAAGCTACGTCGACCTGCACTCTTTCCAGCTCCGTCTTGCAGGTAGGAATTTGAAACTTGAATTCGTCGTATTAAGGCCGAAGATTTAAGGGCCCCACTGATTGTGCGAAAGAATTGATATTGTTACTGTCCAGCAAAGAAAATGACCGCCACTGTCATGAGTAAACAAAAAGAACATATTTTCGTTTGTATACCGACACAGCCTCCGAGTACAGGCGACCAAGTTTTTGGCATTATTGGAATCTCATATTTGGCTCCAATAAACAGACCTCCATAACCGGCGTTAAACTTCTAAAAACGCCATGTTATCTCGAACCCACCATATACATTGGGTTAGCTCCGCCTGTTTGCTTACAACTCCCGCGCTCTCTGTGCGGGTCATCTGTCGCCTCTAACCGAGAGTCGTTGCACAAGCCTGGCTCGTTACCGCCGGTCAGCTTCCAGACAGCTCGGACTCTACTAGACCTAGCAGTAAGAGCTGTGACCCCAACCCGGCTTGCGCTGAGTAGCTCCGACGGACGGCAACTTCGGGCCAGAGGCGACAGGCATGAGGCTTTATTGCCCCCCCCAGAACAGGTGCCAAAGGCAGCAATGCACAAGAAGACTAACCCTCACAGGAAGAGTTATCATCGTACGTGCGGTGTTAAGAGTAACAAGCCGGCGTGCGCGCGAGAAGGCTGAAATGGGAAGCTCGCATCAGGCGGCACGTCATCTCGTCACGCTTGCGCCCGGGGCGGGGATCACGCACGATGACCGAGGCGCGGGGGCCAGTTTGTCATTCTCCTTCGAACGAGAGACCCCGGGGCCATCCTTACAGCCGCGCACTCGGGACAGCGGCAGTCTCCTCCGTCCCGAAGGGCGAGTAGAAAAATTCCTGGAGGCGGCTCTTTTGCGAAACAAGTTGAGCAGGGAAAGTTGAGGCAAAACGCGCGAAGTTTTCGGGTGCTGATTAGGGGACCACTGCAAGCCCCGATGTAGGCGACAAGTATTATCCCCACAAGTGTAGGGCGCACCTCTTGCACAAACAGCGACAGCTTTAAAGAAAGGGCAATGCGGTATTTTTGAGCATTTAACAAAATTGCAGAAAGCTTCCTAGCAAAGCATGAAAATTTCCTTGAAAAATGAAGTTGGGATCTTTAGAGCAACATTCTATGGACCTCCGGCGGAAGAAAGCCTAGCTTTTTGCTTGACTCCCCTAATTGTAGACTAGAATACCGTAATTTTCAGCTAACTAGTTCTCTATCTCCAAACCTTGATAATTAAGAGAGCCGTCGCAATGCAAATTCGTGGCACTAAGCTGCGCTGGCTTATCACGCTCTTAACTGGAGCTTGCAAAGCGGGCCGTGATAGCTGATAACAGTAACTGCAGAACAATCATTTCGTAAAACACACCGTGAAGGATATCAACGGGATTTGAAGCCTTAGTTCACGCAAGAATTACGTAATGGCACGGAAAATTATCAAACGTCAACTGAAAGAAATGCCAGCGCACGCCAGCTCAATAGGATCATACGAAAAATGGCGGGAGTACCTGATTGCTTGTAGGCTTAACGCGCCGACGCTTAACGCAGGTGATGAGGCGCGCTGTAGCGGAGAGGTCCGCATTAGTTTTTACCACCTGGGGATCTTGAACATGCGCCTAAATCTCGTACATACGGGCGTTCTTACTTTTCGCGCGCGCCTACATCAGAAAACCGGGCGCCGCGGCCAGGAATCGAACCCGCGTCTTCGTGCTCAGTAGCACAACACCTAAGTCCCTGAGACACCGCGGCAGGTCACGGGAGTATCTAAGTGGCATCATTCAAGCGCTGTGAAAAACCGCCTGTGGTCGCGCTAGCCGCCTATCCCGGCTGTGACGCCCATGCCTAGTCCTGATACATTTCACTGATCTGCATTTTTCGCCCAACGTAGTTTAAGCTTCTATTGTAGAAGTGAATATGTAGCTCGTCACTACTTGCGAGTGCTTCCCTAATTCACATTTTTCTTTATAAAACTTAGGCAAAGAAACAATACAAGCAGCAACAAAAATATTATCAATCAAATCAATGAAATTTCAATCTTCGTGCTGGGAGTTGATTAGCCCGCATTCCCAGTCTGCTCCAGGGAAAAGGTACAGAGGGGATTAAAAGGGTCAAGGCGTGCTCATACGAGATGGCAGGTTATATTCCGCGAAGGGCAGGCTGGGCAGTTGTGGGAATGTGTAGTTGGAAATACGTGAAAATATGAGCATGTCGAAGTATTTCTGGGTCGGGAATCAGCCCCATAGTCACGCGTCGCCGAAAATGAGGGACGGATGAGTGAGTGAGTAGTGGAGCCGACTGTGGTGGAGGAGTTTTGATGTTTCATTACTTGGGCTTTTACGAGTTAACTTTATGTGTCTTAATATTTTCTTAGCTGTGAGTTAGCTTTACCAATGAGGGTATTGAATAATTCTTTAAAATATCACTTAATACAAAACCTCTGTTCCAGCCGAACACCCTCGCACCTTACAAAATACATTGCAATAAAAAAATCGGAACGTCACACGAGGCTCGGATTGTTCTAATCGATTCAGTAAGAGAGAAAATTAACGAAATGCAGTGAACGGAAGCTGCCAAAGTATGAGCTGAATTTCCAACTCCAATATTACGAATGTCTAAACTCCGTCTTAACAGAGACGACTATAATAAAAAAATTCATCATCATCATCAAAATAGCAAAATTTTAGGAAGTTTATAACGTCGCCCATAGTAAATCACACCCGCAGTAGCGTTACCTTTAATATAATGCATCACGTCGCTTGTAGTGACCACAACTGATATCCTTAAATCATCCTTCTGCGCACCAATGTTCCAAAATTTGGACTTCTGCAAGTCGTAGGTAAAAACATGACCAATTTAGGCAGCACAGGAACCTTTGAACAAGCATCTCATCTGTCTGCTTTACCTGCTTTCGTAGGAGACCACAAGAGTCTTGGTACAAGTTAAGGTCTTCAAAATGGAACTTTGCGTAGTTTACATTTCATTTTTTTAACGAAGATTTACTCCGCAATATCCCCCTCTATCTAAATACCATAGCTTTAATGGCGTTTCCATACGACCGCACTGTAAAACTGTTAGGAGTAAACTCTCTGTCAAATGATGAACATATTGATAAAACATCCCAAGATCAGAGAAAAAGAAGCCCAAGTTTAATGACCGCTATTCATTTTCCGATCATCGGACTGTGCATGCGTGTGCGTGCGTGCGTGCGTGCGAACGTGTGTGTATGTGTGTGTGTGTGTGTGTGTGTGTGTGTGTGTGTGTGTGTGTGTGTGTGTGTGTGTGTGTGTGTGTGTGTGTGTGTGTGTGTGTGTGTGTGTGCGTTTGCGGGTGCGTGTGTGTGCGTCTGTATGTGCGTGCGTGTGCGTGTGCGTGTAAAGCGTATATTTACTGGGTGTCGTAACCATACTCACCAAGGTGGACCCTTAGCCCCTTTTGGTAAAGACAATTTGTACGATGTTACTGGTACAAGTCACGATCATGACTTGTACCAGTAACATCGTACAAATTGCCATCGTACAAATTGTCATCGCACAAATTGACGGATTTAGCTGACGTTCGAACGTCAGCTAAATCCAGGCATCCTAGGATCAAAACGCCTGGGAAAGTAGACAACATTAAACCGGGCGTACTGGGTAGCAGCCGCAGTTACCGAAAGCGCCTAACGGTGTGCCACGGTTCTAGGAGCCTGTCCCGTGGCCAAGTGATCGGGATAATGGGACGCCAGAAGCAGAAACAACGATGTCTCGAAGCGCTGCGGACGCGCCACGGCAGGAATTTGCTTAATGCATAGCAGAGAGACGAATCCCATGCCACGTGGGCCACAAATTGCTCCTTGTCGGCACTCGTTGGAAACGCCAGGTCTGGCCTCAACCTGTATATCCAACACGTCTGAAATCAGCTTGTGCAGCCTAATAAACCGAAGCTCTGCGGCCATCTTGGTTGTAAGTACTTGTGGCGGCCTGGTCGCTCTTGTAGAGCAAAGGCCGGGGTCAAAAGAAGCGGGGATCACAATAAAATGTAACATTACCAGAATCATGCAACGATTAGCTTCTGCACATCGGCTTACGTGGAAACGTACACGAGAAGTCTTCGGGGTTGGGCAGGTTATTACTCCAGTAGCTGTGGGAAAGCTCATAAAAGAACACCTCCACATCGCACAGAGTTTTTGTTGAAACAGCGTAGACAAGATCTGATATAAAAAATCTACTTCACCTATTGGTAGTTAGGTCCAACAAAAATGCTGTTCGCTGCGAATTTCTATTAAAAGAGAAAAAACTTTTCTAATAAAAAAGAAAAATTATCAGGTGGAGGTCCAACTTATCCGAAATTCCGTTCGGGCAATTTGAGTTGTTCACGCTTACGAGATTACGGCGTCTGCGCTTTATCAAAAGCGGAGAACCTGTCGTTTGCTGCTCCCTGAGTTCCAGGAGGCTGAGTGTATTAAACCGTATACAACAGTCGACTGCGGCAGATGTTTTTAAGAGTATCAAGGGCCCAACTGTGGAGAAATCAGTTATAGACGGGAGTATATTTATAGGTTAACGCCGCTTAGACACCATCAGATGACCAATGCGTTGCTTGGTGGCTGGTCAGAAAAGTAAAAAACAGCGAAGTGCTTTTACTTCGATGGTTGTATACATACCGACATGCATACATAGATACCTACATGCGTGCATATATGCATGCTTGCATACATACGTACATACATACATACATACATACATACATACATACATACATACATACATACATACATACATACATACATACATACATGCATACATGCATACATGCATACATACATACATGCATACATACATACATACATACATACATACATACATACATACATACATACATACTCCATAGACGAGGGGAATGGGCAAGGTTTAATGAACAGCAAATCAAATAAATAATTTCAGCCAATTACAACCAATGAACGATGCCCATCAGTCAGTCAATCTCTATAAGCCGGTAATTCAGATCAACAATAGCTTTCCCCGAGATTAACTGTTGCACCACTGCATGGCCGCCCCTCCAACGTATACCGGCTGTAATACATGTGGACAAAGGGGGGCTCCGCAATCCGTAATGAAGTTGCCAATTAAATAATTGAGTTCAATCAATCAATAGTTAAGCCGGATTCCTTCCGCCAGTAATAACTGAAGCCGGCGCTGAAATTCGCAACACGTATGGATATGGCCGTACCTAATGCCTGACCTTTGTGGAGGGTACACTTTTCTGTTCGCCTGTATATCTCCAGAGCGCGTGCTCGAGGCCGCCGCTTCTGTAGCATGCGGTCGGCGCCACCGAAGTCATCCACCAAAACCACAGGCGGGGCAGCGTTGTGTGCAGTGAAAGTGCGCCACATCGCTTGAGGAGCTATTCGGTTCCGAGATGATATGCGCCTGGAAAGCTACACAAGCAAGACGTGCAAAGGCCCGCCCGTTGTATGTACTTACATACCAAAGGGTTGGTGGTCACTTTAAGTGTGAAGCACTTTTAAACGAACCCCGCGGCAAGTCTCCTGATAAGCATGGGGGGAAAATCATATATGTCAGCGCGGTTCTAAGCGAGGAAAATCTCTCCATAATTTAGGAAGAACACAGGTATGAAATAGAGGTAATTACTATTTTGTTCAGTAAAAATTTAATGCGCATGCGACACGTCACACGCTCCTCATGTGTTGTTGTGGATATTTTGCTGTCAACAGTTTTGAAGACGATAGTCTTTCTTGGGCTACTTACATCCAAAAATATTGGTCTGTGTCTATGTCTGTTTGTCTGTATGTCTGTGACTCGATTGCGCCACCCGGCCAAAGTAAATCAATATCTGCACAATAGTCTTGTATACTCATAGCCAAATCTAAACGTCTAAGTCCGGTGTTAATGTTCGTAGTTGTCAACATTGTTGAACAAGAACAAAACATTACGCAAATGTGAGGCAGAAAGCCAATGCATAAGTTATATTTGCAGCGCCCCTTTATTAAAAAAATTATGAATGCTTGGTTTTCGCAGCAAAGGAAACATTCATTAACTGCAGAAAACAGTCGCCTGCTGTTTCCAGCGTTCCTGGCGGCAAATAAGAAATCAAACGGCCACAGCAACGGAAGGTTAAGAGAGGTTCCACGTTCCATTTTGAACGCTCGTGGAATGCAACGTCGTTGTATAAACGTTTTAGTAGGGTGCCTCGTGTCACGCGCGTCTCCGCCGTACGGCAGCGCTGGCATCGAGGCACCTGGCTTGGAGCAGTGGAACCAGGTAAATTTAAATTGCATTGAGCAAACCTTTAGTGTGTTTACTTTGGAAGGAGCGGGACGGAAAAAGAACAGCATGAGAGGCTGAGCGGGAAAGCAAAATGGGGCATTTACTTAGCAAATGTCGACATTTGCAACGAAAGGAGCAGATACGCGGCCAATTTTTAACCTCTGACAGTCGTAGTGCCTTGGATGATAAACATTCTTAGAACGGGACGCAGTAAGAAAGGTGAGGAATGCTACCTAATTCTCAGGCTGCCGCGTGTAGTCGTTAACGGAGCTGAATTTGTTGGCCTCAATGCGGCGATAAAAGTGGCAGTGATGCATATGGCTTTGGAGGGCAATCGCAACTTTCGTTCTAATGATACCACTCTGAAATATTGCAACACCGCTTGCCACCAGGAACGTTCCGCAAGCCTGAAGACTGTATTTGAACGCACTAGACATGACGATTCAGTGTTTCTCAATGTACAAGAGTTGCCAAACTACCCGTGGACCCAATGTACCAAAAAGCAGACAGCGGTTGGCCCCCTGCCCCCTGGGCAGGGGGAAAACGGGGGCAAGCTCAGGGCAAGTTGACTAGCCTGCCATCTTCCCACAGAGCGTTAACTTAGTACGCAAGTTCTTGCGGTGCTGCCGCAAGTCATTAAATGAAAAGTATGAAAACATAAGTAAACATTCCCTAATTTATGTGCAGTAATTCTTAAAGCAAGCTTTATTTGCTACGTTAAGTTGCGTTATAAAATAAATTTCTAGAGCAAACATTTCTTTTTGTCCCCTAGACCCGTGCCGATACACTAGCCCCTAGGGTACCTGAATGCGCCCCCAACGGCGGCTGGCGTGCAGCCAGACACCTTGCTTGTCCTCAGCCTCAACGAAGCAGGTGCGCTCGCACGGCCTGATTCTGAAGGAACTTTGCAACTGTCCTATACTGAAAAAATCTAGTTAATATTGTGTTCCCTTTAGCCTAGCTGACGGCCTATTTCCTGATTACGTATGCGCTTCCATTCGAAGAGTGTAGACTAATCATCAGCAGCAGCAGAATCAGCACCGTGCAAATGAGCCGTCCGTAATGAGAAGGCAGGCGTAGGTATTGTTTTTCCCTGTTTAGATTGGTCTTTTTCCCTCCGACTACCTGATTACACTAGCTCTTTTCATGCAGAATACTTGGCAATTATCTTAGCCCTTCGAAAGTTAGATTCTACAAAACAACATGTAATAGTAATCACCGACTCTCTCTCAGTTTGCACTGCTCTTTCGTCCCCAAATAGCTCTCCTCTACGTAGAGCCCTCAATTATTTATTGCCTACATCACTACGAGAGCTGCGTTTGGTGTGGGTGCCTGGACACGCTGGCATTAACTAATCGGCAGATACGTTGGCGGGACTTGCACTGGACGGCCCAGTGGTGGAAATCTTGCCGCACATACAGTTCCTCACCTCGGCACGTTTTCGCAGATTAGGCCTCCTAAAAAGCATGGCTGAAACTGCGTGCGTAGGTTCAGAGTTCGAGCACCTCCGGTTCTCCTGGAAGTGGCGGATTAGCCAATCACGCGAATGCAAAGTTAGCCTAACTAACTTTCGCTGTGGCGTACCAAATTTAAATTATTATTTGTACCGCTGTGATCTGGCCCTTTCACCCCTTTGTGTATTTTGCAATGAATTAGAGACTATAGAACATTTTCTCCACTTCTGCCGACGGTTTGCCTCCATACGAAAAAGATATTTGGAAAACCCTTTTAATCAATTGGCCCACCCAATCACTCTTGCTCTAATATTATCATTCGGGGAGACAGTACTGGGTTTTTGCCGCGGGGATCTTTGCCGCGCTGTACATTCATTCATCTTTGAATCACGCCGTCTACCGTGCTAGCCGCTAATTCAAGATGGCGGGCTGCTCTTAAAAACATGTCTGCGCCTGTATCCTCTGCCTTCCCGCTCACTGCCTCCCCTTCGTTGCCGAAACTTCTTTCTTTAATTATCTTACATAATTTCCACGATTGTCCTTCGGCCAATCCTTTCCTTATTCATTTGTGCTGATTTTGTAGTTGGTGAGCTCTATCTGCCACCGCACCTTATTTTCTGGCAGGTTACTTATTCTTTTTACTCCCGTTCATACTCACCTTTTTCTGTATTTATTCACTTTTCTTCTTTTAATCCAAATTAGTTTTTCCTCTTCAATCCAATCTCAGTTAGCGCCCATTTCCTGGCCAATCCCCCTGAGAGGGTACGAGCCATTTATTTTTTTATCAACAGCAACAACAAATGAGACACGCAGCCGCGAGGCATGAGGGGTCAGAGCCACGTTCGAACGTGCTCCGAGAGCAGCAGCTGAAAAACCCCGCTGTGCTCCAGCCCCAGCCTCCCTGGGAACGACCGTTAGAGGTGACCTCTGTCCAATGGACTTGCGCGGCCAACCCGGCAACGAGGAGATGGGTGCCGGGTCGCAAGTACGAGAGGAAACCGGGATTGAATGGGCTTCCACACCGGGGCTTGCACCAAACCGGGCGACACCCGACTCGGGCTATGGCCTACCGCCGTACCCGTTCGGAGTAACTGGTGGGGCTTCCATCAGCCAGCCGCTGAAGACGCGGTCGTCAGTATGCCCCTGCCCTGCTCGTCGAACTGCCGATGATGTGCCGACAAGCGCGCCTCCCGTGCCACGTCGTGCGCCTTTAGCAGCAGGGCGCCAACCTGGCGCCCCAGAAGAGCCCGGCGGGCGAGATGACCAACACGCCCGGAACGTCCTTGCCACGCTCGCCTACCTTGGTTTGTACGCCTACAGAAAGCTGACCACACACGAAATGCACCCTAGACCGACCTCACCACGGCCGGCAGATACGTGCCATGGGCACACCAGGACCTGTTGGGCAGGAAGTGCTCTGAGGTTAGCGAGGATCGCGGGAATGAATAACGGACTCGGGTTGTTTGAAGTCACCCATCGTAATTTGTACGCAATTGAACCAATATACGGATCGCTTCTCTTGAGCACCGTTGGAAGAAGTTTCGTCTGTTTTCTATTTGTCTACAAATTATATTTGCACACACAGCTGGCTCACATAAAGGAAGCGTTCCGCCTAGGACCCGTTCCTTTCCGGTTGCTCAAAAAATTAGGTGCTCTAAGCAAACCAGTAGATGTCGTTGTGTGCGCACAGGAAAAGCCGGGCTTGTATCCATCGGCAAACAAATGTCGCATGTAAAAATATTTGAGACATTCCGGTTCCAAGTCTCTGCAGTCCAGAAACTACCTGTAATACCTAGCACGACGCTGTGAACAGCCCGTTGACTCCAGTTTTCGAGCTTAGTAAATCAGCTGTATCTCGCCTTATAGCATTCCGAGGGAGACGGCATGACGTGGCATACTGTCCTGCACATTTGTGCAATCCGATTAAGTTTCAGTCTCCCGCTTATACTTCGGGAACGGAGCTGCAATATCGGCAGCTCTGCAGTTATTAGCATGGTGGTGTGGGCACAATTTCGAAGGACAATCATGTACTAATACGTGCACACTAACAAATATTGCATCGCGACTTGCCACCAGCAACATTGCTCTAACACAAGGATTTTATATAAATCCACAATTAAGATTATCCTTGCTCTTTAGGTTTGCTGACAGCCAATCTCCCAAATGGGTAAGCGCCGCCAGTAGATGAGGATTATCGTCATCAGCAGCAGCATCAGCACCTAGACCAGGCACGCAGCCACGACGCACGGGGTGTTAGAGCGACGTTCGAACATTCCCGAAGCTGCGATGTGCTCGTCCTCAGCCTCGGCCTCCTTGCGGACGACACGAGAAGGACACCTCGTGGCAATGGGCTTGCTCTGCCAACGCGGCACCGCGGAGGGGAGCAGCGGGACGCCGGTACAAAAGACAAACGGCAATGAATTGACCACCGCCACGGGGCCTGTACCAAACAGGGGGACCCCCAAGTCGGGCTGTGGCCGTCAGCCAGACCTCCTTCGATCAATGTGTGACGTTTCCATCAGCCAACTGATCAAGCCGTCGTCGCTGTTCTCTAGCCATGGCCGTGCGGCTGTGGGTCGTGTAGCGACTAGCGCGCCTCCCGTGCCACGTCCACCTTCGGCGGCAGGGCACCAACCGGGAGTGAGAAAACAGCACGCTCCACCCTCCCGCAACGTCCTTTGCCCGCTCGCCTACTTCGGCTTGGACGTCTACAAAAAGCTTGCCGAGCGTGAAATACAACAAAAACGGGTTGCTTCACCACGGCCGGCGGACATGTGCCATCGCCAGAGCAGGACATCCTGTGCCGAAAGCGCTATAGGGCTAGAGAGGACCAAAAGAGTGGGCGACGGACTCGCTTTGTTTCAAACGACCCTTCGCAACGACCTGATTGACCCAATATATGCTTCACTTCTCTTGGGCCGCTGTCCGAAGAATTTCGTCGTCTATGTTGTTGCTTCCGCTACAATCCATAACCTCACAGGGGACTCACATGCATGGTGAAGCGTCGCGCTAACGACCCGTTCCTTTAACTGCCATGGTGGCCCTATATATTTGTGTGAAGAGCATATTTTGCCAAGTCTCGGTAGGGTTTCCGAATCCACTATTGTGAACTCAGCTCAAAGCAACAGCACTTTAATGATCGGCAGTTTCCCGCGCCGAAACCACTCCTGGGTTTTAGGGAGGACTGTAGTGTAAGGCTTAATTTTGACTCCATGAGCATCTAAATGTGCCTTGAAATCTCGACATGCAGTGATTTCGCTTTCCGAGTTTATCAGGAAAATGGCCTTAACGACCATGTTTAGAACTCCCGTAGTCTACTCAGCAGTACAACCTCTTCGAGCCACTGAGCCTACATTTGCGGACAGGTCGGGGACAGCACAGTAACTTCAAGGGCCCTATAGGTGCCAAACACAGCCTCGTGTATGCAATAATGCATGCAGTGCGGTGTCGAGTGAATACTTTACGAAGATCGGGCAAAAAACAAAACAAGTAATTGGGTAATTTACAGGAATAACATACAAAAATAACATTCCGACTTTGATATTTCCGTTCACCGTTCTGTCATCGACCCAGATAATTTAAAATCATTTCAGGCATTTCTAAATAATTACTACAGCGGACGAGTAAACAGGTGTGCACATATTTTCTGGGGGAACCTGTTTATGAGCTTGTTCATGGTGTTGCAGATGCCTTAAACAGGTCATCGCATTACACAGGGGGGATAGTTAGGCCTATCACCATTTTCATAGTTGCCCATATTTCTGAAAAGAAGGAGCTTGGTACTCATGGCTAGAGGCCGGATTTTTAGGCAATAATATTGAGCATTTGAGGCGCCACATTATGCAGGCAAAATAACGTTTCTGGCCTTAAACGTCCGAAAAATACGCACCTAAATTTTTACACGTTCTTTTACACTTTTTTTACACCTTTTTTACACCTCTTTTAAACCTTTAAAATTTTTACACCTAAATTTTTACAGCCGTTCAAGTGTCCCATACAACCACTTAAGTAATGGTGATCCATTGGCTTAACTCAACACGCGCACTGTTAACAGTCATGTTCAATGACCACTGTCAGTTGCTCGAGTGTCGCATATAGTGAAACAGGCATGAAAAAGAATAATTGAGGGCTGGAAATACTCATTATAAAAGCGCTATTTTATGTCTGCCTTACGCATTTTTTTACGACACAAAAGAAACAGATACAGATAATAAACTCGAGGGGCGACGATTTATCAAGAATTTACCGTGCTCTTACGTGAGTAGTGTTAGGTACAGCTCTAGAAATGTTGTCACATTGATATTATCTGACTTGTTCAGGCAACACGTCCAAACACGGCCAAGTACACTTCCACACATTTGAAGAACATTTTCAAAGGGTGTTTAGCATCCGAATAGTTTTGATTGAAAAGAGTGTCTTAGAGCCCATCGGGAGTGTGAATTTTAAGGCCTGAGGAAATGCAGCTGCGTAGTGATATTTCGCCGTTGTCTTCTGTATATACGAATGACCTGCCAACAAAAACATGCGATGCTCAACAACTGCGTTCAAAATAGAGTTGGTTTTGAGGATGTTTCTGGAAAAGGGGATGTGGCTGACTGTACATGTTTGGAGATATATGTTTGGAGAGCATGCGGAACGTATACATTCCAGCTAGGGTTCACTGTGAAAATCGTGGGGGCGATAGCAATTACCACTATCTGCAGATTTTTTATTCAAAATTGTGCCTCTTGTCTCTACGTCCCATTCCAGTGCTGCTAGCGGTCTTTTTCCTGGAGTTGGTCGAACTAGAGTACTAGGTTGAACGCAGCTGCTTTGAGGAAAAAGTCATATAAGATGCAGGAAGTTGCAATTCTGACTGATTCAAAAGCAGCCCTAAACTTTTGCAGCATGGGATCCCCACGAGAAGGGTCTGTCATCGTTCTTTACGACTTGTGCAAGAACTCAGCAGGAAGGGCTTTAAGGTGCGGCTTCAATTGATTCCATTCCATGTTGGCGTCAAGGGCAATGAGACCGCTGATAAGATGGCACGGAATGGGCTGTAATTTGCACCGACTGCTAAAATTTCCGCCGATCACTGGAACGACTTCAGGCGGACAGTCCTCGAACATTCCAAGCCCTTTGGGGATCTCTATCATCATCCTTGCGTCAGAAAGGGACTTACATGATCGAAGGCAACATTGCTGTACCGCGTCCGAACGGGCTCAGCGAAGACCACAGCATGGCTATTCAAGGTGGGCCTCGTACGATCGCCTCATTGTTCATCATGTGCAGTGATAGGGGATGTAAACCACTATGTAATGCGTTGCCATGATGCCGAGAGGACTGCAATTCTCTCAGCGATGCGAAAGTTGGCAGCCCCACACAACACTGTGGACCACATCGTATTCCAAAGTGGTCATTGAATGCTGTGCAGAGACGTGTCGCATCTTCTACAAAACTTCCTTCAGGAGACGAAACTGGCAAACTCGTGGTGAAAGGACCCTAACATTGACTGATTTGGAGGATCTTTGGTGGAGCAAATGCCGGCATATCCAGGCAGGCTAACCCCGCCTGATCCCACACAACAAGCCCCACTACCACTATAGAGTTCCGAAGAGTCAATGACAGCTGCCCGGTAACATAAAAAACTATCTTAAACTGCCCTGGAAAATGGCAGTTGAGGCTATATAAAGTTCATATAGGCGCCTGTTCTGATAAATAGGCATTTATGGCCACGTATAGGCATTTAGGCTCAAACGCACAAAATAGGCATATATAGACACTATGAAAACTGCATAGAAGTACTTCTTAACCTCTAATTCATGCTCTTTATCAAAGTTGCGCGATAGGAACGCAAGGAGCAAAATAAGCATTTCCCTAAAATATGGTATCTACTCATCACCATTACAATGGACCAAAACAAACTCCGGTTACTTATGCCAGAGCGGGTGTTCTAAACGCAAAATGGGCAGCCTGGGTTAAAGCCGTTACACCTTCCCTGGAAGTTACACATCGAAGATCTTCTGCCTACCGATGAACCGCTTTCAAGGTGTAATTTTTCATGCCTCATCAGTGCGAAACGGCGTGGGTTACTTGAACGTGAGAGTAATACCACTAAATCTCACGCTAAATTTTGAGAAATCACGCTAAGTTCGCGTGAGTTGAACTAGTTAACTGGATAACAATTCATACTGCCACGTCACAAATGTCGCGGGGGCGCCTGCTAGCCCTAAAGAAGGTTCATTGACAATCCAAGGTTCGCAGTGCCATGTCTGTGGCATCAAGGAGGAAGAAGCAGTATAAGCTGGTTGAGCCACGACGGCTGAAGGAACGACGGAGGAAGAACTAGGACGTGCTAATTTTCCTCGAGTAAGGTACATAGTCAGTAATCTCTTTCGGTTTAACGACTGATGTTTGGCCGATCCCCTGATTGCGTATGCGCCATTAATATAAGGAACAACAACAACAACAATAAAAACAACAACAACAGCATCCTGTTACGCCTGTATGAGCTGCGGTTGTGCTTCTTTATCCTGTAATGATTGTAGACACTTGTACTAACACTTTTGTCGTAACAATATTAAATATTAAATCCATAATATATTAATCAAAATATTAGCTAGTCCACTGCCCTTCTCAGCTACTAAGGACAAACTTTTTTATATCTTTTTGCATTTCCTACAGCGGCACCCTCACCGCTGGTGACAATGGGTACAAAACAACACGTAAACGGGACGGCCTTTATTGCTGCCACCATTATAAAGAGGAACGGACCCACGCTCCTCAAACGGTGCTGTGGATAGTTTGACGATTCCAGTTTTCGACCTTCGAGAAGCACAGTATCTCGGCGGATACACTTTCCCCGAGCGATACGTAAAAATGCTGGAATATTATGTGCAATCCGACAGAAGTTGCTTCATGATGCCACGCATAATTAAATTCGGCGCTGCAATAAGAATAAGAATGGTTGTAGTGCGTACGTTTGATGAAGACAGACGTCACCCTTGTTATTGCGCTACTGCGGCCTGTCTTGTGTCTTCACTGGCCGAGCTGATTAGGTTGTGTGTTACACAGACAGTGAGATGCCTGCGACGCGGGAGGGAAACAGGCAGCCCCATGTGTTTTCGCTGGAATAAAGTTCGAGTCCTTCCAAGTTTCATTAAGCTAATTGGGTAGGAAGCAAACTCAGTAACAAATTACAAACATACGGGGTTTGTTTCGTGCACTCCGTCGACTGCGTCCAGCTTCTCAGGTCATTCATCTTGGAAGGGCACTAATTTTTGTGGCTGCCGCTAATGGGACGCAAATACATACATTACGGGACATTCCGGTGGCGAGTTCACTGACGTTCTTCTGTGCGGTATTTTCTGCGTGCACTAATGCAAATAACGGGAGCTGTGATGATGATGTTAATGAAGAAGAAGATGCAGGTCGCATGTTTATTGCAACAGATCGCATATTTATAACAACTGGCGCGTGAAACAGGTCCTTGTGGTTTATACATGCCTAGCATCTACCGTCTGCGAAATTTAGCCCCGGCAGTTGTGTTGTCCCTCTTTTCACTCGCTAGGGCCGGGAGCCGGCTGTCGCGGGCACGCCTGCAAGGGGTGGCCAATCTTGTAGCACCGGTGACAGCCTTTCACAGACAGCAGGCCTTCATGAACAGCAACATCCGCTAGCTCGGGATAGAACGGGCCAGGCTCCTTTTTGATGAGTACGGGTCTTCAATAGCAATATAGCGGTCATTCCACTTCTTCTCGGCGATGAGAACGGGCTGGGACTTCCTGATACACACCACGTCTTTGCTGAGCTTGAACTCGACGGCGTAGAAGCGCAGGAGCTCAACCCACAACTGGCCTACGGAGCGGTATCTTGCACACCCACCGACCCTCCAGATCTTTAAGCTTCACGCATTATTCAGACTCATCGATCCCTTTCCCCTCGTGTAGAACAGGCAGCACGGCAGGCTTACACTTTTGCAGGAAGAACACAGTCATTAGGGCAAAGGCGTGAGCTGGCAGCGTGCCTTTCTCTTGCTGGTCGAGGCAAGAGAAGAGAAAACCGGAATGCGACCACCAGAGTTTGTACCCTGGGGTCGAGCGACAGGTAGTCTTCTAGAAGCCTCGAGGTCTTGAGCCAGTTGATGTTGTTGAGGCTGATCTCGCAGGAGAGGGTGCTTCTGACGTCCGTGAAACCTATTCGTGGCACCCTGGAAAAAAAATCCGTCTGCTCGTACGAATACTTGGGGCACTGTAGAAGCAGGTCGCCAGTTTCGATGAAAAGCTTCACGGCGTCCGTTTTTCCGATTGGAGACAGGTCGATGTCGACTTTGCTCGTCTTCAGGTCAAAGCCGTTTACCGACGACCCATGCAGTGTGAGCCTGACATCTGGCAATGTTGCCTTGATGTGGGCCTCCAAGTCCTCAGCTATTCTCCTGCGCAGTTCAAATCCCCTCTCGTCAGGCCGTGCTCCTTGGCAATCTGCTGGACGAAGTTGCTGATTGCGCCGCACTGGGTGTCGACCGGGTACGGAAGGCTCTTGACGTCCATCCGCAGGTCACTGACGGCCTTCTTGGTAAGGTGTACGTCCTGCTGAATGGGCTTTTCGGCGTACCCAACGTCGTCAAGGTGTCGCTGGCAGAGATGGCAGTAGAACTGCGCACGCGGGAATAGTGTGGATTTTTTTTTGAAACGGCAAAATGTGGTGCTGCCTGGGTGTCTCTAGCTTTACCTTGTATGGGCGGTAGACCTTCCGCTGGTCTCTGTCGGTACTACTGGGACAGAAATGCACGCCGGTGGAGTTGGCGCGCCGTCTGTCCTGATGGAACGGTGGGGTGTCGAGCCTCTGCTGTGTGAATAATTGGCGGTCAACCAGGGCCCTCATGTCCCCCCGAGGAACATCACCTCCGCCCTCGTCGTGCACCTGGCAGTTCTTTGGTCCCGCAGCGGTATGCTTCGTCTTGGCGTAAGCATTTCCGCACCAGTCCCGATTTCCGGGCTTCTGCGAGGACTCAATAGGTCGGTGGTCGGTGTAGTTGCAGGGCATGCCAGATGCCGTGAGCCCGAATGGCCGCTGGGGGTTCTGAGGTGCACACATAAGAGGATATCCCTGTTCCGAGTTCCTTGCCATTCTTCGTTTGCGTGGAATTCTCCGCGTGCCGCGTGCCGTGGTGTAAATGATGGTGATTGTGATTTTCTTACGGATATGATTTATTTTTTCAGAGAAGAAAATAGGAACGTAAATAAAATTTACGGCGAGTAAATCCCAAATTACATAATATTATGGCCTCCATATGAATTCAACCTAGCTGTAGCAGAAACATCAGCTCGACAAATTCGGGATAAACTTAAGAGTGCTTCCGTGTGGTATTGCAAAAGCATTATGTGCATTTTAATTGAAGCTGTGCGATTGATTGCCTTATGGTGGGTATGTCGCGATTGTTGATTGATTGTCGGGTTTAACGATTCGATGCTACACCTAGGCTACGAGGTGCGCCGTAGTGGAGCCCTCCGGATTAATCTTGACAGTCTGGGGTCTTCAACGTGCGCCTAAATCTGGACTTCATTTTTCGCCTCCATCAGAAAAGCAGCCACCACGGCCGTCATCGATCCCGCGCCCTTGGACTCAATAACACAGCGCCATAGCCACTGAGCCACCGCGGCGGGCGGCTTTCCAGTGATGAAGGCGAAAATTATAATGGTAATGATGATGATCCCCTTGAAGTGTTTGGACGTACCCACAATAGTGGATTGGGCAGGTCAAAAGCCTTGTCGACTGCGCTAGGGGTTTTGTACCATTTGATGCTGACAAAGCCCCTTTTTTTGCATCGTGGGGACATAATGCTACCGCATTTCTGCGACAGCCCCGTGGGTAAGAATTCGCGCTTGAAAAGTAAAACATTCCAGAATGGCGTGCGACAGAGTCTTATTTTGTGATTTTTTTACCTTTTGGCAGCATTCTCTAACGTAGCTGCGTGGGTTTTTTTAGCACGACAGCGCTTGATTTGCCATGAGCGAAAAACTCGTAGCGCCTCCTGAGGGAACGAATGCCAAGCCAGCAAGAAAGAAAAGGTCCCGCAATGCCCATACGCGTTGGGCATGCGTATAGCCGCTCGTCTTCTGAGCGAACGAAAGCCGAGCCAAGGAACAAGGGGCGTCTTTCTTGCTAGAAGAAGTCATCCCGGCACTGCCTCGCTCGCCCTTTGCTCAGTCGCTGCGTGTGTGTAGTGAATGATTAGGCATGAATGAAGGGGAAAGTCGCTAAACTAAGCAACGAGCCATAACCTTGCTACACCAAGAATAACCAATCGTCACTATGGAGCAACTTCTCGCCCACGCGCTAATTGGGAATTCACCCCCTGAAATGGCTTCAAATATTCGAATGCTAAGGCATTTTTATGAAGACTGGATCAGGACACTCTTTTATACGTGTATGACATTTTAAGGGTCATTTCAGCATACGAAAATACTTTTAATAATAGGCCGTTGAACCTTCATACAGCAGCCGACCGTTTTTTCGGACTTAAAAATTCGGACTTGCTGGTATTCCGGACTTTCCCGAAGAAGCACCAGTTGTTCCGAAAAAGTAATGTATATCAAGAACAGACATCTCGGACAAAATAAAACCAAAATTGGATTTTTCGGACATAATTTTAAGTCATAGAGTCGTGGTGCGACTCCAGGGTGACGCCATTTTGAATCCTAAGCCACCTGGCTAGCTTCGGATTGGATTGGGATTGGCTTCACTCCCGCTGGGGCAACAAACTGTAATCTTGGAAGCCATAATTTTGCATGTATTCAGAGGCGGAAGCAATCTCTATATCCGGAAATGGGTCATACGTGGCTAGTTTTTTCAGACACCAGGTGAGGCTGACTATAAGCAACATCATCATCAGGTTTTTCCTGTGTCGTCCCGCGGAGCTAAACAGATGACGAGATCGTGTGCCAAGTCACCGCTCTGCCGCAAAGTGACATAGCTCCGACGAAGGCACTCCTAACCGCCCGCAACTGCCAACGCAAGACATTGCCAACGCTTTGGCGTTGTTGTCCAATGTTTACGAAGAAAACGTGACGCTCTAAAATATGCAAGCACCCGTTCTCCCACGAAAGAGGAATTCAAGGAAAGGAACCATTGGCGAATTCTTCAGTCCCATGAAATAAAGTTTGTTTTTGCGACTCGCAGATTTTTCGAAGTGCTCTTTTATTCGGAATACCTTCCGTTCCCCTCCAGGCCCGAATAATCGGACGGCTACTGTACTTTGATTAGGCTCATAATCTTAGAACGGGAAACAAGTGGGTTGGTTTGGGCATGTTAAAACTTGGAAAACAGCGCGAATTAACGGGACACAGAGTGTGTATGTTTTCTACTCTGCGTCTCGTTAATACGCGCTGTATTCCACGTTTGCAATAGACTCATTATATTTCCAATGAAGGAATGCACTGCAAACGATGCGATTTTAGGGAAGGCGATAATGGAGGAATTCTAAATACACTGCTCCACAGAGATAGATAGGATCGCAAAGCGCTTGAGCCATCTTAATTTCGTGTAAAACGTTCTAATTTTGCCTCGGAAAAAACTCATAGCCAGCTTGCAAAACTGTGCAAGCCTGATGTCACAACAGAGTGTTCGTCTCACTAAGCTAAACTAGACGAACGCCATATAAATCACTCAAAACCATTTACCCCCCCATATATATATATATATATATATATATATATATATATATATATATATATATATATATATATATTGTAGTGTGAAGAGGTGACAGTGGTCAAAAGCTCTATGCTATCTCCTACCCTTGCAAGGAGATTGGCCGTCGTGCAATAACGGCAAGGAAGATGAAGCACCGGTGAACTGGACAGCCATCATCTTCAGCGTGGACCGCGAGAAGAGCGCGTGAGAGCCAGCCGTGTGCCCCGCTTGCTTTGGACTGCCTTCTCTGAGCATCTTGCCGCAATTCCTTCCGCAATAAACCCATCCTACAGTTTGGTGGAGTGTGCGGGTTCTCCGCCTCAGCTCACCTCGTGTACCCTCAAGCCTGGAGCTCTGAAGTCGCACCCTGCCATCTCCCACTGAGTCAGCCATGCCTGGTGATGCCCAACACAGCGCGTCACCTTCCCCACCGGCTATCATCTGCTCCGGCGCGATCCGCCAGCGTGACCCACCGCAGTTCAATGGCGCGGACGACCAGGACGTCGAGGACTGGCTTTCTTCTTTTGAGCGAGTAAGCGCCTACAATCGATGGGACGATGTCACGAAGCTCAGTAACGCGGGTTTCTCCTTGAGGGGTGTGGCCGAACAGTGGTTTCTGAACCACCCAGCTGATAGGGCAACGTGGCCCTTATTTACAACGAACATTACAGGCGTATTCGGTCGCCCAGCTGTGCGCAAGCTTCTCGCGGAGCAGCGCTTAAGAGAGCGGGCTCAACAGGCCGGTGAGACCTTCACCTGCTACATTGAGGATGTAGTAGATCTCTGCCGCCGCGTGAACCCGTCGATGACTGAGCTCGACATGGTCAAGCACATCCTTAAAGGCATAGACGAGGACGCGTTCCAGATGCTACTGGCGAAAAACCCCCAAAACGTAAGCGAAGTCGTAAGCTTGTGCCAAAGTTACGACGAGTTGCGCAGGCAGCGCACTTTGACTCGTCGCCGACTGCCACAGCGTGACGATCCGCTCTGTGCACTGGAAGTTGACGAAAACCCGTCCCTCCTGCGGCGCATTAAAGATCTGATTCGGGAGGAGGTCGCCAGGCAGATCTCGCTCTTGCCTTGTTTATCGCTGCAGCCGCCGCCGATACAAGATCCTGCCCAGTCGTCGCCACTCCATCAGATGATTCGAGAGCAAGTCGCAGAAGCCATCCCAGCTGCTCCCGAGCCCTATCCTGTTGCGGCGCCACTTTGCTACGCTGAAGTTGCGGCACGGTCCCCGACTAACGCTTATGTGCCTCGCCGCCGCCCACAGCCGCCGCCGCATCTTACTCAGGTTCGCCCGCCGCCGCTCCACACCAACCCCTGGCGAACGCCTGATAACCGGCCGATATGTTTCTCCTGTGGAATTCCTGGCCACGTCGCACGTTATTGCCGCCGTGGGGTTCCGCCGCCAGGAGACGCTTACCGACGGCCGGCCTACGCTGATAACTCGTACGTTGCTCGCCGCCCTTACAACGACGCCCATGCCGAGCCGCCCTACTCACCGCCTTCTCGTGACGACCTCTCTTCCGGTACCCGCAGGTCGTTCTCCCCTCGACGTCGTTCTATCTCGCCGATGCGGCGTCGTCCGAATGCCCCGGAGGAAAACTGATTGCCGCAGTTCCGGAGGCAAGAACTGCGGCACCGTCGAAATACCGAAGCCCTTGTCTGTCCCCCGCAAACACGATTGAAGTCCAGGTGGAAGGAATCCCCACTTGCGCCTTGGTTGACACTGGAGCTGCGTTATCAGTTATGGACGAAGAGATTTGCCGCAAATTAAGAAAAGTGAGGACGCCAATTTCCGGTTTTCATCTCCGCACTGCCACAGCGCATCAGGTCGAGCCCCTCGCAGTTTGCACCGCCCGGATTCTAATACAAAATGAGCTGTACATCATCGAGTTTCTCGTCCTGCCAACTTGTTCCCATCGCATCATCTTAGGGTGGGACTTCTTGTCCCGTCATAGCGCCATTATTGACTGTGCCCGAGCCGAGCTTGCTTTACTTCCTCTGTTTGACGCGGAAACGGAGAGTATTGCGCTTTCTTCCAAGTTATGCGCCGCCGACGATTGCACAATTCCGCCAGCTTCTGCCGTTCTCCTACCAGTGACATGTGACACAATTTCCGAGGCAACAGTGGTGTTCACACCGTCTAATGTTTTTTCCGGTCGCAAAGGTACCCCTCTTCCCTACGCCGTCCTTACTATAGAGAATGGGGCTGGCACTATGGCTGTCTGTAATTCATCTTCATCACCTCTAACTGTACTTCGTGGTGAGTCCCTTGGCCGTGTGGAAGCTATTGGCAGCCACCTCGTCGACTTCCCGGATGTGTCACCTTCTCTGTCTATTAACTCAGTGAGCCGACCTCTTCCTTTTGACTCTACTGCCTTCGTTACCGCCGTAGATGACAGTCTCGCTCCCCTTCAGCGCGACCAGCTTCTGACCCTTCTTCAGCGTTTCAAATCCACCTTCGACTGCCAGAAGACTTCTTTGGGTCGCACGACGACTGTCTCTCATCGAATCGACACTGGCTCCCATCGTCCTTTGCGCCAGCGACCGTATCGCGTTTCGGCCAAAGAACGTTCTGTCATCGAAAGCCATGTTGATGAGATGCTCGAGCGTGGCGTCATTCGGCCATCTAATAGCCCTTGGGCTTCTCCCGTCGTACTTGTCACGAAAAAGGATGGATCGATCCGATTTTGTGTCGATTACCGCCGACTTAACAAGATCACTCGGAAAGACGTGTACCCTCTGCCCCGGATTGACGATGCCTTAGACTATCTGCAAGGAGCTGAGTTCTCATCGCTGGACCTGCGCTCCGGTTATTGGCAGGTGCCGATGGCAGACGATGACCGTGAAAAAACCGCGTTTGTGACCCCCGATGGATTATACGAATTTAACGTAATGCCGTTCGGGTTATGTAATGCGCCCGCCACTTTTGAGCGCATGATGGACGATATTCTGCGTGGCCTCAAGTGGAAAACATGTTTATGTTACTTGGACGACATCGTTATATTTTCTCCCGATTTCGACACCCACCTTTCTCGTCTAGAGCAAGTTTTGCAGTGCCTAACGGATGCCGGTCTACAGCTAAACTTAAAGAAGTGCCATTTTGCGGCCCGCAAGCTGACGATTCTAGGTCATGTGGTTTCGAAGGACGGTGTGCTCCCTGACCCTGCCAAGCTACAAGCTGTTGCCGACTTTCCACAACCGACCACTCTAAAAGCCCTGCGCAGTTTCATTGGCCTTTGTTCATATTTCCGGCGATTCGTTCCAAATTTTGCATCCGTTATTGCACCTCTGACAAAGCTCCTTGGCGGCAACCATGACTTGTCTACCTGGTCTCCTGCATGCGATCAAGCCTTTTTGACGTTACGTCGGTTGCTCACCTCACCCCCTATACTGCGCCACTTCGATCCTCGTGCGCCCACCGAGATCCATACTGACGCCAGTGGCGTAGGGTTGGGAGCCGTACTTGCCCAGAGGAAGCCAGAATTTGAAGAGTACGTCGTTGCCTATGCGAGCCGCACGCTTACAAAAGCCGAATCCAATTACTCCGTCACGGAGAAAGAGTGTTTGGCCATCGTGTGGGCTATTGCCAAGTTCCGTCCCTACCTTTACGGCCGTACCTTCGATGTCGTGACAGACCATCACGCCCTTTGCTGGCTGACATCACTGAAGGATCCCTCTGGTCGCCTTGCCAGATGGGCTCTACGCCTCCAGGAATACGACATCCGCGTAATATATCGGTCTGGGCGAAAACACAACGATGCGGACGCCCTGTCCCGTTCACCTCTGGGCACGGATACGGCAGACCTTACCGCCATTGACTCTACCCCGACATTACAACCGTTTGAGGACATGGCGGGGCAACAGCGGCAGGATCCTTGGATATCCTCACTCTGCGACCTCCTTTCTAATCCTACGCTGCATACCGCTCCCCGGGCGTTGCGACGTCAGGCTGCGCACTTCGCCATCCGTGATGGACTTCTTTATCGCCGCAATTATCGTCCAGAAGGACGCAAGTGGTTGCTCGTGATCCCTCGTCACTTGCGGACTGCCATTTGTGAAAGCTTCCACGCGGATGTGCATTGTGCCCACGCAGGCGTGCTTAAGACGTACGAAAGACTGCGGCAGCGCTATTTCTGGAGAGGCATGTACACCTTCGTGATGAAGTTTATCCGGGCATGCGAAAACTGCCAGCGTCGTAAGTCCCCGCATCAACAACAAACCGGCCCAATGCAGCCTTTACCCTGCCCAGCACGCCCTTTCGACCGGATCGGCATTGACTTATATGGGCCGCTGCCAGTTACTGCTGCCGGCAACCGTTGGGCCGTGGTTGCTATCGACCATCTTACGCGCTACGCTGAGACCGCTGCGCTACCGGCCGCCACGGCGAGCGAAGTTGCTTCTTTCCTACTACATCGTTTCATCCTCCGTCACGGAGCACCACGTGAACTTCTGAGTGATCGAGGGCGTGTCTTTTTGTCGGAAGTCATAGAAGCTCTGCTGGAAAAATGCAAGGTGACCCATCGCACCACTACTGCCTACCACCCGCAGACGAACGGGCTGACGGAGAGGTTCAACCGCACTCTTGGCGATATGCTGGCCAAGTACATTTCTTCTGACCACTCCAACTGGGACGCGATTCTTCCCTTTGTGACGTACGCGTATAACACCGCGGTACAGTCCACCACAGGATTCTCTCCTTTTTTCCTCCTGTACGGTCGAGAACCATCCTGCACTCTCGACACCATCCTCCCCTATCGTCCTGATGTTTCGGAGCACACGACTATTTCTCGACTCAGCAGCCACGCCGAAGAATGCCGCCAGATTGCCCGCGCCTTCACTTCTGAAGACCAGTCACACCAAAAACATCATCGTGATGGCGACCGCCCAGACGCGACTTTTTCTCCCGGCTCCCTGGTATGGCTTTGGATACCGACTACTACTCCTGGTCTCTCCAGCAAGCTGTTATCCAAGTATCACGGCCCCTACCGCGTCGTCGAACGCACGTCGCCTGTCAATTACGTTGTCGAGCCGCTAACCCCGTCTTCAGACCTCCGTCGCCGAGGCCGCGAGACAGTCCACGTGCAGCGCCTCAAGCGTTATTATGACCCTGTTGTCGTGGCGTGCCCATAAGTCGCCAGGGTGGCTCCCTTCACCGCGGGGGGTGATTGTAGTGTGAAGAGGTGACAGTGGTCAAAAGCTCTATGCTATCTCCTACCCTTGCAAGGAGATTGGCCGTCGTGCAATAACGGCAAGGAAGATGAAGCACCGGTGAACTGGACAGCCATCATCTTCAGCGTGGACCGCGAGAAGAGCGCGTGAGAGCCAGCCGTGTGCCCCGCTTGCTTTGGACTGCCTTCTCTGAGCATCTTGCCGCAATTCCTTCCGCAATAAACCCATCCTACAATATATATATATATATATATATATATATATATATATATATATATATATATATATACATACAGAAAGAAATGCCGGCAGTCTACAACGCCAAAGAAGGCATAGGGGAATGGTTAGACTATTTTTTACCGTTACTGATATTACATTTTTTATTAATTACGGGATAAAGAAAAAGAAAAACACGCGCCCAGAGTGGGGACCGAACCCACGCCTTTCGATTAGATCTCGAATGCCTTACCAATTCGGCTATCTGGGCGACTGTGCTCTCCTTCACTTTCTGGGGTATTTATATTTACTACAACTGTATCTGATGCTTGAGGGTGGTAGCCAGCGCCACTCAGACTACACGGGGAGAAGGGGACCTTCTTTTTAACCCCCGGGGCGTGACGCGAACGTCTACAGCCTGTCATAAGCGAGTAACTGGCGGGAAGCCCTCTTATGCTACCTTGGCATCAAGGCTGCCAGAACCGAGGCCCTCGCTAAGCTTTCGCACGATAATGGGTTTGGAAATGAGGGGCTCGTTAGGAAATACAGAAAGAAATGCCGGCAGTCTACAACGCCAAAGAAGGCATAGGGGAATGGTTGGACTATTTTTTTACCGTAGGTGATATTACATTTTTTATTAATTACGGGATAAATAAAGAAAGAAAAACACGCGCCCAGAGTGGGGACCGAACCCACGCCTTTCGATTAGATCTCGAATGCCTTACCAATTCGGCTATCTGGGCGACTGTGCTCTCCTTCACTTTCTGGGGTATTTATATTTACTACAACTGTATCTGATGCTTGAGGGTGGTAGCCAGCGCCACTCAGACTACACGGGGAGAAGGGGACCTTCTTTTTAACCGAGTAACTGGCGGTTTAAGCGAGTAACTGGCGGGAAGCCCTCTTATGCTACCTTGGCATCAAGGCTGCCAGAACCGAGGCCCTCGCTAAGCTTATATATATATATATATATATATATATATATATATATATATATATATATATATATATATATATATATATATATATATATATATATATATAGGGAGTAGTAGAACTTTGAAGATGGTAGAGAACACAAGAGAAGAGAAACTTCGAACAAGGTAAAAGCACGATTGTGGCCTACGTTTCCGCAAAGAGAACTTGCCCTGAGGAAAGCAAGTTCTCTTTGCTGAAACGTAGGCCACAATCGTGCTTTTACCTTGTTCGAAGTTTCTCTTCTCTTATATATATATATATATATATAGCGAATCAGAATAGGAAATGAGGGGCTCGTTGAAAATAACACAGAAATAAGGGTTGGCAGTCGAGAAAACCTCGGAAAGCAAAGGGGAGGATGTGGTAGATCATTGAAACAGATTAAGAATTTGGAAAGAAAGAAAGAAAGTGAAGAAAAAATGCCCGCCAGGTGGGATCCGAACCCACGACCTCCAGAATACCGGTCTGGTGCGATAACCACTACGCTACCGGCGGGGCGATTTTCCCATTCACTTTCTGGGGTATTTATGTTAGGTATGTTTGTTTCCTGTGCTTGGGGGTGGTAGCCAGCGCCATTCGGACGAATCGGGGTGAAGGGGACCTTCTTTTTAACCCCCGGGTCGTGACTCGAGTGTCTACGACATGTCCAGAGTGGTCGACCAGCTTTGAACCCTCTTAAGCTCCCTTTGGCAACAAGACTGCCAGAACAGAGGCCCTCGCTATGCATGTAGCGAATCAGAATAGGAAATGAGGGGCTCGTTGAAAATAACACAGAAATAAGGGTTGGCAGTCGAGAAAACCTCGGAAAGCAAAGGGGAGGATGTGGTAGATCATTGAAACAGATTAAGAATTTGGAAAGAAAGAAAGAAAGTGAAGAAAAAATGCCTCCAGAATACCACCTCCAGAAAAAAAAACCTCCAGAATACCACCCCCAAGCACAGGAAACAAACATACCTAACATAAATACCCCAGAAAGTGAATGGGAAAATCGCCCCGCCGGTAGCGTAGTGGTTATCGCACCAGACCGGTATTCTGGAGGTCGTGGGTTCGGATCCCACCTGGCGGGCATTTTTTCTTTCTTCACTTTCTTTCTTTCTTTCCAAATTCTTAATCTGTTTCAATGATCTACCACATCCTCCCCTTTGCTTTCCGAGGTTTTCTCGACTGCCAACCCTTATTTCTGTGTTATTTTCAACGAGCCCCTCATTTCCTATTCTGATTCGCTACATGCATAGGGGCCTCTGTTCTGGCAGTCTTGTTGCCAAAGGGAGCTTAAGAGGGTTCAAAGCTGGTCGACCACTCTGGACATGTCGTAGACACTCGAGTCACGACCCGGGGGTTAAAAAGAAGGTCCCCTTCACCCCAATTCGTCCGAATGGCGCTGGCTACCACCCCCAAGCACAGGAAACAAACATACCTAACATAAATACCCCAGAAAGTGAATGGGAAAATCGCCCCGCCGGTAGCGTAGTGGTTATCGCACCAGATCGGTATTCTGGAGATCGTGGGTTCGGATCCCACCTGGCGGGCATTTTTTCTTCACTTTCTTTCTTTCTTTCCAAATTCTTAATCTGTTTCAATGATCTACCACATCCTCCCCTTTGCTTTCCGAGGTTTTCTCGACTGCCAACCCTTATTTCTGTGTTATTTTCAACGAGCCCCTCATTTCCTATTCTGATTCGCTACATGCATAGCGAGGGCCTCTGTTCTGGCAGTCTTGTTGCCAAAGGGAGCTTAAGAGGGTTCAAAGCTGGTCGACCACTCTGGACATGTCGTAGACACTCGAGTCACGACCCGGGGGTTAAAAAGAAGGTCCCCTTCACCCCGATTCGTCCGAATGGCGCTGGCTACCACCCCCAAGCACAGGAAACAAACATACCTAACATAAATACCCCAGAAAGTGAATGGGAAAATCGCCCCGCCGGTAGCGTAGTGGTTATCGCACCAGACCGGTATTCTGGAGGTCGTGGGTTCGGATCCCACCTGGCGGGCATTTTTTCTTCACTTTCTTTCTTTCTTTCCAAATTCTTAATCTGTTTCAATGATCTACCACATCCTCCCCTTTGCTTTCCGAGGTTTTCTCGACTGCCAACCCTTATTTCTGTGTTATTTTCAACGAGCCCCTCATTTCCTATTCTGATTCGCTACATGCATAGCGAGGGCCTCTGTTCTGGCAGTCTTGTTGCCAAAGGGAGCTTAAGAGGGTTCAAAGCTGGTCGACCACTCTGGACATGTCGTAGACACTCGAGTCACGACCCGGGGGTTAAAAAGAAGGTCCCCTTCACCCCGATTCGTCCGAATGGCGCTGGCTACCACCCCCAAGCACAGGAAACAAACATACCTAACATAAATACCCCAGAAAGTGAATGGGAAAATCGCCCCGCCGGTAGCGTAGTGGTTATCGCACCAGACCGGTATTCTGGAGGTCGTGGGTTCGGATCCCACCTGGCGGGCATTTTTTCTTCACTTTCTTTCTTTCTTTCCAAATTCTTAATCTGTTTCAATGATCTACCACATCCTCCCCTTTGCTTTCCGAGGTTTTCTCGACTGCCAACCCTTATTTCTGTGTTATTTTCAACGAGCCCCTCATTTCCTATTCTGATTCGCTACATGCATAGCGAGGGCCTCTGTTCTGGCAGTCTTGTTGCCAAAGGGAGCTTAAGAGGGTTCAAAGCTGGTCGACCACTCTGGACATGTCGTAGACACTCGAGTCACGACCCGGGGGTTAAAAAGAAGGTCCCCTTCACCCCGATTCGTCCGAATGGCGCTGGCTACCACCCCCAAGCACAGGAAACAAACATACCTAACATAAATACCCCAGAAAGTGAATGGGAAAATCGCCCCGCCGGTAGCGTAGTGGTTATCGCACCAGATCGGTATTCTGGAGATCGTGGGTTCGGATCCCACCTGGCGGGCATTTTTTCTTCACTTTCTTTCTTTCTTTCCAAATTCTTAATCTGTTTCAATGATCTACCACATCCTCCCCTTTGCTTTCCGAGGTTTTCTCGACTGCCAACCCTTATTTCTGTGTTATTTTCAACGAGCCCCTCATTTCCTATTCTGATTCGCTACATGCATAGCGAGGGCCTCTGTTCTGGCAGTCTTGTTGCCAAAGGGAGCTTAAGAGGGTTCAAAGCTGGTCGACCACTCTGGACATGTCGTAGACACTCGAGTCACGACCCGGGGGTTAAAAAGAAGGTCCCCTTCACCCCGATTCGTCCGAATGGCGCTGGCTACCACCCCCAAGCACAGGAAACAAACATACCTAACATAAATACCCCAGAAAGTGAATGGGAAAATCGCCCCGCCGGTAGCGTAGTGGTTATCGCACCAGACCGGTATTCTGGAGGTCGTGGGTTCGGATCCCACCTGGCGGGCATTTTTTCTTCACTTTCTTTCTTTCTTTCCAAATTCTTAATCTGTTTCAATGATCTACCACATCCTCCCCTTTGCTTTCCGAGGTTTTCTCGACTGCCAACCCTTATTTCTGTGTTATTTTCAACGAGCCCCTCATTTCCTATTCTGATTCGCTACATGCATAGCGAGGGCCTCTGTTCTGGCAGTCTTGTTGCCAAAGGGAGCTTAAGAGGGTTCAAAGCTGGTCGACCACTCTGGACATGTCGTAGACACTCGAGTCACGACCCGGGGGTTAAAAAGAAGGTCCCCTTCACCCCGATTCGTCCGAATGGCGCTGGCTACCACCCCCAAGCACAGGAAACAAACATACCTAACATAAATACCCCAGAAAGTGAATGGGAAAATCGCCCCGCCGGTAGCGTAGTGGTTATCGCACCAGACCGGTATTCTGGAGGTCGTGGGTTCGGATCCCACCTGGCGGGCATTTTTTCTTCACTTTCTTTCTTTCTTTCCAAATTCTTAATCTGTTTCAATGATCTACCACATCCTCCCCTTTGCTTTCCGAGGTTTTCTCGACTGCCAACCCTTATTTCTGTGTTATTTTCAACGAGCCCCTCATTTCCTATTCTGATTCGCTACATGCATAGCGAGGGCCTCTGTTCTGGCAGTCTTGTTGCCAAAGGGAGCTTAAGAGGGTTCAAAGCTGGTCGACCACTCTGGACATGTCGTAGACACTCGAGTCACGACCCGGGGGTTAAAAAGAAGGTCCCCTTCACCCCGATTCGTCCGAATGGCGCTGGCTACCACCCCCAAGCACAGGAAACAAACATACCTAACATAAATACCCCAGAAAGTGAATGGGAAAATCGCCCCGCCGGTAGCGTAGTGGTTATCGCACCAGACCGGTATTCTGGAGGTCGTGGGTTCGGATCCCACCTGGCGGGCATTTTTTCTTCCCTTTCTTTCTTTCTTTCCAAATTCTTAATCTGTTTCAATGATCTACCACATCCTCCCCTTTGCTTTCCGAGGTTTTCTCGACTGCCAACCCTTATTTCTGTGTTATTTTCAACGAGCCCCTCATTTCCTATTCTGATTCGCTACATGCATAGCGAGGGCCTCTGTTCTGGCAGTCTTGTTGCCAAAGGGAGCTTAAGAGGGTTCAAAGCTGGTCGACCACTCTGGACATGTCGTAGACACTCGAGTCACGACCCGGGGGTTAAAAAGAAGGTCCCCTTCACTCCGATTCGTCCGAATGGCGCTGGCTACCACCCCCAAGCGCAGGAAACAAACATACCTAACATAAATACCCCAGAAAGTGAATGGGAAAATCGCCCCGCCGGTAGCGTAGTGGTTATCGCACCAGACCGGTATTCTGGAGGTCGTGGGTTCGGATCCCACCTGGCGGGCATTTTTTCTTCACTTTCTTTCTTTCTTTCCAAATTCTTAATCTGTTTCAATGATCTACCACATCCTCCCCTTTGCTTTCCGAGGTTTTCTCGACTGCCAACCCTTATTTCTGTGTTATATATATATATATATATATATATATATATATATGGCGCTTGTCAACAGGCGACCAAATCAAACGCAATCTCAAGTTTGATTTAGCACTTGAATGACTTCCAGCGCCAGGTGAGAGCTTGGAGAACCATTGTGGAAGCCGCGTTGTTTTGGGTAAAGCCATTTGTTTTCTTATGATGTATTAATGCTTTGTTGATAATGTGTTCCATCACTGTGCAGCAAAAACTTGTTAGTGAGATTGGCCAGCACATTTCTGCCTGCAGTTCGTAGCCGCATTTTCGGACGGGCGTGATTTTTACACAAAGTCAATTTTCGGGCAGGGTGGCCGTCATGAGGGACGCCGTAAAGATTGCATACAGGAATGGAACTAGCTGTTCAGCATATCGTCTAAGGAAACCATTTAATATATTCTCAGGGCGGGCACTTTTTTAACCTGATAGCGTTGTTAGGCTCATTTTTCGGTGTCCGACGAGGCAAAGCACCCATCAGTTAAGACACACACCGTCTGCTCCGGGGACAACAGGAGCTTTTCCGCAATGCTTGAAGCGTCTCCGAAGGGCTCACAAGTCAAACATCTCCGGCACCTAATGGAACCAATATACGTCAGCCATATCTTGCATACGGTAGTCTTGACTCCCAAGATAACATGGTAAGAAAGACATCGCAGAACATTTTGAAATTTTTCTGTAATCATGCTGCCCATAGAGATACGCTCGTCCTTCAGCCCCTGGTGGCCGATGGCTGAACAAGCGCAGAATATATTGGAACCAAAGCAGGTTTATTGGATAAGATGATATCACACTGGGAAGTACATCCACAATGACACATAAATAATTACGAATCGCTATTATTCTGAATCCTAAAATACCACGAAACCCGCTGCAGTGGCTCAGTGGCTAAGGCGTTGTGCTGCTGAGTACACTGAGGACCCGGGTTCGATTCCCGGACGTGGCGGCAGCTTTTCTGATGGAGGGGAAAAGCAAAAACGCTAATGTGTACGAGATTTTGGCGCACAAAAGATCCCCAGGTGGTAAAAATTAATCCGGAGGCCTTCAGTACGGCGCGCCTCATCGCCTGCGTTGCGTCGACTAGTTACACCCTAAAATCAATCAATAAAATACCGCAAAAATGATAAGCGTCCCTGTAAGCACCCATCCATTCTTGAACCCTAATTTTTCGCAGGGGTCTCACCTCTTCGTTGCGTACGCCAGTACAGGACGGCATAGCAATAAAATTGGCTCACCCTGCTATTTCGTAGTAATGGTTTCCAGCGGAAGTACCGCAGCTGCAAAGGCAGGGATCCCACCACATGGTCGCCGATACTATAGTGTTTACAGTTGCCCTATAAGTACTAACACCCCCGTACACAAAACGTCGCCTTGCGCACCGCTCAGTCCCCGCTTCCCTAGCCACTAAGTGGTACAGGCATAACGTTACGTCAGTAACCGCCGCGAATTGACGCGGTAAATGGGGTAATGCAAACGTTGCGAACACAAGGCATCGCACTGCTAACATTGGCGAAGGCGTCCAAGAACGGACATTCGTCAGGTCGTCGTAGCAGCGTCGCCAGCGGCCTTCACATTAGTTGCCTCCGTTCTTAATGACGAAGGGCCCAGGGCCAAACTTAACTTGTTTAATGAATGGCGAGTAGATAACAGCGACAATATAGGCAGCAGCACACTGCCGTGCTTCCAATAGTTGAACTCGAACGGCAGAGTAACGTACTGTAACACAGTTTCCAGAGCACTGCACGTCGACGTTCGCTGAAAGCGCCTATGACCAAAACTCCCAACGGTCAACAAGCGGTCCGCAAGTTGCGTGTGCACCAAAGATCAAATACACAAACACGAGAACTCTCTCAGAGCCGTGAACGGCCGCTCGGGCTGCTTCTGGCCGCAGCGTGTTTTCGAAGACAATGAGCCCCGCAAGTAGTTTTCATCTTCCGTCTCCTGGGCTATGCTGGAAAATATGCCGCAACGTCGCCATGATATCCCCCCACACGCACACACACACGCACGCACGCACGCACACACGCGCACACGTACACGCCCATGCACATGCACACGCACACGGACACACACACACACACACACTCACACGCAAACACACACACAAGCACACACGCACACACGCACACACCCGCACACAACGCACGCACACGGGCGCACACAAGCACACGCGCGCACACGCACGCACACACACACACGCACACACACACACACACACACACACACACACGCACGCACAGACCGACGATTCGTAACAGCCCCCAGGACACGCACTGCCGCTTCGCTTTATCCCCACGTTGTCCATTTCTCATTTGACGCGCCAGTAACAAGCGTGGGAACAGACACAGCGACTGATGCAATGTCGAGGAGGGCGCCCACTGATTGAGCAACACGTGGTCTACTACGGGAACGACAGGAGCTTTTCCGCAATGCCTGCAGCTTCTCTTCATTACTCACACTTTAAGCCCCTCAGGAATCTCGTAGAACTAATGTACTGACGCCATATTTTATATACTGATAGTTTTTACTCGCAAGATAACATGATAAGAAAAAAAATTCCCCCGCACCTCCCCGAAGGGAATCGTGCAGAAATGCGAATGCATTGGGTGCACCGATGAGTGTGTTGCGAGTAATGGCGTAATTAATGACGAGAGTGTGAACGTAATCATTTATTCATCAGCACCTGTTTGTGTTATCGTTGTACCTGACGGCCACAATCACTGCCTTGTGATCGCTAAAGTGCACGGTCAAAGGGTCTTTGAGAAGCATACGCGCGTCACAGTTTCGCGTAAAGACCAGATCAATGCAACTCCCGTGAATGGTAGTGGGGCACGTGTCGAAGCCGGCAGAGACACAATGCATAGAGTGCCTGGTCTGCATGTACTCGACCAGCCACTCGCCACTCTTCTTGCGCACGTCAGCGTTGAAGTCGCCAACCAAGACTATGGGGTCAGAGGGTTTGGAGCGCACGCGCACACTTTCCATAGCCGCGTCCAGCTGCGCGGCAACGGCGTCTCGAGCGAGGTTGGGCGCGAGGTACACGGTCACCACAAAGACTCCGTCTCCGGTGTAGGCAAGGGTGTACAAGTCCTTGTACGGAGACGTGTCTCGAACGGGAGACGTGGCAACGGCGTGCGATATCAAGTTCCCATACACGTTAGACACGAGACTAACACCGCAGTACTCGCCGTCCTTGCCGCTTCGAGCAAACTAGTACAGCTCGCTTCAAGCGCATACGTTCGGCATTGAGCGCGGAGAGATAACACCTGCGGGCGCACGCCGACGGAGCACGACAACCCCCGACTAAGAAATGCATTCGCATTTACGACGACGACGACGACGAAGGCAGAACTACGAGGCGCGCGCTCACGTGCGCTCGCGCTGGAGGAATGCAGGCGCACGCCGCTCGATGGACGCAAGACAACCCCCGACTAATAAATGCATTCGCATTTAAAAAATCAC
Organism: Haemaphysalis longicornis; assembly: GCF_048455015.1. Taxonomy (NCBI): domain Eukaryota; kingdom Metazoa; phylum Arthropoda; class Arachnida; order Ixodida; family Ixodidae; genus Haemaphysalis; species Haemaphysalis longicornis. The sequence continues at coordinate 67,899,073 of NW_027526361.1, read as the reverse complement.
AGAACATTTCCGAAATCATCTGTAATCGTGGTGAAAAGACCGCCGCCCATAAGTTACGCTCGTTCCTGAGCGCCTGGTGGCCGATGGCTGAACTAGGCCTGAGCCGGAAAGCTGGGGATGCCAAAAAATATAGCATCACGGCTGGCCACCAGAAACATTCTGCAAACACAAAGATTTTATTGAAACCCACTACCTTAGGGTTCTCCGGCCTCTTTAGACTTCTGATGGCCAATTTCCTAAAAGGTATACGCTACAGGCCGTTGAGGATTTTCAGCAGCAGCAGCATCACCATCATCAATCTGGGGCATGCAGCCGCAAGGCACGCGAGGTCAGAGCCACGCTTGAACGCTCTGAGAACAGTATCCTAGGAACCTCGCCGTGGTTGCTCTCAGCCCGGGCCTCCCTGTGGACGAGGAGGGCCTCGCACGTGCGCTGGCGATCGGACGCACCTCACATCGGCTCCGCGAGGAATGAAGGATTTCGGTGGTTCAAATTGCCCCAGCTCGACCCGAAAGGTGTGTACGGATTCAGTTTGACGAGATCTACGTCCTGCTGAAAGAATTTCGCAAATCGTTGCACTTTTGGGCATTTTAGGCCCATAGTTCTAAAATCGAGGTGGCGAGCGCGCTAGGCCTAACGGGCCGGCGTGGTCCGCCGTCGGCTTCGGCCGCATCGGAGCTCGCCTCGGGCCTCACCGGAGAAGAAATGACGTCGTCGGGACCTTCGACGGACATGGAAGTGACTCAAACAGAAGTCCAGGATGGATTTCTGGACCGCGGCTCAGGCCGCACGGCGATTGCAGTTAAGCCCGTTCTACATGGAGCGAATTTCGCCTGCGAATCCGCTGGAACGAACATTCGCACTTGCGAAGTTCGCAATGCCTGGAATTGTCGTCTACATGGGGCCTGCGAACACCGCGATTTTCGCCTTTCAGACGCGCCTTGTTTGCAGACTGAATTAAGTTTGCCACCAGCAAAGGTTGTTGTGATTTTAACAAGGGTGGTTTTATTTTACTTTCTTGCCAAGTTGTTTCTGCCTGGTTTGCGGTAAATATAAGTTTATTTGCGGTTTTATATAAGAATCGCCAATTCTTTATCAATATACGCACACACAGCAGAGAAGACAAACGTTTTGGTGTGCTCGCGCTTTTGTCGCGCTCAGACAAGCAGCGCCATCTGGTTTCCAAGCGTGCAAGTGGTGCCGAGCTGTGCTCCTATTGGCCGCAGGTCCGGCCCCTATACGCCGCACACGCCGCACGAGCGGCGTTTGCTCGACCGCTTCAAATGTTTGGCACTTTGCCGCAGCAACGAAAAAAGGTGGTTTTGCCGCACGAGCGGCGCCGCATCAGCGAATTCGCAGGCGAAATCGCTCCATGTAGTACGGGCTTTAGACGTCGACGACTCGCCGTCGGGAAGCCACGCCGGATGGGTGGTTGTGAATCGTCGCAGCCGACCGACTAAGAGGGACTCGACCGAATCTTCGCAGCAGATTCGTCAGCCCGGTAAGCGTTCTTCGACTTCACAACCATCGAGAGCGCAATATGCCCAGAGACTGAACGCGGCTTTTACGAAAGCAGCAAGGATGCCTAACATGCCCATTGGAGAGCATAAGGTGGTTGTTCGGCCACGTGGCGGACTGCTAGTGGGGAAATTGGACCCGCTTGTGCTCGTGCGAGCCATGGCGGCGGCAGCCAAGATCGAGTTGAATGCCTTTATGTCGGACAATGCATGCCCAAACGTGAACCAGAACATCTTTGTGATCGGAACGGCCAGCGAAGAGCGAGCCGGTCTGTACGACCGCGTGAGAGAGATTTCTGTCGGAGGCCGCAGCTACGCGGTGTTTGCCTACAGAGTTGCGCCGGAGAACACGGCTAAGGGAGTTATAGACAACATCTCCCCGGAACACTCGGCTGAAACCATCAACGAGTGCGGTATCCAAGACCGTAACCCCACGGTGCTTGCCGCGCATAGGATTGGAAGTTCCACTTCTGTGATCGTGCTGTTTCAGGGCACCAAAGTCCCGTCGTACGTTAACTTCGCGGGCGTGTGGGTGAGATGCCGCCTGTATAGGCAGCACAAGGAAGTGTGTAGAACGTGCGGGAAAATTGGACACCGCAAAGATGTCTGCCCGCACCCGGAGCTCAGAATATGTTTCGCCTGCGGTCGTAACAACCCGGGCCCAAACCACGCTAACGAATGTAAGCCGAGATGCAAATTGTGCGGCGGACCGCACACATCGGGCATGGGCAACTGCAAGAACAAGTTCAAAACGCCATTTCTAGTCCGACAGCGTGAGCACGAGCGCAAGATGGCGGCCGAAAAGGCGGCAAAATCTGCCAGCCAGGCAAACAAGGTCCGGTTTCCCGGAAAGGAAGAATTCCCGAACCTCCGAGAAGCGGGCTTACGTCACGCGAGCCGCAGCAAGAGCCGCGGCAAGAGCGGAGAGCGGAAGAGGAGCCAATCACGCAACCGCGCGACTTGGGCGACCGTTGCTAGGCAACGCGAGGAAGCCGGCAGCGCCCCTAGCGGCGCTGGCACCGCGCCAAGCGGAGAACGTGGGCGCTCCAAGACCCCGGCGAGGAAACCGAACGACCCGATGACGTCAAAGATGACGCAATTGGAGAACACGATCAAGATGTTGCAAGAGACCATCAAGCAGCAGCAGGAAACCATCAACAAGCTCACGGCAGCGCAGAAGCCGGCGTCCCCGTTCACGTGAACGCTCGGATCGGTCCCCAAACCGGCGAACTTCACGGCCCTCGGGGTGAAACCGATGGCTGCGGAGCCGTCGACGCCACCGGCCATGCCGTTTACACCGGCGCTGGAACAGCAGAAGATCCGGCCTCCCCCAGCAAAGCTGCGCAGGAGGAAGGCACCGGAATCGGACACCGAAACCGACAGCGCCATGGGCGAAAACAGCTCGGGCGATTCTCAGACCTCATCGGACGACGGCATCAACTACGCCGTCAGAATTCGCCAGATGAACAAGAGGCTCGATTGGCACGAGCGGGAAATCAAGGTTCTGAACGAGAAGGTGACCCATCTCGACGAGCGAGTGAGTCGCCTGGAAGTCAGAGTGGAGAAGGGTTTCGCCGAAACGAAGCAGTCAATCGAAGAGCTCAAGCAACTCATCATGGGCCTAGCAAGCAAGATAGGCCACGGTAACCAGGAACAGCAGCAGGGTCCGACTCCGAAACATGGATAGAAGACCCCAAGGCGATCAACTCAGGATTTGGCACTGGAACGCGAACGGGTTTCGGTGCCGAAAGGCAGTATTACAGCAGCACCTGCGATCGCTAGATGCATCGGAACTCCCCGACGTAATAGCGGTGCAGGAGACGCACGCGGAAGATTCCACGAAGATGACCCTGCCTGGATACCGCGCACACGCCTGCCCGCCGAGCGCCCGCACCTGTGGGAAGGGGGCGGCACAAGGCGTGTGCACGTTCGTCCGCAAAGGCATAGCGCACATCAAGCACGACAAATTCCTGGGTTCCCGGGATTCTGCGATAGAGCTATGTGTAACCGAACTGGCGATAGCGGGACGGCGAAGCGGAAGCAGAAGAAAGGGGAAGACGTCGACGACGGTCTACGTTGCCAACGTCTACAGTAATCCGCAACACGGGAATTAGAAATTTAAGACGCTGTTTCACAAAGTCAAAGAAGCCACCCTTCAGGCGGGGAGGGACGTGGCGGGAAGAGGAGACGCGGCAGCCATCGTCTGCGGCGACTAACGCACAGCACACCGAACTCGGCTACACGCACACGACGGCCAAGGGCAGAAGCCTGCTGGACGACACGAGCGAATCCGAGTACACGTTACTCACGAACCCGGCGCACCCGTCACGCATCGGAACGTCGACTGCCCGAGACACAAACCCGGACCTCGCCTTTGCGATCCTGCCCGACGGCGGGACCGCGAGGTGGCGGAACACGGGCCACAACTTGGGCAGCGACCACTTCATCATTGAGATCGCGATGCCGCTGAGCCACTCCCGCGAGGGAAGCGGCGGCAAGGTTACCAAGCACAAACTGGTCGACTGGCACAAGTTCCGCGAAACGGAGCTTGGAGAAGTCGAAGACATCGAAGCGACCGCCAACATGGTGGCCGCGACAGAGGGCGCCACCGAAGAAATCGAGGCGCCGGGTGACGTGGAGAGGATGGATCCCCGCCTCGCTCACCTATTGGGGGCCAGAAGATCGCTCCAAATGCGATGGAGGAAACAACGCCATAACCGGACGCTGCGCAAGCGGGTGGCCAATCTCGGTCGCGAGATCGAGAAATACAGCCGCCAGCTCTGCGCGCAACAATGGTTCGCGCTATGCAACCAAGCCGACGGGCAGCTGCACCGCGGCGGTACATGGAAATTACTGCGACAGCTCATGGACGAGACCAAGAGCAGCGAATTTCAGCGCAGCCGAATGGCGCAGATATTACATACCACCGCAAGACAGCTGGGCGAGGACGAAATGCACAGGCGTCTCAACGAGAAGTACCTGCCGTCCACCCAGCACGAGGATCATCCAGACTACGCGGGCCCGCCCAACCCCGAACTCGACCGAGACATCGAGGAATGGGAGGTGCGACAAGCCACGCGAGATTTGAACTGCCGGTCGGCCGCTGGCCCCGACAGGGCAACAAACAAAGCGCTGCGAAACATGAGCGACGCGGCCATCTCGTCGCTCACCAGTTTCTTCAACAAATGCTGGCGCAGCGGACAGTTACCGAAGATATGGAAGACGGCCAAGACCATCTTACTGCCGAAACCCAACAAGCCGCCGGGGATAGAGGGCCTGCGACCCATCTCGCTTATGTCCTGCGTGGGCAAGGTGCTGGAGCACGTCCTCAACACCCGGTGGAATCGATACTTGGAATCCCGTGGGATATACCCGGATTCGATGCTGGGGTTCCGGGCGAAGCTCGGCACCCAGGATGCAATGTTGCTGCTTCAACGAGAGATTCTGGAGCCCCCCGGCGGGGTTCCGAAGAACGACAGCCGCGCGATCCTGGGCCTGGATCTGCAGAGCGCATTCGACAAGGTGCGTCACTCTGCGGTCCTGGCCCAGGTGTCGCGCCTCGGGTTGGGATCAAGATCCTACGAGTATATGCGGTCCTTCCTCTCTCGTCGCACGGCTCGGCTGGAGGTGGGAGGAGTCAAGCTAGAAGAGCGAGAACTGGCCAACGTGGGCACCCCGCAAGGCTCGGTGATCTCCCCGCTCCTCTTCAACCTCGTGATGATCGAGGTGGCGAGGGGCCTGGAGAAGCTCGGATCTAACATCAAGCACTGCATATATGCGGACGAGGTCACCATCTGGGCGACGGGCGGCAGCGACGGCGATGTCGAAGCCGGCCTGCAGGCAGCGGTGGACGCCGTCGAGACCGCGCTCTCGGGCACGGGCCTCCGGTGTTCGCCGCAGAAATCGCAGCTCCTGATTCTTCCGCCACCCGGCCGGCACAGAAAGAAGGCGACCGAAGAAGCGGCCCGCAACATCGTGGTCCGCACCGGAGACGGCGAACCGATCCCGCACGTCCCGGGCCTCCGGGTCCTGGGCATGTTCGTGGACGCCGTCCAAACCAACAGCACGGCGGTGAAACACATCACGACCAAGATGGGCATCGCCACGCGCCTTGTGAAGCGGGTCTCGTCTCGCTCGCGAGGCATGAAGGAAGAGAGCCTCCTGCGTTTGCTGCAGGCCTTCGTGGTCAGTCACGCAGCTTACGCGGGGGCTTTCCACCGCTGGACGCAGGCGGAACGTCAGAAGATCGACGCCGCCATCCGCAGGGCGTACGCGGGGGCCCTCGGGCTCCTGCAGGGAACCAAGACCACGGCCTTGCTGTCTCTGGGAGTACACAACACGCTCTCGGAGATCAGCGAGGCACAACGAGCGTCACAGCTGGCGCGCCTGGGCAGTACTGCCGTGGGCCGACGCTTGCTGGCGAGAGCCGGCCTATTGCCTCCGGGCGAAGAGCCGACGACAACATCGACGACGGACGAGCTCATTCCCCTGCGGGACGACCTCGTCAGACGACTAGTGGTCTACCCGCTCCACTAGAACACGGACCCGGAGCGGAACGGCGGAAGAAGGGCGGCACGCGCTCTCGCGCTCGCCCCGCAGTACGAGAACGACGACGGCGCAGTCTTCGTGGACGCCGCGAGGTGCCGGGGAAGACGCGACGCGTACGTGACGGTGGCGATTCGGGCGAGCACCGGGGAGCTGATCACGGCGAGCAGCGTGCGAGCTCGGACGGCCGGCCAGGCGGAGGAGATGGCGATCGCCGCGGCCGCGGGCCTACCGGGCACCCGCACGGTGCTGAGCGATTCCAAGACGGCGGTGCGCAACTTCGCGCGCGGCGTGGTGTGGAGCGGTACGGCGCGACTGGCGGAGTCCCTGGAGGCTTCGCGGGCTGCGCGATAGGACCGCGCCAAGAGTATCGTCATCAAGTGGTTCCCGGCCCACGCGGGTAGGGAGCTGGCACCCAACATCTGCAACCGCAACGAGGAGGCGGACGCTGCGGCTCGTGGTCTCGCCACGTGCTGGGCCGCGGCCGATCGTCCGCCACACCTCGTCGACGACGGTGAGGAAGACAAAGAAGAAGAAGCGAAGCCCCTCGTCGACTACGGCGGGGTTCTCCGCTGGCACCGCGACCAAAGAAGAACTTTCCCACCTCCGCATAGGGAATTATCCCGGGCCGAGGCAACGAAGTTCCGGCAACTGCAAACGGAGACCGTGCTCACGCCGGCGCTTGCGCGTCACGTGTGCCCGGAACTCAGAGTGCTACGTGTAGCGTCTGTGAACTGGAGACAGCGACGCTCGCCCATATAATGTGGGGATGCAACAGTGCTGTGCGCGATGGGGGGGACAATGTGCTGTGCCCGACGGACACATACCCTCCGGAAGTGCGCGTGTGCGTGTGTTCCACGGAACTCCAAGAACAGCGACGGGCGATCCAGCGGCTCGAAGACGCCCTGGCGAAGCAAAGGCGAAAGGGGATCTCCAATCCGCCTACCCCTCCCGGCAGCGATGCCAGGGACGGTGGGAAGGACGGAGGAACCCAAGTAGCCGGAGCTAAGCCGGGCCCAAGTCTCCGAGGTCTACGTCCAAGACATTAGGCCTCTTACCTAAGTCTCCGACAGGGGTGAAACCGAGCCCTGCGTGGCCGGTGTAACCCTGCACGCCGGTTTCGTTCAATAAAGTCTTTTCTCTCTCTCTCCCTGTGGACGACCCGAGGAGGCAACCTTGAGGAGATGGACTTGCGTGGCCAACCCGGCAACGGGGAGAGGAGTAGCGGTACGTCGGTACGAAAGCCAGCCGGGAATGAATGAGCTTCCGCTCCAGTGCCTACAACGAGCAGGGCGACGCCGAACTCGGGCTATGGCCCAGCACCAAACCCATTTCGACCAACCCGTGGGGTTGTCGTAAGCCATCCGCCGAGGGAGCCGCCGTCCCTCCTCTCTTGCCGTGGCCGGGCGCCTGCTGGTGGAATGGCGACAAGCGCGCTTCCCGTGCCACGTCGACCTTCAGCAGGAGGGCACCAACCCGACGTCCGGAAAAAGCACGGCGGGCGAGACGCTCCACCTGCCGGAAACTACCGCTCCCCCCCCGCCGCCCTTGGCTTGGACGCCTACAGAAAGCTGGCCAGGCCTGAAATCCACCCAAAACTGACGCCGCCACGGCCGGCGGACACAAGTCATCCGCATAGCAGAACCTCTTGGGCAGGAAGCGCTCTGGGGCTAGCGAGGATGACGGAAATGAATTACGGACCTGCTTGTTTTAAAACAACCCCTCGCAATATTTCCATGATTGAGCCAATGTATGCTTTACTTCTCTTGAGCAACTTTCGCAGAAATTTCCTCTCTGTTTTTTGCTTCCCCTACAGTTATAATCTCACAGGTAAATCGAATGCATGGCCGAGTCACGCTGAGGACCCCTTACTTTAATTGCCACGTCGGCCGTATATTTGTGCGTGTTGCATAGTTTGGCAAAGCCAGTAAAGTTTTCAGCATCATTGTTGTGAACCCAGTTCAAAGAGGGGGCACTTTTTGTTTATGAGAATATCCCCGCGCTGAAGCCAAGCATACGTAGGCTAAAATGTGCACTGTGGTGTAGGTCTACGACTTAATTTCGACCCCGTTAGGATCTTTTCGGTGCGCTAAATATCGACATACAGCAGTTTCGTTTTCTGCGTGTATCAGAAAAACGGCGGTCACGGCCGGTATAGATCCCGTGCGCTCGGCAGTATACAACGCCTCAGTGCCTCTGAGCAATCGCGGCAGGTAAGGCTACATTCGACATAGTGCAGCGACCAACTCCACATGATCTCATCCTACAGAACCTAGAAAGCACGAATTGTGGCCAGAAAATGTACAATTACATTAGAGATTTTCTTCGAGACCGCAGCATAACGCTCACCCTCGGACCTTATGAATTGAGCATCCAACAACCCCCAAACAGAGGCACACCGCAGGGCTCCATCTCTAGCGTCCTGGGAGGCAAGTCTGGCTGACCCCAGCGCTGCGACACAGCTCCTGCTGACGTCCAGAGCGGAGGAAGCCATGGCCACGGCTTCCCAAGACGGCGCCCTGGACTAAGGGTGCTCAGGAAAATAAAGTTTACTTCCTTCCTTCCTTCAAGTACCCTATGTGCCAAACACACAAGCGTCTATGACCAGACCTCGATTGAAAGGTTTAAACCGGTTAACTTAAACACTTTCAAAAATTGGCCGATTGATCGCCTGGACTGATTTGGAAAAATACCACCTAAAATCAAATTTAGAACTTGAACGTGCTGTTTACTGTTCTGTGACAATAGAGAAAAATTCATAATATTCAAGTTATTTTTTTAATGTTCACAGTGGACTAAACACGTTTTTTTTCACGTTTATTAGTGGTAGCATGTTTCTGGGTTTGTCCGATTCATTTCACGTGCGCCAGACAGGTCGTAGCGGCATTTTCAGGAGACCGTAAGGCATATTGATATGTACGCAGAGAGAGAGAGAGAAATAACTTTTATTTGTCCAGTTTGTGGAGGAGAGCTAGACCTCCACCCTAGGCGTCGGCCAGGAGCCCTTGGGTCCTAGCAGCGTCTTCGGCTAACTGGACGGCCCAGACTTGATTCGCCGGGTCTGAGCTGAGCAGTACGGTCTCCCACTGCTCATTACTGCTAATTTTGCGGCTCTGAGGAGTCGCCTGAGGACATGCCCATAATATATGTGCAAGATCGGCCCGTTCCTTGCATCTCCGACATTTATCTGAAAACTGTCCAGGATAGCAATGACTATACGCGACGGGGTTCGGGTACGAGTTCGTCTGAAGAAGCCGCCAAACCACAGATTGCCTTTTACTGAGGGATGGATGAGCGGGGGGGTAGCGGGCTCGTTCAAGCCGGTAATGAGTAGTCAGCTCCCTGTAAGACACGAGCCTGTCTCTGCCCGTCCAGCGGAGCGAGTGAGCGTCTGGGTCAGAAGTGTCGACGCCAGCTCGGTCGGTAAAGCCTCGAGCCGCATCGTGCGCACACTCGTTTCCGGCCAGGCCCGAGTGGGCCGGTGCCCATATCAAGTATATCTTCCCGTTCCGCTCGTCATGGGATCGAGATTTTAGGATTTGGGACGCCTCGGGTGAAATTCGCCCTCTCGAGTAATTTAAAATAGCCGACTTAGAGTCGCTAACAATGAATTTAATTTTTGGAGAAGCTGTCATCGCCAGGGCGATGGCCGCCTCTTCACCCACCTCTGTGTCCGTCGTGCGGACCGAGCATGAGGCAATTGAATCCCCACGGAAATTGACCACTGCGAGGGCCATGGCGTCGCGAGCAATGTAATCAGCGGCGTCTACGTATACCACGTCCTCTGATTTTTCATATCTTTTGTGTAGGGCTTTGGCCCTAGCCTGTCGCCGCTCTTGGTTATGTACGGGGTGCATGTTTTTCGGTAGCGGTGGTATGTGCATGCGATCCCCTATTTCCGCTGGTAGGTCTATTTTGGCTCGGGGTATCCCTGCAGGAAAAATGCCAAGTGATTTGAGGATATGTCTGCCGGTCAGACTCTGGATAAGTCGCTCCCGCTGTGACAGCCTTTGAGCTTCAATAATCTCGCTGAGGGTATTGTGAAGCCCGAGTGCCTCGAACCGTGCGGTTGGGGCTGTTAACGGGATCCCTATGGCCTGTTTATAAGCCCGCCTTATCATGGCGTTTAGCTTGGCTTCTTCATCGCGTTTCAGGTGCAGGAATGGGGCGACATATGTTACTCTACTAATGACGAAGGCTTGTACCAGTCTCACGAGGTTGTGTTCTTTCATCCCGTGGTGTCTATTGGCTATTCGTGAGATAAGGCGAGTTGTTTGGTGTATGCTCTTTTCGAGAGCGAGTATGGTCTCTGAATTGTGTCCGTTGGCCTGGATGCGGAGGCCCAGGACTCGGATACTTGAAACTGTCGGGATGCGTTGGCCTCCGCATGTAAAGAGCTGGATGTCCGGAGCTACTGAGTCTACACAATTGTCACTATTTTCATAAACAATAATCTCTATACTCATCATCATTGCAACAGACCCCAACATTAATCGTTGATGTACGCCAACGTGAGTGTGACGCGTGTGAAAGCACGTCTGCACAATCTTTTCAAGTTGTCGACAATCTTCTGCGTACCCTCGAAATAAATAAAACTTGATGTTTTGTCGTCTTTTTATTCTCCTTTTACCACCGGTTTCAATCTCTCAGTTTCCGTGCCCCCATCAATGTGAGATAATGTGGAGGCACGGTAATTGAGAGACCTCAAGGAGAATTTTGAGTAAGCATATGCCTAGTTAACGTGAGGATAACCAGGTAACTAGTTAAAAATTGATCTATTTTGAAGCCATGTTGTACTAATCATAACATTAATTAGCCAAGCGGCATGCTCTCGCTCATAGAGGTATTTTTTTTTCTTTTTGCCTCTCCTGCTGCACACCCCGTCCGGCTGGTGGCGCTGAGTACAGAGCAGCACGTAAGCCAAACAAAATTTTAGCATTATGAATACTAGTCGCACGCTCCTTGCGCAGTGCTGTGAATAGTTTGTTGGTTCGAGTTGTCAACCTCCCAGAACCACAATATATTGGCTGATACACTTTCCCCAAGAGAGGTATAAATGCTGTCTAGTATTAGCTGACGGCTAATTAAAAAAAACGTATGAGCCCCTGTCGTTGTGTATCATCATCAGCAGCAACAGCATCAACGTCATCAATCAAGCACGCAGCCGCGAGGCACGAGGGGTCAGAGCCACGTTCAAACGTTCCGAGAGCAGCAGCGTAGGAATCTTGCTGCGCTCGCCCTCAGGCCCAGCCTCCCTGCGGACGACCTGCGGAGAATACGTTGCAACAATGGACTTGCGCGGCCAACTCGGCAACGTCACGAGGAATAGCGGGACGCCGGTACACGAGCAAACCAGGAATGAATGGGCCTCCGCTCCGGGGCCTACATCAAGCATGGCGACAGCCGACTCCGGGTATGGCCCTCCGCCGTACCCATTCAGAGCAGTCACTGGGGTTTCCATCAGCCAGCCGCTGAGGGAGCAGCCGTCCCTGCTACGCTGCCGTCGCCGGTCGGCTGCCGGTGCTCTGGAGACAAGCGCATGCCCCGCGTCACCTCAACCTTCAGCAGCAGGGCACAAACCGGTCGTCCCAGGTGATCAACGCTGGCGAGACACTACACCCGCCGGGAATGTCTCGTCCATGCTGGCCACCTTTGGCTTGGACGCCTACAGAAAGCTGGCCGAGCATGAAATGCACGCATTATGGAATTCGCCATGGCCGACGGGCACGCACCATCGGCAGCTCATGGCCTCTTCGGCAGCAAGCGCTATGAGGCTAGCGAGGATGGCGGAATTAAGCTACGGACCTGCTAAGTTGGAAACGAGCCCTCGAAATATGTACTCGATTGAGCCAATATACGCTTCGCTTCTCAAGCAACACTCGGAGGAATTTCTTGTGCTTTGTTTCCGATAGAAATCATAACCTACGCGCACAGATGGCTCACATGGAGAGAGCGTTGCGCTAAGGACCCGTTCCGTTACCTGTCATGGCGGTGTATACTTGCACGGGTAGGCTATTTTGACAAAGCTCGGCAGGTTTTATGACATTAGTTCAAATTCAGCTGAAAGGGTGTGGTCGCCATGGCCGTTTCTTGCGGATGTGGCTGAACGTTTGTGGAGAAAAGTAAAACAGCTTTCAAATTCATGGGTTTTTGAAAGCATGGCCACCATGAAGTTTCTTTCTGATGTGGCTACAAATTTGGCCAGGAAAATCAATGCAAAATCTGTAGAATTTAACACAGGCATGCTAACACCCTATGTATTTTTTGAACGAAACGATTGAATCTTCGCGTACCCAAATAAAAAAACATCCGCGCAAACTTTTTAAACGAGTACGTTAATCAGTTAAAAATTCCCTCGCACTTCCCCGAGGGGGAGAGTGTGTAAGTGCGAATGCACGATTGTTGATTGCGCGATTACGGTGGATATCGTGATCTTAATGAGTAGTCGAGAGATTACACACACGCACACAACTACAAAGAAAGATATTTCACTCGTTATTGCTGGTACCGTTGCCCGGTACGCCATCATCGTTATCGAGATGCAGGACCAGCGACCGCTCTCGATGACGGCGCGCGCTCGACTAATACCCTCCCGCGCCACGCGGCCGCTACACGAGCGCCCTCACGCGTCGGAATGCGGAGCGCCCGCTACGCGAGCGAGAGCTCTCCCGCCCGAAGTGGAGAGGAGGCGCCCAACACCCACAGTCACTGAGCGGAGAGAGGAGGAGGAGAGTAGCGCCCGCCGTTACGGCGAGGGCTACACGAGCGCCCTCACGCGTCGGAATGCGGAGCGCCCGTTACGCGAGCGAGAGCTCTCCCGCCCGAAGTGGAGAGGAGGCGCCCAACACCCGCAGTCACTGAGCGGAGAGAGGAGGAGGAGAGTAGCGCGCGCCCATCTCCCCCCGTTGCTAGGGAAGACGAGGAGCGCGCGCACCCGCAGCTGTTGCTATGCGGACGACGGCGGCGGACGATTCAGCCTCGCTTAAGAAGTGCATTCGCACTTAAAAATACAGGATCTATATTTGTGTGGAACTCAATAGACTGGATTCTTTGACACGGGCACGGTGATGTTATCAATCTCCTTTGAACAAAATCATTTAATGACTTTGTTGTATACGACGTAACAGAGAAACGCAAAACGCTGCCTCGTACTCACGGAAAGGTCTTTATTAAGTGCAATGCACTTCTTAAGCGACCCTGAACCTGCGTCCACCGGCGATGTCCGCGCACGTGGAGATGGGCGCGCGCAGCCTGGCCGCTGACATGGCACATACCCACGTGGGGGATTGGCCAGGAATCTCCTCGTCTTCCTTGGCAACGGGGGGAGATGGGCGCGCGCTGCCTGGCCGCTGACATGGAACATACCCACGTGGGGGATTGGCCAAGAATCGGGCGTGAGAAGGGCTAATGCACCTGCTTAAAAGAGTACTGACACGAAATTTCAAAGCTGAGATCCGCTCTAGCAATCAAGTACAACGACAACACAAATAGGTGTCTGTGAATAAATGCATCTTTCTTTCTTTGTAGTTGTGTGTGTGTGTGTGATCTCTCTTTCGCGAACATTACCGAACCGCGCAAATTCAACTCGTGCATTCGCACTTTCACATTCTTCCCCTCGGGGAAATGAGGGGAATTTTTTACTGTCACACACTTTATAACCGGCCTGCGGTTACTCATGATGTTGATGGAAACTAAGCCACCTTATCCCCGCGTGCCTCTTGTGGCACCAACATGAACTTAACTACACATCACATCACAACAGACTACAAATTTTATTTAAATACATAATCTTACCGGGATTTTAGACCAGTAGATGAATTCCATAAAAGCGGAATGAAGAAATTCCGAAGAACATAAGTCTGCTTACGTGCTTAAAGGTTAATACCTGGCTACGCTTTTTAGCAACTTCTTTACTGCTGCATCATATTTAGACTTCTTTCTTCAATTTCGTTTCTTTGTTTTCGGCGCGAATCACTTCGACCAGATTCGTTTCCGCCATGCAAGTGCTTGCGTCTCCTTCAAGGTGACTTTCAATAACCACACTACGTTTCACGAATGCGTTTCCGTGAGCGAGCCGCGGAAAGCAAAATGCGGGATGCTGTCCTATTGCAGGTACAATCCGACACAAGTTTATGGCTGACTCGTATACCCTCTGTAACCACGCTTCCATTGTCGGCTTCCCTTCAGCTATCATAATTGTGCAGTGCATACGGTTGCGAATGATAATCGTCATTCTCGTTCTCGTACAATCACTCTAAAAATTATTGCCCCACGACTTTCCACCAGCAACGCTCCGCAAGCATGCTGAACTCATTTACACACAATATACGTTCGGATAGTCTTTATCCCTGCTGAAGGTCAATCTTGGAATAAAATATGCCGCCACCTGTCGGAGACGATCATCATCATCAGCAGCATCAGCATCATCAGTGAAGCACGCACCAGCGAGGCAAGCAGGGTCAGATCCACGTCCGAAATTATCGAGCACAGCGACCTAAAAACCCCGCTGTGCTCGCCCTCAGCTCCAGCCTCTCCGCAAACTACCCTAAGATATGACATCGGTCCATTGATTGATTGAAGGGTTTAACGTGCCGACGCAACGCAGGCGATGAGGCACGCCGTAGTGGAGGGCTCCGGATTAATTTTGACTACCTGGGGATCTTTAACGTGCGCCGAAATCTCGTACACACGGGCGTTTTTGCTTTTCGCCTCCATCAGAAAAGCGGCCGCCGCGGCCGGGAATCGAACCCGCGACCTCGTGCTCAGCAGCGCAACGCCTTAGCCACTCAGCCACCGCGGCGGGTATGACATCGGTCCAATGGACTTGCGCGGCCAACCAGGCAACGAGAAGGGTAGCGGGACGCAAGTACGAGAGGAAGCCTTGGAGTGCATGGGCTTCCACTCCGGGGCCTGCACCAGACAGGGCCCACCGCCGTGCCCATTCCGGGCAACCAGTGGAGCTTCCATAAGCCAGCCGCTGAAGAAGCCGTCGTCAATGTGCCCCTGCCGTGGTCGTGCGGCTGCCGATCATGTTCCGACAAGCGCGCCTCCGGTGCCACGTCGTGCGCCTTTAGCAGCAGGGCACCAACCTGGCGACGCATAGAAGTCCGGCGGGCGAGATGCTCGACCCGCCCAGAACGTCCTTGCCACGCTCGTCACCAATGGCTTGGACGCCTACACAAGGCTGACCACGCAGGAAATGCACCCGAGACTGACTTCGCCACGGTCGGCGGATACGTGCCATCGGCCGAGCAGGGCCTGTTTGGTGGGAAGTTCCCTGAGGTTAGCGAGGATCGTGGGTGTGAATAACGAACTTGCGTTGTTTGAAAGCACCGATCGCAATTTGTACCCGGTTATACGAATATATTGATGGCTTCCCTTGAGCACCACTGGGAGGAATTCTTTGTTTTTGTTTCGGCTACAAACCATAAACTACGTGCACAGGTGGCTCAGCCCCAAAGACCCGTTCGATTCCGGTTGCTCAAAAGAATAGGAGGAGTGTTCCAGGCGAACCAGTATCTGGCGTTGGATGCGTACATAAAGCGCCGGGCTTTTACCATCAGGAAACAATGTCGCATGCATAGTGTGGAAGAACGTACAGGGAGAGCAAGGGACGAGGCCGTCATCGATAAGAAGCCAATATATTTACAGTATTTGCAGATAATCATGTGCATACCGCAGGAGCCCTGGCCTGGCGGCTTCTACCGCTGTCGAGTGCCAGCATCCTCTCCCACGAAGTAAATATTTCACATTTATCGGCGTCTACAAACAGAAACCTTCTAAAACCACACTATCCTCTCCCACATATCTCCGTCCATTTTTCCACACAACTGCCCACAATGTGACACCCCTCTCGCAACCTACCACCTTGTGTATTCATGTCCCCACCAGCCCCACCCCATTCACTCCCCTTCCCTTGAGCAGTGGGAGTCTGCGCTGACCAGCTCGGCGCCGGAGCATCAAATCGCCCTCGTGCAACGAGCCCTGGATTCGGCGCAGGCTCGTGGCCTCCTGGACGTAGGAGGCTGACCACGTCCATTTCCAGCTCCCTTGGCTGCCCAATAAAAAATGTTTTAAGTGCGAATGCACTTCTTAAACGAGCCTGAATCGTCCGCCGCCGTCGTCCGCATAGCAACAGCTGCGGGTGCGCGCGCTCCTCGTCTTCCCTAGCAACGGGGGGAGATGGGCGCGCGCTACTCTCCTCCTCCCCTCTCCGCTCAGTGACTGCGGGTGTTGGGCGCCTCCTCTCCACTTCGGGCCGGAGAGCTCTCACTCGCGTAGCGGGCGCTCCGCATTCCGACGCGTGAGGGCGCTCGTGTAGCCCTCGCCGTAACGGCGGGCGCTACTCTCCTCCTCCTCTCTCCGCTCAGTGACTGCGGGTGTTGGGCGCCTCCTCTCCACTTCGGGCGGGAGAGCTCTCGCTCGCGTAGCGGGCGCTCCGCATTCCGACGCGTGAGGGCGCTCGTGTAGCGGCCGCGTGGCGCGGGAGGGTATTAGTCGAGCGCGCGCCGTCGTCGAGAGCGGTCGCTGGTCCTGCATCTCGATAACGATGATGGCGGACCGGGCAACGGTACCAGCAATAACGAGTGAAATATCTTTCTTTGTAGTTGTGTGCGTGTATGTAATCTCTCGACTACTCATTAAGATCACGATATCCACCGTAATCGCGCAATCAACAACCGTGCATTCGCACTTACACACTCTCCCCCTCGGGGAAGTGCGAGGGAATTTTTTTTTACCACCACAGTCTTCTCACCTATAGTCGTTTAGTTATTCATCGCCTATGCGTTTGCTGAGCGAGTACTTGCTTCATCCTTGTTTTAAAGACTATGGTCTTTCTTCGGCTACTTAAAGGCAAAATTTTGATCTGTCTGTCTGTCTGTCTGTCTGTCTACCTGTCTGTCTGCCTGTATGTATGTATGTATGTATGTATGTATGTATGTATGTATGTATGTATGTATGTATGTATGTATGCGACACGATTCAGCCACCCGGCCAAACTGAAACGGAGGCTGCGAATAGTCTGATATACTCACGGCCAAACCTAAACGTCTAAGACTGGTGTCAGTGTTGATACTTGTCAACGTTGTGGAACAAGAACAAGAGGTTACGCAAATATAACACAGTAAATATGTACATGTCATATTTGCAGTGTTCCTTTATTGAAAAATTCATGGATACTTGGTTTTTGCGATAGCAAATGAAATACTACATCAACGGCAAAACCCGTCGCCTTCTGTTGCCAGCGCTACCTCCTGGCGACATTTAAGAAATCAAACGGCAATAGCAACGAAAGATACCACTAGGTGTGATCCACGTTCCGCTTGGAACGCTCGTGGAGTAAAGCACCGTGGTTCTATAAACGTTGTATTTGGGTGCCTCAATTCACGCTCGTCTCTGTCGTACGGCAGCGTTGTCATCGAGACACCCGACTTGGAGCAGTAGAACGCGGTAAATTTAAATTGACTTGAGCAAACCTCTAGCGTCTTATCTTGGGAGGAACGAGATGGGAGAGGAACAGCATGAGAGGTGACCAGAAAAGAGAAGGGAGGCCTTTACTTGCCAGGGGCGCCAGTCGACTATCGTCTCTCGTCGACATTTGCAACGAAAGGAGAAAATACGCGGCCATTTTTTTATCAAAAGTTAAAACATTCACCCGACCGACAAGAATTCGTGTAAGCGGGATAAACTAGATCGTTCAAGGTACTGCTGTAGTTCTGGCGATGGTGTGTGGTTAACCTACCATTCATGTCCAGCCGGTGTCTGAGTTCAGCCTTTTTAGGGGCGAAGCTCCTTAGGGCGTGGGTCTGTCCATCCTCGACGTATGTATGTAGCCACCTCTAGTTTAGTTCTTGGATTGTTTACTAGATGGCGTGGCTACCTCTAGTTTAGTTCTTGGATTGTTTACTAGATGGCGGTACTTGTATATGATGAAAAGATGCGCTTGGATTGTTTACTAGATGGCGTGGCTACCTCTAGTTTAGTTCTTGGATTGTTTACTAGATGGCGGGGAGCGTTGTAATAAAATCCGTTCGCTGTTGGCGCGCGCTTGGAGTCGCCCGATGGATAAGGCTGCAGATGTGCGAGCCCGCGAGGCAGAAGCGCTCCGTGAAGCTGCGCGACGCCGCCGCCAAGATCCTGCCGTACGAGAGCGGGAGGCCGAAGCGTGTCGTCTGGCTGCGCAACGACGCCGCCAAGATCCCAGCGTTCGAGAACGAGAGGCCCAAGCATCACGGCAACGGCGCGAGGACCCTGCCGTACGCGAAGCGGCACGGCTGCGGCGCGAAGAGGATCTCCAAAACGTCAGAGAACGGGAAGCGGCGAGAAAGCGCGCGTATCGGCAGGCAGACCCCGATGCAGTGAGAGCTCGTGAGGCGTCTGCAAAACGCATCAGGCGAGCTCAGCCCCAAGGTGCCGACGCGCGGTTTAAGCGAGACTTTCTAGACGTTACGTTCGGACACAGATGTAGTGGGCGAACTTTCACTGAAGAGTCACGGTTTTACCGATGATTTCCCCTCAGGAGCTTCGCCCACTCATCATCATTCACCCTGTGGATATGCTGTGAATTTTTTTCTTTTCTTCCGCCTTCCCTTTCTTCTGACTTTCGACCTGTAGTTCCTGATAATAGCTACGTCAGGTGATGAGTCAGGGGCATAACATTTATTGTAGTTCCGGGTGCGCCCTGACTTCAGACGTAGTCGTAACCGACGCCTCGTCTGAAAGTTAAAACCTTCAACGTTTACATCTTTCGAAGTGTAAACCGTCGAGGTACCACGTTCTTCAGGTTTCTTCGATTTCTCAACACGCTTAGTCACCAGGTTAATCAGAAATGTCATCATGCTGGCGGCAGCGTATTTATCTGGCACCTTTCTTCGTGAAGAGGGTGCGCCGTTTTTTCCACCAGGCTTACGTGACGGCCTACAGTCGTCGAGGGGTCCGAGTCTTTATGAATAACGCGTTCAAACAGTTTGCATCTTGCGGCCCCCTCATCATGTGGTTGTAGCTGCTGCGCTTTTACCTCAGTTATAGGGCTCATACCACAGGCCCTCATTTCATAGCCACGCACCTCCGGGACATGGTCACGATGGTCTCTTAATGATGACTCTGCATCGCCAGGTTTAGTTTTCTCTACCTCCGTCCGTACTCTCCCTGCATCTAGAGTCACACCTCTCTTGTGAAAGTCCTTCTGCACACGGTTTGCAAAACACCTTGCGGCCGCATATTGATACACAGAGTATCAGGCGTGTAGGTTTCACTAGGCGAGTAGATTTCGCAGGTGACACCTTCCGAAGCTAGCCCGTCGTCCAGGGTGTTTTCTTATGATTCTGATGTAGCCGGCATAGACGGCGGTTATTCTTGTTAGGTTGCTTTTCGTTGCTGGTGTGGTGTTCTCTGTATCACGGGGTCTGCAGGTCCGATCGGGGGTGCACAGTTGTCTGGCGTATTTCAAGGGCCGTTTCAGCCAACTGGTCGTTCATAGAGGTGAACGTTATTGTCAGCGCAAGTATTGTTCTCGTGTATAAAAATCGTTGAAGTCGACGACCGAAGACAAGAGTGCTCAACGATGTGATTTGAGTCTTTGCCTTCATGTAGGTTCCCGTCTCCTCCTCAGACTCCTTACTCTCGCTTGTAGGATTGCATGCATATTTTGGTGGGTCTTTCCTTCTGTTCACAGGGTTTAAAGGCGCAAGAAAAAACGCGGAGACTAGAAGAAAAACGAGCAAGACCAACGAAGCGCCTTGCGCCTTTAAACCCTGCGATCATGTCGAACCAACTGGTCCACATCAAGCTGTTGCTTTCCTTTTGTCTTCTTTTGCGAGATGTGGCTCCTGAAGGGCACGTGCATTTCGCCCGTAAAGTCTTCGTTCGGGATAACCAATAATGATGTACTCTTCTTTGACGGACTATAATGCATCGTTATGTTGGCCGTCAATTCTGGTTTCGCCCCCATTGCCTCACTGATTCTAGCAAGTTGGTCGGCGCTATGCTGTAGCCTGGATAATGAAACTTCGGCTTCGACGTACTTGTTTTGCTCCAGAGTTGGCGTCATTTCGGCAATAAGCTGCTGATTGAAATCCAGAAGACTTTTCTGAGCAATGTGCAGCCGGTTCCTCTGCCTCGACGCCTCCTCCTCGCTTCGGGGTGAGCAATGCCATCGAAGAATTGACTCAGTCCACTCCGTGGCTCATCTTGTCATGCCGCGTGACATCGTGGGCACCATGTGGAAGAACGTACGTCCAGGTACGGCAAGAGAGGAGGCCGCCGTCGATAAAAAGACAATATATTGACACATCCACACATGACACATTTTGGTTCTAAGTAGTTGCCAGACGGCAAATTCCTGTGACAGTATAGCTCTGTGTATAGCTTCTTGACTTTAGTTTCCCAGCTTTGAAAACGAGCTGCATCTAGACTTATACATTTCCCCGAAGAGAGGAGTAAAGCATGGCGTGGAATAGTGTCAATATTCATACTCAATCCAATTAAATTCCGGGCTGCCGCGTATACTCGGGAACGGAGCGGCAAATATCGGCTACCCTGCAGCTATTAGCAAGGGCGTGTGGGCACAGTTGCGAAGGAGAGTCGTCGCTGCGATTCTCATGCAACTACTCTAAATATTATCTGTCGAGGCTTTTCACCAGCCACATTCTGCAAACACCACGATTTTATTTTCACCCACAATTAAGATTGTCCTTACTCTTTAGGCTTGTTCACAACCAATGTTATAAATAGGTATGCGCCGCTGGTAGATGAGGATCATCATTATTAGAAGCATCATCATCATCATCCATGCGAGACACGCGGCCGCGAGCCACGTGAGCTCAGAGCGACGTTCCAACGTTCCTGCCGAAGTAGCAGCCTCGGACCGGCGCCGTACTCGCCCTCAGCCACAGCCTTCCCGCGAACGACCCCAGAAGGCTACCTGGGGCAACTGGATTCGCGCGGCCAACCAGGCAACGGCGTGAGGAGTGGCCGGACGCCGATGCGAGAGCCAACCGGGAATTAGTGGGCCTTATCCCTCCGAGGTCTACATCAAGCAGGGCGACAGCCAACTCGGGGTATGGCCCACCGCTGTACCCCCACCGAGCAACTACCGGGGTTTCCCTCAGACAGCCGCTGAGGGAGCTGTCGTGAATATTCCCCTGCCGTCGTCGAACATCTGCCGGTCGTACGGCGACAAGCGTGCCACCCGCGCCACGTCAGCCTTCAGAAGCAGGGCCCCAACCGTGCGTCCCAGAAGAGCACGGCGGGCGAGAAGCTCCACCCGCCCTGAAGGACCTCGCCACGCACACCACCCTTGGCTTGGACGCCTACAGAAAGCTTGCCGAGAGATTCACCAAAGACAGGCTGCTTCGCCACGGCCGGCGGACATGTGCGATCGGCAGATCGGGACCTCTTCGGTAGGAAGCGCTCCGGGGACAGCGAGGATCTTGGGAATGAACTACGCGCCCGCGTTGTTTGAAACCACCCTGCGCAATTTGTACCCACTTGAACCAATATATGGATAGGTTCTCTTGAGCACCGGCCGGGGGACTTTCTTGTGTCTTTGTTTCGGCTACAAATCACAATTTACGCGCATGAGTGGCTCACATCAAGGGAATCGTTACGGTTAGGACCCGTTCCGTTGCTTGCACCGCGGCTGTGTTGTCGTATGGGGGGCCTATTTTTAGACAGCTTGGTACGTTTCTTCGCATCATTACTCCGAATTCAGCACATAAGGCAAGGACGCCATGGCCTTTCCTCGCTGATGTGGCAAATATCTCTGGCAGCGAGCCAAAAAAAGACGCTTGCTTTCAATAACGTGCCGCTCAAAACGCGATTGCCTGGGCATTTCCTTTCTGATGTGACTACAAATTTTGTCTAGTAACTGAATATAAAAATACTTGATACTTCGACACACGCGTGCTAAAGCCGTAAATATTTCTCAAACAGCACAACTGAATCCCCGCATGCCCTATCAGGGAGATATTCTGATGAACTCTCTAAACCAGTAGCTGAACTCCAAAAGAAAATAATCCCTTAAAAAATTGGATCCAATCCACGCTGTGAATGGGGTTGGAAAGAAAAGCTTTAAACGACACCCACAACAAATGCCCTTGCGAAGTCACTCGTCACACATGTGGCTCTACAAAGAGTAAAACCAGAGATTCTGCCAGCCGTTACCTGGAATACGCGGGGGCGGCGTCCCGAACGCAGCAGCAGAGTCAGCCACGGCCGGGCTAGAGCGGTGGACGCCGCCGCTGTAGCCCGGCCGTGAGTCGGAAGAAGAAAAACGGAGAGGAGCGTCTTTAGAAGGGTGAGATAGCGGTACCTAGCCTTCCTGATGTGCTAGCTTGGGGCTACACCACCGCGCAACACAATCGCAGGCACCGAAACAATTCGGCATGTGAGCTTAGTGATTCCCATTTATACCGATTGAAACTACTTACTTAATTAAGTTTGAGAATTGCGAGAAAGCTGAGGGAACTTTTATAATCGCTGTTTATCAGAACCAGTTGACCCTTTCGCCTTCTGTAATACCTCTTAAAACACGGCCGAATTGGTAATCATCAATTTAGAAAACGAGAGTCCCATTCGTGGCAAGCAGTGCGCAAAAGGTAGCGTTTCTCCAGCGGCCAGATGTCTGTATGTGGTTTGTACATTTTGCTTTAGCCACAGTTGTTTTGGGCCTGTTTTGGCGCTGCTTCGCGTCCATTGCGCGCTTTCTTCGCGCGCCTTGATTAACTTTTTCGACAGCACCTGCTGGGTAACCCGGCCCCGGCGGAATTAAGTGCACTTAATTCCGTCGGGTGCCGTACGCCCATGGCCATAAGCGTAGGGCAAGGATACCGTACGGATTTGTTTGCAGGGTGGGAAAACAAAATGTGGAGACCACATACAGGCATCTGGCAGCTAGAGAAACGCTACCTTTGGCGCACTGCTTGCCACAAATGGGACTTCATTTTCTAAATAGGTGAATACCAATTCAGTTGTGTTTAAGATGTATTACAAAATGAGAAAGGATTAACTAGATTTAATAAATAATGTAGCGATTATAAAAGTTCCCTCAGCTTTCTCGCAATTCTCAAACTTACTAAGCTAACTGGCTTAAATCGGTATAAATGGGAATCACTAAGCTCACATGCGGCATTGTTTCGGTGTCTGCGCTTGTATCGCGCGGTGATGTAGCCCCAAGCTAGCACATCAGGATGGCTAGGTTCTGCTGTCTCCCCCTTCGAAAGACGCTCCTCTCCGTTTTCTTTCTGCCGACGCACGGCCGGGCTACAGCGGCGGCGTCCGCCGCTCTAGCCTGGCTGTGGACGACGCTGCTGCTGCGTTCGGGGCACCGCCCCCGCAAATTCCAGGTAACGGCTGGCAGAATCTCTGGTTTCACTATTTGTAAAGCCACGTGTGCGAATTCAAGTGACATCGCTTGGGCAATTGTTGTGGGTGTCGTTTAAAGCTTTGCTTTCCAATCACCTTCACAGCGTGGGTTGGAGCCATTTTTATTTCTTTACTGCATGGAAAACTGCAATTATTGCAGACTACAAAAGTTATCAGTCATTTAAGAAGATGCACATCACTGCAGCTAAAATAGGCCTTCCGTCATAACTCTGGCAAGCCCACACATGCGTCCAACAGATGCAGCCACTCTGGTGGGTGAGCCTGCTCCCGAAAAAACGACTTCGTTGGGCGAGGTGGTGAAGCCCTTTAGGAGTAGTTAAAAACAGAACACAACCCTGTGGTCTGGGTCAGAGAATAAAGCTGAACATTATTTTGTGGTCTGGTCCGCAGAATAGGCAGTGCGAACACACTATAATTCAGGATCGTCTTTATCCCTGGTTACGGCAAATCTCCGAATTACGTATGCGCCACAGGAGTCAGGACTATTAAATCACCAGCAGCAGCGGTATCAACATCATCAAGGTGAGACACGCAGCAGCGAGGCACGAGGGGTTAGAGCCACGTTCGAACGTACGCGCTCCGAGAGAAGCAGCCGAGGAACCGCGCTGTACTCGCCCTTAGCCCTAGACCCTGCGAACTGCTCAAGGAGACCACGTCGGGCCAATGGAGTTGCGCGGCCCACCCGGCAACGAGGAGAGGAGTGGCGTGGGGCCGGTACGAGAGGCAACACGGATTGAATGCGACTCCGCTCCTAGGCCCACACCAAACAGGGCCACACCCAACTTGGACTACAGCCCGCTGCCGTACCCGTTTCGAGCAACTCGTGGTGCTTTCATCAGCCAGCCACTGAAGGAGCCGCTGTCACTGTTCTCCTGCCCTGGCCGTGTGGCTACCGGTCCTGTGACGACAAGCGCGCCTACCGTGCCACGTCGACCTTCAGCAGCGGGGCAAAGACCGAGAGTCGGAAAAGAGAACGGCGGTCGAGATGCTCCACCCACCTGCAACGTTCTGTTCCCCATCGCCTCCTCTGGCTTGGACGCCTACAGAAAGCTCGCCCAGCCTAATATTCAACCAACATGGACATCTCCCCGGCCAGCGGACATGAGCCATCGCCAGAGAAGGGCCTCCTGGCCAGGAAGCGCTCTGAGGTTGGCGATGGATGAAAGCAACTTTATTTATAGGCTGCACGGGATGACGGTAATGAATTACGGACCTGCTTGGTTTGAAAGCACCCCTCACCTTTTGTCCCCGACTGACACAATATATAATTCGCTTTTCTTGAGCAGCATTCTGAGGAATTTATTTTTGTTTGTGCACGCTACAAAGTCTGATTGACTGATTGGGGGGTTTAACGCGCCGACGCTACTCAGGCGATGAGGCACGCCGTAGTGAAGAGCTCCGGGTTAATTTTGACAATCTGGGGATCTTTGATGTGCGCCGAAATCCCGAACACACGGGCCTTTTTATTTTTCGCCTCCATCAGAAACAAATAATAGTCTAGGTGCAAAGTTTGAGCACATGGATAAAGCGTTGCGCTAGGCACACTTATCAAGGTTGCTGTACTTGTATGCGGAGCAATTTTCACAGAGATCAACAGGTATTTTTCGCATCCTTCTTCCGAAATGAGCTCAAATATGCTGCACTTAAAGGCAATAGCCTTCCATATCTGTACAATGGAACATTTGAGATGCAAAAAGTAGGTGAAGTACGCGGAATCCTACAAGAAATCAGAGCGCGGGGCACGAGTTGCTAGACCGGGATCCCGGGCCAAGAAATAGGAGTGGCAGAGGAGGGTCGGATGTGGGCTCTCAGTAACGGTGACATTGCGCTCGCTGGAGCACGGTAGAACGCCGCCGCACGCGGACAAAATGAGCCGCTTTGAGAGGTGAGGCACCCACGGAGGCGAACAGGTGGCTCCTGGCTGGAAAATGTCCACCGGTAGAGTCATTAGTTTAGTCCGCTGTTTTGTGTACAGGCGGCAGTGACACTTTGCGTGTAGCGCGTGATGAGAGCGGAGCGTCAACCGTTCCAGGAACACGGAGGGTAGCGAAGCCGCAGTTTTCCACCTGTCGTTTGAAGTTTTCTTCGTCGGAAACGGCAGCCGGGGGTTGTCGCCATATTCACGGCAATGAGCGATTCAGAGCCGTGGATTGCCATCGCGACCACCATGTAGCGCTCGCGGGGAGCAATTGTCGAGAAAAATTGTCGGAGAGTAATTGTCGAGTTGTCGTTAGGCCACGGCCCGTCGCTGACGAAAGTGCCGCTCTGCAAAGACGTAGTGGCCTATAGAACATTAATTTTATTACTTCCTTGTTCAGTTGGAGTTCCCTCGTGTAGATACTCTGCTCTATATCTCATGAAAATACAGAGTTTGCCATGCTCTCACCCAAAACGTACGCACAAGCCGCCAGCTCTTTTTAAGGGCTACCTGCCTTAATGTTCGTTATTGCTTTTCTTTTTCGTTTATTTTGCTATAATTTGTTCTGTTCGTACGTGCGATAAATATTGTATAAGGTTGTTACTTATGTTATGTACAGCTTCCATAAGTTCTTATCGCAAAACGGCATTCATGTTCCCAGTGTAACTGTAACGTGAGCATTGTGTAATTGCTCACAGTCTTTTTAAGTCATACTTTTTCTTTAGACGAGTGCATCTCCTTCCTTTGTAGGGGGAGATAATGAGGTGTCTCCTATATGGGGCAATGTCTGAGTAAAAACGGTACTGTGCGCCTCTACCGGTGATGTTGTTACGGTGACTTGTACATGATGTTGGGATCCTAAAAGATTCGGAGTTCATGCCTGGTCGCCGTTAATTACACAGCGTCTTTGACGCCGCGAGTTGACGCCACAACATCGCCTTTTCCGCGATATTTTCGGAGCTGTATCACCACCTCACACAACTTTCAATCGTGCGAAAAGCACATTTCCACATTCCCTGGGAGTTGTCGACGACCTTATGCATACCGATGAAAAAATAATCAAAATCTGCGGTTTCCTCGCCTTCGTTTCCTATCTGGACCCACCGCTTTCAAGCTCGCAGTTTTCATGCCCCCATCTATGCGAGCAGTACGGGTTACATTAACGTGAGACTATTAGCGGAAAATATCACGCTGAACTCAGCCCCCCGCTGGTGGCGCTGAGTTTAGGATAGGGCGTAATAGAGACAAAATACAACCTTTATTGCTGCAAGTTAGAATTATAAACACTACTGGTCACACGCTCTTCACGTGATACTGTAAATATCTTCTTTTCTCCTGTTTCCTACTTTCGGAAACAACAGTATCCTGGCTGATACACTTTCCACGAGCGAGACGCAGAAACGCTGTCTAATATTACGTGAGATCCGACAGAAGTTGTTCCAGGCTGCCGCGGATACTCGGAAACGGCGCTGCAATTGTTAGCGTCTTTGCAGCAGTAAAATGTACACGGTAGATCATGGCAGACGATCTAATGTGACTACTCTAAACATTTACTACGTCACGGCTACCACCAGCAACATCGTGCAAACACGCACATTTTAGCAGCAGAGCTGTTTAGGTATTTAGTTCCGCCGCATAGCATTACCAGAAAAAAGAAAAAATACCGTGCGCTTGTGAGCGTGCGCCTCATGAGGGGCGCCCGGTGTCGGCCAGGCTTGCGCATGGGTTTGCGCCACGTGAGGAGCATAAAAAAGTTCAAAAAAATTACACCATCTTCCCGTGGGGGACCCTGATGAGGATGCAAAGCATCATGGGTGTTCCATGTGGTTCCATTATGTTGCCGTTATGTTGAGTGATGTGGTGTTTAGTTGCGCCAGAGAGAATTCCGCATCCGGGTCCACACCGGTGGGAAAGGCACGCAAGTACTGTTGTGTTACGGTGAGTAGGCGGTGGTTCTCGAGGCGCCGAAACTCGTCAACCATGGTCTTGTCGATGTTGTCGTCTCTGTGGTAGAATCGGTAGTCTCCGCCTGCGTTGGTGAGGGAAAGGTTGTTGACGTTAATGCACCGGCTGAGCGCAACGTACACGCCATCCTCTTCGCAGCTTTGTTGTTGTTGTTGTTGTTGTTGTTGTTGTTGTTGTTGTTGTTGCGCATTTAGGGATGGCAGATACCCTTTGTCTTCTTCTCCTTCTTCTTCTTCAGCGGTTCACCTACGGGAAGATGACGACGGTGGTTGGCCGCGAAGCTATCTCGTGATGGATTCTTTGGTTGGCCAATCCCTAGGGATCATCCTGCCACAATCATCATCAGAGGCGCCGCGGACGGGGCGAGAGCAACGTACACCCCCTCCTCTATGCAGCTTTTTCTTCTTCTTCTCCTTCTTCTTCTTCAGCGCTTCCCCTACGGGAAGATGATGACGGTGGTTGAATGTGAAGCTATCTCGTGATGGATTAGCAACGTAATCGCTCTCCTGTACGCAGCTTTGACTTCTTCTCCTTATTCTTCTTCAGCGGTTCTCCTACGAGAAGATGACGGCGGTAGTTGAACGCGAAGCTATCTCGCGATGGATTCTTTGGTTGGCCAGTTCCTAGGGGCATCCTGCCACAATCATCATCAGAGGCGCTGCGGACGGGGCACGGACAAGTGACATGCCCCCGAGCAAGAGATGCTACACATCTAAGCGTTGGTGAGGTAAAGGTTGTTGACGTTGGTGCACCGGCTGAGAGCAACGTACACGCCCTCCTCTTTGCAGCTTTGTCTTCTTCTCCTTCTTCTTCTTCAGCGGTTCCCCTACGGGAAGATGACGACGGTGGTTGAACGCGAAGCTATCTCGTTATGGATTTTTTGGTTGGGCAATCCCTAGGGGCATCCTGCCACAATCATCATCAGAGGCGCTGCGGACGGGGCACGGACAAGTGACATGCCCCCGAGCAAGAGATGCTACACATCTAAGCGTTGGTGAGGTAAAGGTTGTTGACGTTGGTGCACCGGCTGAGAGCAACGTACACGCCCTCCTCTTTGCAGCTTTGTCTTCTTCTCCTTCTTCTTCTTCAGCGGTTCCCCTACGGGAAGATGACGACGGTGGTTGAACGCGAAGCTATCTCGTTATGGATTTTTTGGTTGGGCAATCCCTAGGGGCATCCTGCCACAATCATCATCAGAGGCGCTGCGGACGGGGCACGGACAAGTGACATGCCCCCGAGCAAGAGATGCTACACATCTAAGTGTTGGTGAGGTAAAGGTTGTTGACGTTGGTGCACCGGCTGAGAGCAACGTACACGTCCTCCTCTTTGCAGCTTTGTCTTCTTCTCCTTCTTCTTCTTCAGCGGTTCCCCTACGGGAAGATGACGACGGTGGTTGAACGCGAAGCTATCTCGTTATGGATTTTTTGGTTGGGCAATCCCTAGGGGCATCCTGCCACAATCATCATCTGAGGCGCTGCGGACGCGGCACGGACAAGTGACATCCCCCCGAGCAAGAGATGCTCCGCATCTAAAAAAATACCAAGCGGATGTGAGCGTGCGTCTCCTGACGAGCACACGGCATCGGCCAGCTTGACCTCCGAGAACCTCTGCCCAGCGTTCGTGGCGCGATCTCTCGCGTGCTCTTCTACTCGCCAGCTCACGTGCGTTCGCGCCTGTAGGCGGGGGGAACACAGACGGCAAGTTCGCACTACAGACGCCGAGTTCGCGAAGCTCGTAGCCGCTGGCTTGGCCGTACTCGACTCTAGCGCAGGATAACACGGTCCACTTTGGGAGACATGTGAAAGGCTGCGGACCAACGATCCAGGCCTGCCAGTCATGGCGAACTATCAATGGCAAGTTCGGAAATCCATGTCAGGTACAACATCCGGGTCTCCGGCAAGGGAAGAAAGGCCGCAAGCTCTGTTGTTTCTCACAGAGTTAATTTAGTAACGTTGGTTTCTCCCGCCTTGCAACAGTATTGCAATGCGCCAATTTTTTTTGTTTAAACACATCTTAGGATTGTCCTTACTTCTTATACTTGCTGACGGTCAATCTCCTAAATACGTATGCGTCACCAGAAGACTGTCATCATCATCATCAGCAGCAGCAGCAGCACCAGCATCAACATCATCAGTGAGGCACGCAGTCGCGAGGCACGAGGGGTCAGAGCCACGTTCGAACGTTCCGAGCGCAGCAGCTGAGGTACCCCGCTCTGCCAACCCTAACCCTCATCCCCAGCCTCCCCGCGAACAACCCGAGGAAGCCACCTGGGACCAATGGAATTACGCGGCCAACCGGGCAACGACGAGGGGAGTGGCGGAGCATCGGTACCAGGGCCAACAGGGAATGGATGGACTTCCGCTCCGGGGACTACACCAGACGGGACGACACCCAACTCGGAGTACGGCCCACCGCCGTACCCTTTCCGAGCAACCGGTGGGGTGCCCATCATCCAGCCGCTGAGGGAGCCCTCGTCCCTGGTCCCTTGCAGTTGCCGTGCCTCTGCCGGTGGTGTGGCGGCAAGCGCGCCTCCCGCGCCACGTCAAACTTCGGCAGCAGGACTCTAACCGGGCGCCGGACAACATCCCGGCGGGCGGGGCCCTCCACTCGGAAGAACGACCTGCCCACGCTCGCCTCCTTTGGCTTGGACGCCTACAGAAAGCTGTCCAGGCCTGAAATTCGTCAAAAACTGACAGTGCCATGGCAGGCGGGCACGAGTCATCGACAGAGCAGGGCCTGTTTGGCAGGAAGTGCTCTGAGGTTAGCGAGGATGGTGCAAATGAACTACGCACGCGATTTTTTTGGGGCCACCCCTTGTAATTCGTACCCGAATGAGCCAATATATGCTTCACTTCTATTGAGCAGCGCTCCGAGGAATTTGTTGTGTTTTTGTTTCGTTAGAAATCATAATCTAAGCACCCAGGTAACACACGTGAAGAGAACGTTGAGCTAAGGACCCGACCGTTACTCTCCACGGTGGCCACACATTTGTATGCGGGACATGTTGTGGCAAAGCTTGGTAGTAGTTTTTAGGGGCGAAGCCCCTTAGGGGCTTGGGCTCTCGGCGTCTCCTGACGTCGTCGTCGTTTCATTTATTATAGGTACTAAAACACCGGTACACTCATTTTCCAACACCACGCACTACGTAACGCGTACTAGAATAATACACCGGAACATTCCTTTTCCGACTCCTCGCGCTAGAACACTTCGTGCTTCAAAGACACGAGACTTTTACAGCAAAGCTGTATACCTCTGCCTCCACGGTTTCATCTCCGTTGGCAAAAATGCTAAAGCGCCAAGAATACCCAATGTTTCAGGTTAGTGGAGATGGCCCGGGATTTTTGACATGCTCATTCCGAACTCGGCTCAAAGCGACCACACAAAAAAAAAGGGGGGGGGGGACGCGAAAATTTTGGTCCCCTCGACTTAGCGTTGCGGCCAAAAGCTGAAAGAATTCGTCAAAAAGATGTAGGTATAGGCAGAATCGTTCCAGACAACTAAAGCTGCTGGCGTTAGTAAGCTCCCATTATTTAGCACCTTTAGCCAGCTCCAATTATTTTGTCAGCTCCCTTTAGTTACTCATTCCCATTTAACGCAAAGAAAACGTCAGTCACAATTCAGGCAAAATATAAGTTCGTTTAAGAACACACGTTGGGGTGGTTTTTAAGATAGCAAGTGAAAAGAAAACGCATTACAAATGACACAGAAAGCCCCTGTACGTCTGAGATAAAAACAAGAACAAAAAGAACAGCGCACCCGCGGTGCCACCTCATTCAAGCTCGTAGTTTTCATGCCCCCATCAATGCGAAGCAGTACGGGTTAGGTTAACGTGAGAATATTCCCAGAAAATCTCACGCCGAATTTCGAGCAACCATGCTTAGCTTACGTGAGTCAAACCCGTTAGCCGGTTAAAATTAACCGGTATGAAAGCCGTAATGTACGAATCATGACAAATTATTTATTCCATCGCCGTGCGGTAGCAAGAAGTGAAATTTTTCTTCTTTGTTGGCATTTCCTGCAGCGGAACCCGCCCTGCTGGTGGACTGAGTTCAGAATAGGGCGTAAGAGAGACAAAGTACAACCTTTATTGCTCTCAGTTAGCATTATGAATACGACTGGTCACACGCTCTTCACGTGGTTCTGTGGATAGCTTCTTTTCTCCAGTTTCCTACTTTCGAAAACCACAGTATCCTGGCTGATACAATTTCCCCGCGCGAGACGCAGAAACGTTGTCTAATACATAGTCCACTTATAACAATATCCAAGTGCCAAAGAAATCTCATCGTTATAACCGATAATTGTTATAAGCGGGTTGCGAAATAAAACGACAGAACAGAGTTCAAAACATTTTATTCGCATGCCAGAAAGGCGGTACTACTACTAATTTGCGAAAAAGAAGCCACAGTCGGTCATAGTGTTTGCCGCGTGTGAAGCTAGCGCGAATCTTTTCCAACAGCATCTATAGGTACTTCACCTAACTGAGGTAAATCTCCTTGGCGGAAACAAAGTCCCTGAGGTACTGTGTCGCGCATTGGGCCTCCTACGAAGACACTACCTGAGTAGGCTCCGCAACGGAGTCATTAGAGTCGTCACTGTGGCACTTTTGGTGCACAATATCACCTGATTCAATCGTTATATCCGATAACGTGGCTCTGGAGCATTGCAATAAACCATTTATTTTACTATAGCAAGAATACAAAAGTTGGCGGTGCCATATCTGTTCATCGTTATATCCGATATATTGTTATAAACGGTATCGTTATAAATGGACTCAACAGTATTACGCGAGATCTGACAGAAGTTGTTCCAGGCTGCCGCCGATACTAGGAAACGGCGCTGCAATTGTTAGCGTCTTTGCAGCAGTTAAAATGTATACGGTAGTTAATGACAGACGTTCTAATGTGACAATTTAGAACTTTACGTGTCAGATCGTGTGGACTTTTAAGTCACCACGCAAAGCTTCGTGTTCCCTTTTTCTTTTAATCTCTTCTTTTCCCCTCTTTCTTCTGCCCTACTTGTTTTAGGGCCTTTACTCCCGTCTCCCCATCCCCGCAGAGTAGCATGCAGGCGGGAACATGCCGGCAAACCTCTCTGCTTTCATCTAATAAAGAGCTCTCTCTCTCTCTCTCTACAAATACACTACGTCACGGCTACCCCCAGCAACATTGTGCACACACGCACATTTTAGCAGCAGAGCTGTTTAAGCTTTTAGTTCCGCCGCAAACCACTACCAGAAAAAAAATACCAAGAAAAAATACCGTGCGCGTGTGAGCGTGCGCCTCATGAGGAGCGCTAGGCGTCATCCAGGCTTGCGCATGCGTTTGCGCCACGTGAGGAGCTAGAAAAAATTAAAATATATATACCAAGAGGACGTGAGCGTGCGTCTCGTGACGAGCACACGGCATCGGCCAGCTCGACCTTCGAGAACACTCTGCCCAGCGTTCGTGGCGCGATCTCTCGCGTGCTCTTCTACTCGCCAGCTGACGTGCGTTCGCGGCTGTAGGCGGGGGGAACACAGACGGCAAGTTCGCGCTACAGACGCCGAGTTCGCGAAGCTGGTGGCCGCTGGCACGGCCGGACTCGACTCTATAGCGCAGGATAACACGGTCCACTTTGGGAGAGATGTGAAAGGCTGCGGACAAAACGATCCAGGCCTGCCAAATCATGGAGAACTTTCAGCGCCAAGTTCGGAAATCCAGGTGAGATACAACAGCCGGGTCTCCGGCAAAGAAAGGAGGACCGGCAGCTCGGTTTTTCTCCCAGCGTTAATTCTAGTAACGTTGGTTTCGCCAGCCTTGCAACATTAGTGCAATCTGTGCCATTTTTTTTATTTATACCCATCTTTGGATTGTCCTTACTTCTTAGACTTGTTGATGGCCAATCTCCTAAATACGTATGCGTCACCAGATGAATGTCATCATCATCATCAGCGCCAGCAGCACCAGCATCATCAGTGAGGCACGCAGTCGCGAGGCACGAGGAGTCAGAGCCGCGTTCGAACGTTCCGAGCGCAGCAGCTGAGGAACCCCGCTCTGCCAACCCTAACCCTCAGCTCCAGCCTCCCCGCGAACAACCCGAGGCAGCCACCTGAGACCAATGGACTTACGCGACCAACCGGGCAACGGGCAGAGGAGTGGCGGAGCACCGGTACCAGGGCCAACCGGGAATAGATGGGCTTCCGCTACGGGGTCTACACCAAACGGGACGACACCCTACTCGGGGTACGGCCCACCGCCGTACCGTTTCCGAGCAACCGGTGGGGTGTCCATCAGCCAGCCGCTGAGGGAGCCCTCGTCCCTGGCCCCGTGCAGTTGCCGTGCCTCTGCCGGTGGTGTGGCGGCAAGCGCGCCTCCCGCGCCACGTCAACCTTCGGCAGCAGGGCTCCGACCGGGCTTCCCAAAACAGCCCGGCGTGCGGGGCCCTCCACTCGGAAGAACGACCTGCCCACGCACGCCTCCTTTGGCTTGGACGCCTACAGAAAGCTGGCCAGGCCTGAACTTCGCTACAAACTGTCATTGCCATGGCCAGCGGAAACGAGCCATCGACAGAGCAGGGCCTGTTGGCAGGGAGTGCTCTGAGGTTAGCGAGGATGGCGCAAATGAACTACGGACGCACTTTGTTTGGGGCCCCCCCTCGCAATTTGTACCCGACTGAGCCAATATATGCTTCACTTCTCTTGAGGAGCGCTCCAAGGGATTTGTCGTGTTTTTGTTTCGCTAGAAATCATAATCTAAGCGCACAGGTAACTCACATGAAGAGAGCTTTGTGCTAGGGACCCGACCGGTACTCTCCACGGAGGCCGCACATTTGTATGCGGGACATGCTCTGGCAAAGCTCGGTAGTTCTACGGGGCAGAAGCCCCTTAGGGGATCGAGCTGTCGGCGTATCCTGTCGTCGTCATTTGGTGTAGTCTAGGTACTAAAACACCAGGACACTCGTTTTCCAACGCCACGCGCTAGAGCGTGACGCGTACTAAAATAATAGAACAGAACATTCCTTTTCCAATTCCTCGCACTAGAACACTTCGTACTTCAAAGACATGAGACATTTACACCAAAGCTGTATACGTCTACCCCAACGGTTTCATATCCGTTGGCAAAAATGCTAAGGCGCCAAGAATACTCTTATACACTGCATGCTTCGTCCCTCCCAATGTTTCACGTTAGTGGAGATGGCCCGGGATTTTTGACATCCTCAGTACAAACTGGGCTCAAAGCGACCACACTTTTTAAAAATGAACTTACACCATCTTCCCGTAGGGGAGCCCTGAGTAGTATGTGAAGCAGCCATTGGGTCGACTGAAGTTCCCATTAGTTTTCAGTTCGTCGTTTCCGTTGACGTTCAGCTTCGCGTGCCTTCGTGGTATCAGTAGCTTTTTGACGTAGTTTGAATGAGTGAAGGACATAAGGCGCGTTCGTAGCACGTGCTCCCGTTTCGGTTTGTAGCGCAGTGGGAAGAGCGCCACGTACCTCCCGTTGCGGCCAGAGAGTCGTGGGATCGAATCCGGGCGCCGCCTAACTATTTATTTTGTTAGTGGACTGCGCTGACCTCAGCCCAAACGCTGACGGGGCTGAGGAGACGCGCGTGCGCGGTAGACGGCGGACAACGACAACGAGGGGGAGGGACACAGCCCCGAGCACGAGATGCTTCGCATCTAAAAAAAGAGGGAAACGCAAAAATTTCGTCCCCTCGAGTCAGCGTTGAGGCCAAAAGCTCAAAGAATTCGTCAAAAAGAAGTATGTATGGGCAGACTCGTTCCAGACAACCAAAGCTGCTGGCGTTAGTAACCGCCCATTATTTAGCCTCTTTAGCCAGCTCCAATTATTTTGTCAGCTCCCATTAGTTACTCATTGCCATTTAACGCAAAGGAAACGTCAGTCACAATTCAGGCAAAATATAAGTTTGTTTAGGAACACACGTTGGGGTGGTTTTTGAGATAGCAAGTGAAAAGAAAACGCATTACAAATGACACAGAAGCCCCAGTAAGTGTGAGATAAAAACAAGAACAAAAAAAAAACAGAGCGCCCGCGGTGCCACCTCTTTCAAGCTCGTAGTTTTCATTCCCCCATCATTGCGTAACAGTACGGAGTACCTTAACGTGATAATATTGCCAGAAAACTTCACACCGAATTTCGAGAAACCATGCTTAGCTTACGTTAGTCAAATCCGTTAGCCGGTAAAATTAACCGGTATGAAAGCCACA
This sequence comes from Haemaphysalis longicornis, assembly GCF_048455015.1. Taxonomy (NCBI): domain Eukaryota; kingdom Metazoa; phylum Arthropoda; class Arachnida; order Ixodida; family Ixodidae; genus Haemaphysalis; species Haemaphysalis longicornis. The sequence goes on along the minus strand of NW_027526361.1, from coordinate 67,863,540 downwards.
ATGTACGAATCGTGACATAAATTAATTATTCCACCGCCTTGCTGTAACATGAAGTAAATTTTTTCTTCTTTGTTGGCATTTCCTGCAGCGGAACCCACCGCTCTGGTGGCGCTGAGTTCAGAATAGGGCGTAAGATAGACAAAACACAACCTTAATTGCTGCCAGTTAGCATTATGAATACGACTGGTCACACGCTCTTCACGTGGTTCAGTGGGTAGCTTCTTTTCTCCAGTTACCTATATTCGGAAACCACAGTATCCTGGCTGATACACTTTCCCCGAGCGAGACGCAGAAATGCTGTGTAATATTACGTGAGATCCGACAGAAGTTGTTCCAGGCTGCCACGGACACTCGGAAACGGCGCTGCAATCCTTAGCGTCTTTGCAGCAGTTAAAATGTATATGGTAGATCATGACAGATGTTCTAATGCGACTACTCTAAAATTTACTACGCCATGGCTAGCCACCAGCAACATTGTGCAAACACGCGCAATTTAGCAGCAGAGCTGCTTAAACTTTTAGTTTCCCCGCATATCATTACCAGAAAAAAATACCATGCGCGTGTCAGCGTGCGCCTCATGAGGAGTACCCGGCGTCGGCCATGCTTGCACATGGGTTTGTGCCACGTGAGGAGCTAGAAACAATTTGAAAAAAAATACCAAGCGGATGTGAGCGTGCGTCTCGTGACGAGCACACGACATCGTTCATCTCGACCTTCGAGAACATCTGCCCAGCGTTCGTGGCGCGATCTCTAGCGTGCACTTCTACTCGCCAGCTCACGTGCGTTCGCACCTGTAGGCGGGGGGAAACACAAACGGCAAGTTCGCGCTGCAGGCGCCGAGTTCGCGAAGCTGGTGGCCGCTGGCACGGCCGGACTCGACTCTAGCGCAGGATAACACGGTCCACTTTGGGAGAGATGTGAAAGGCTGCGGACAAAACGATCCAGGCCTGCCAAATCATGGAGAACTTTCAGCGCCAAGTTCGGAAATCCGTGTGAGATACAACAGCCGGGTCTCCAGCAAAGGAAGAAGGGCCGCCAGGTCTGTTGTTTCTCCCAGCGTTAATTCTAGTTACGATGGTTTCTCCAGCCTTGCAAAACTAGTGCAATATGCGCCATTTTTTTTATTTAAACCCGTCTTAGTATTGTCCCTACTTCTTAGACTTACTGATGGCCAGTCTCCTAATAGGTATGCGTCACCAGATAAATATCATCATCAGCAGCAGCAGCACCAGCATCAGCATCATCAGTGAGGCACGCAGTCGCGAGGCACGAGGTGGCTCAGAGCCACGTTCGAACGTTCCGAGCGCAGCAGCTGAGGAACCCCGCTCTGCCAACCCTAACCCTCAGGTCCAGCCTCCCCGCGAACAATCCGAGGAAACCACCTGGGACCAATGGACTTACGCGGGCAACCGGGCAACGGGGAGAGGAGTGGCGGAGCACCGGTACGAGGGCCAACCGGGAATGGATGGACTTCCGCTCCGGGGACTACACCGGACGGGACGACACCCAACTCGGAGTGCGGCCCACCGCCGTACCCTTTCCGAGCAACCGGTGGGATGTCCATCAGCCAGCCGCTGAGGGAGCCCTCGTCCCTGGCCCCGTGCAGTTGCCGTGCCTCTGCCGGTGGTGTGGCGGCAGGCGCGCCTCCCGAGCCACGTCAACCTTCGGCAGCAGGACTCCAACCGGGCGCCGGACAACAGCCCGTCGGGCGGGGCCCTCCACTCGGAAGAACGACCTGCCCACGCTCGCCTCCTTTGGCTTGGACGCCTACAGAAAGCTGTCCAGGCCTGAAATTCGTCAAAAACTGACAGTGCAATGCAGGCGGACACGAGCCATCGACAGAGCAGGGCCTGTTGGGCAGGGAGTGCTCTGAGGTTAGCGAGGATAGCGCAAATGAACCATGGACGCACTTTGTTTGGGGCCACCCCTCGTGATTTGTACCCGAATGAGCCAATATATGCTTCACTTCTCTTGAGCCGCGCTCCAAGGAATTTGTTGGGTTTTGTTTCGTTAGAAATCATAATCTAAGCGCACAGGTAACTCACATGAAGAGAGCGTTGCACTAAGGACCCGACTGTTACTCTCCACGGTGACCGCGCATTTGTATGCGGGACATGTTGTGGCAAAGCTCGGTAGTTTTCAGGGGCGAAGCCCCTTAGGGTCTCGGGCTGTTAGCGTATCCTGTCGTCGTCGTCGTCGTTTGGTGTAGTCTAGGTACTAAAACACCGGGACACTCGTTTTTCAACGCCTCGCGCTATGATGTTTCATCTCCGTGGGCAAAATCGCTAAGGTGCCAAGAATACTCTTATACACTGCATGCTTCGCCCCTCCCAAGGTTTCACGTTACTGGAGATGGCCCGGGATTTTTGACATCCTCATTCTGAAGTCGGCTCAAAGCGACCACACTTAAAAAAAAAGAAGAGGTGCTTGACCACCTCAGCCGCACCACCCCGAAGACCATTCTTACATTAGACGTCAAGGGAGCCTTTGACAATGTTACACATCAGGCCATACTAGATAACTTAAACACCACGGGATGTGGACTGCGAACTTTTCAATTCGTCAGTGCCTTCTTGCGAGACAGAACAGCAACTCTCCGCCTGGGCCCCCTCACCTCAACTTGTTTCCCCACCCCGGCCAAAGGTACACCCCAGGGTTCGGTTATTTCACCTTTACTCTTTAACATCGCCATGCTCCACCTCATGGCCAAGCTGCAAGAAATTCCTGGAATTCACCACGCGTTCTATGCTGATGATCTCACCATTTGGACAACCCGGGGCTCTAGCGGTGAGCAGCAAGACAGCCTACAGTAGCTATTGACACAACAATGGAATATCTCCAACCTAGAGGACTAACATGCGAACCTACTAAATCTGGCCTTCTCGTTCTTCGTGCTCGTACTAGGGGAAGAAAAGCTAACACAACTCCCGATCCCCAGGTCAGCATATCCGGTGCTTCCATCCCACAAGTTCCCACGCTTCGCATCTTGGGAGTTCCATTCCATCAAGACGGATCCGGGTCAGCTCTCCTACCACAGCTACACAAGACAGTCTCCCAGCTGACGCATCTCATTCGCCGTATCCGGGGCTCCTCATGTGGACTGCGAGAGTCAGACACATGTCGCCTCGTACAAGCCTTGCTCACCAGCCGTATCACTTATGGGACCCCCTTCGTCAATCTGAAACCCCAAGAGACTAGCAAGTTGGACGCCCTCATAAGAAAGACGTACAAATCAGACCTCAGCCTGCCTACTTACACCGCGAACGAACGACTCATGAAACTTGGCCTCCACAACACCCTGAATGAACTTATCGAAGCCCAGCGCGTGTCTCAGCTGCAAAGACTTGACCTCACCCCCACAGGCCGTCAGGTTCTTCATAATATAGGCCGAACCCCGCCCCCTGCTCGTCTTAACCTACAGCGCATCCCCCTTTCCATTCGGCAACTCAGAACAGCGCCCATACCCAGGCACATGCACCCCATTTACAACCGGGCGCGAAGAGAAGCTCGAGTACGCCACCTCGAGAAGCGTTACGGCAATGACCCGCAGACCCGTTACACGGACGTTGCGCATCCCTCCCCCAATTCTCCGGCTACGCTTGTCACCCTGGACATTTCTGGCAACACCCTTACTGCGGCAACTTACCGAAATATGCCTACACCGGAAGCCGAAGCCCTGGCTATCGCCCATGCCATTACTACACATCGAAATCAGCCTTATCTCACCATCATTAGCGATTCACAGCAAGCCTGCCGCCTTTACCAGGCCGGTCTCGCCCCACAGCAAGCCTTACCCATGCTACGCTACCTACCTCCGGACCTAGAAGTGACCATTGTATGGACTCCTGGCCATGCCGGCCTGGTTGGGAATGAAGCTGCTCATGCCGCAGCCCGCGATCTGCACTACCGGGCACTCCCAACTTCAAGGACCGACACTGGGTGCTACCCTCCCACCACTGAAGACACGCTCCCTGCCCTTGATTCCACCTTCAGTGCCATACTGTCCCACTACAGGCACACACGAAGAATATACCCCCCGCCCCACCCCTCCCTCCCAACACACCACGCTACGCTTTATCGCCGCCTGCAAACTGAAACCTTCTATAATCACCCCATCCTACACCACATCTCGCCGTCCCTTTTCCCCTACAACTGTCCGCACTGTCACATACCTCTCACGACTTACCACCTTGTTTTCTCTTGTCCTCACCACCCTAACCCCATCCCTTCCCCCAACCCTGAGCAGTGGGAGTCCGAGCTGACCAGCTCAGCACCAGAGCGGACGCAGCTCGGACTCGCGGCCTCCTGGACTTGGGAGGCTGAGCACATCGTGGTGTGCACAATAAACGTTTATTCCTCCTCCTAGTTTTTCTCGGGCTATACTTAATCGCGAAAATTTGGTCTGTTTGTTTGTCTGCCCCTTGATTAAGCATTGCGGCCAAAAGCTGAAAGAATTCGTCAAAAAGATGTATCGTTCCAGACAACCAAAGCTGCTGGCGTTATTAAGCCCCCATTATTTAGCCCTTTAGCCAGCTCCAATTATTTTGTCAGCTCCCATTAGTTACTCATTCCCATTAAACGCAAAGGAAACCTCAGTCACATTTGAGGCGAAATATAAGTTCGTTTAAGAACACACTTTGGGGTGGTTTTTAAGATAGCAAGTGAAAACAAAACGCATTAAAAATGACACAGACAGGCTCCAGTACTATCGTGATACATTGAAATACGATCAACGGAGCGCGTGGCTTTCAATACATGCCGCGCAATCCTGGCGACGGGCCGCGTATGCGCAGTGCGAACAAGTTACGAGAGTTCATGACCAACCTTGGTATGGAAAGACCGTCGTATTTCCACCGTCCGTTGGGCGCTCAGCACAAAATAAAAAATAAAGGAATATAGCCGCATGCGCCATTTTCACTCATCGCAGCGATAAAGTTAGATAACGCTTGCGTGAGTGGACGCTTGAACGCTGTGGGAAGACAAACCAAAACGCTCACGCACCGAACGACGGGTAAATGATTTTAACGTTGGACACAAACTCTCGTAACTTGTTCGCACTGCGCATACGTGGCATGTCCTGAAAGCCACGCGCTCCTTTGTTCGTATTTCAATTTATCACCATCGTACGTGTGAGATAAAAACAACAAAAAGAACAGAGATCCCGCTCGCGCTGCTCCAAGAAGAGCAAGTTACAAGAGATAAAGAACAAGGTGCGCGCTGTCCCGAAAGATTATTTGGTTTGATCGATTATGAGTATTAGTAGTAGTAGTGCCACTTTATTTTACATGGGTTCAAGGTAGGGGGGTGGCGGAGGCCCAAAGGCCCCCCGCGACGTCCAGGGCTCTGTCCGTGACGGTTTCTTGCGTTGCGAGGTCATGAGGTTTCACGCGCCGGCGCTACACAGGCGATGAGACGCGCCGTAGTGGATGGCTACGGATTAATTTTGACCACCTGGGGATCTTTAACCTCCATGAGTGAAACTTGAGCGCCAACAGACACAGGGACGAGAAAGGGAAACGACACCAGCGCTTACTATCAACTGAAAGAGTTTTTTAAAATCGAAAACACACATATACCATGCCAAGACCCAACAATCAGGCACGTGTGACCGTCGCACACGCGTACGGCGGTGATTATGATGATTACTATTGGTTTTCCCTTTGTAGCGTGGTTATGACATGTCACCTTACCAAAAAGGACTGTTATACCGGTGTTTTATACTCTTGGTTTAATACTACGCTGCTTAGGGCAGGCACACAAAAATTACTCCATCTTCCCGTAGGGGAACCCTGAGTAGTAGCGAAGCAGGCATAGGGTCGATTCAAGTGCCCATTAGTTTTCATTTCGTCGTTTCCGTGAGGTTGAGGTACGTAGCTACCGTTATATTTACCGTTTGGTTTCCATGGTAACTACCACACTTTTCACTTACCGGAACTACGAAATGGTAAATTGCGTTGACCCCATGGCTGTTTCGCATACTACTCAGGATTCCCTACGGGAAGGTGTAATTTTATTGGAGGGGGTGGGGGGTGTTATAGTGGAGAGGCATTAAAGAGAGAGAGAGAGAGAGAGAGAGAGAGAGAGAGAGAGAGAGAGAGAGAGAGAGAGAGAGAGAGAGACGTTGTACGTGGTATGAGTTTGTTTTTATTTATTCATTATCATTATCATGTTCAACGTAGGTGACGTCGAGCTGTGGTTGGCGTTCCGCTTTGATTATGATCGCCTTATGGTCTGTGAAATGTAAAGTCGCGGGGTGTTGTGGTGGATGAACCCTAAAGTTGCTGAAGATGAGGTCGATGCACGTTCCCCGGATGGTTGTGGACTGCTTGTAATCACGGACCGCCTAGACTCGCCGACGCACGCCGCAACCGACGACGATGAAACGTCGAAGGCGCGTGAAGCGTGGTCGTCTCGTGCTGGCCCAGGAAGACACCGGCAACACTGTCGCTCCAGGAGCCCTTAAAGGGGAAGCGTGCTCGTCTCGTGCCAGCCCAGGCAGAAACCGGCAACACTTTCGCTCCCGGAGCCATAGAAGGGACCGGGCGTTCGGCAAGCCGAGCATGCGCAGTGGGGGTGTGGACGGCGCAAAAACGGCAACGACAAGGGAGGGACATAGCCCCAACCATGAGATGCCTCGCATCTACAAGCTTGTTAGGCACAAAATACTTTTTTTTTCTGTTACAGGTGGTAACTGTCCTAGGCAATATTCCCATCTCTGCTTTTCGTCCACCAGCATTCTAGTCTTCTTTTCATGAGGACAACCGCCCCATCTCCTTCTATTTTTCTTTCCCTCATCTTCTACCCCCTCTCCTTAAGAAGTTGCTCTTCTTTATCTAGAATACTCCTTGACGGGTGACTTATACAATCCGAACGCCTAATCCGGATATGGAAGGCTTCAGCAATTTCACTGGTAGCACGGTCTCTGTGTTTAACAAACACTTGCGTGTCTGTGAAGCATGGCTTACAACCGCAGTCTGAACAGTGCAGCGCCAGGTGTGTGTAGGGCCTTCCTTTCAAGGAGGAATAGTGCTCCCTCAAGCGTAGATTGAGACAGCGTCCGGTCTGGCCGACGTACACCCGGCCACAGGACATAGGAATGCAGTACACAACATTGGTCATACACCGAACAAACTGGAGTCTGTGTTTAATCAAACAACCACGTGTGGAAACACTGTCTCGGGAATCAAGCCTGTTGCTCACCATGCTGCATAATCTACCTAGCTTATTCCTGGCCGAGAAAACCACCTTAACCCCGAATCTGTCAGCCGTCTTCTTAAGGCGATGCGACAGCGCGTGTACATACGGTATGACTGCCACTTTTTTTACTCTGCTCGGTATCTGTTATGTGATGCGCAAACCCTTTCAATTGCTTTACAAGACGCTGACAGATCGCCTGGAGCACGGAGACAGGAAAGCTAACGTTCTACAGCCGAACTATTTGCGCATTGAAGCTTTGTTGCGCCAAATGATAACAGGACTTGTTGATTGCGGATTTGAGCCACGTGTGGGCTACCCCATTCTTAACTAGCTTCGAATGAAATAAGCGAAGTTTAAGAGCGGCTTGCTAGAATGGGGTGCGTACACCCGGCGGCAAAATAAGCTGGGGCACGCGAGCGCGTGGCAAAATGCATTGCCGCGCAATCTGACGTTGCACTTCTGATGTCGAGACACCGATGTGCGCGTGCGCGTCCAACCCTTGAACACTACCAGTCGAGTTGTTGGGTCTGGAGGACTGCGTGTGGGGTGGGGATGTTGGTTGTGCTTTCTCTGTTAGTGCCTTTTTGAGTTCTTGAATCTCTTTTCTTTTTCAAATGTTCAAGCTCTTTGCGCATCGAAGCCAACTGGGCGAGGATGTTCGCGTTGACTGATTCAGCTGACGTCGATGGTAGGCGAGCTTGTTTAGGGGTTCCTTTGGATATTATGTTATGTTAGTCTCGTGGGCATGGTTTGCTGAGTGCATTTCTGTCAGCCCATGAAATGCCCTGAGCCGCGTCCTTACTCGGCGTATTGAACGGCGTTGCGATGCGACTGGGGCATTGAAGGCTAACTGTTATGTGGTCAATCTCCTTAAATGCAGTCCAATAGATTGTTGGGCCCCATTCCTGTGTTTCGTCATGGCTTCTGCCGCATTTGCGACAGACGGTGCTGTGCGGACAGTATTTTGGCATGTGGCAAATGTGGTGGCTTTTTAAGTACACCATGCGTTTTGGGTGATACTCAGCTAGTTTTACTATTGCCATGTAATATTCGGCTACCTTTGGGAGTGTTGGGGAGTCAAAGTTGACGACCGTCCTATTTTTATATTGCCAATTCTCTGTACATAGAGGACTTCAGCCTGTTCGCAGTTCAGCCATTTCCGGATTCCTTCATTCGACTCAATGGGTTCAACGTCGATTACTCCACGTGTCGTGTTGGGACGGTGATAGGAACTTTTGATCTCGACACGAATCATACTTATATACGTTGCCGTTTTTCCTTGCGTGTATGGTTGCTGTTTGAGCTATTCGCTTAGCATATTCGTTGTCGTGTACCGTGATGAGTATGGAGTTGCCTGCTACATAAAATCTGTAGGAAGGTATTTCTGACAGGTATATTTGGGGTGCCGTGATGCCAATGAGATGTGCAAACGAGGTTTTCGGTATGTCAAAGATATCAATTCTAGTAAGAGCGCGAGTACCGAACGAGTCCGACATACCCGGTCTGTCTTGGTGATTATTGCTACTGCGGCTGTTTGGTTTCGTTGCCACGTTGGAAGGCGGTCACGGCCTGGTTGTCCATTTGGTATGGTACGCTCGTCTTGCTGGTCGTAGTCCATCATGTTTTGATGTCCAAGGCCTGCTAGAGAGTCTTTAATTGCTTCAATGTGTGGTAGAGGATTCTTTGGATGATGGGTTGACGAAGTCTGCGGTTATTGCTTCTGAACCGATTTGCGGCGCTTCGAGACTGCATTAAAGCACAGGTGCGGGAGCTTGGAGGGACAGTGTAGCGGCGGCCTCTTGCTGTGATCCCTGCTGCAGCCCCAACATGGCGGGCCCCAGCAGCGGAGGATGCAGCAACGGCGTCGTGCTGGTTAGGCTTAGTTCACCCGAGAAATTTCTTCGCTCCCACTAAGTTGCCCAGTAAACCTACCAAGGTGTGAGTCACACCAGGGTGTAGCTGAGCACTTCACAAACCCGATGATGCAACTCGTGCCATGGGTCACTAGCGGTAGAAGAGCTGCCCTTGTCGAGGTAGATGTGGGAGCCATCTGCACCCGTTCAAAGCGCCCTCTGCCCCACGTGGTAGCCTTAGTCCAAAAGCCTTTCGGGACTAGGGCACTGCTCGCGCGTCATCGGATGGCGCATGAGCAGTGCGAGGGCGGGAAAATTGAATTGCATTGAACGAACATTTAAGTCATCACCAGAGGCGCGAGGTGGGAGAGGAAGAGCGTGAGGGGTGGGAGCGGAGAGCACAGAAGGAGTTACGGGGCAGAGGCGGCAGAGGACTGTCGACTTTCGACGACATTTGCAGTAAAGCAAGCAGATACGCGGCCAATTTTCTGGTCGGGATTTTTCCGCGCCGCAGCTACACCTGTGGTATAAGGCGCGCTGTAGTCTAAGACAAAGGCTCAATGTTTTGCCCTGTGATAACGTGCGTTGAAACATCGACATACAGCGGTTTCGCTTTCCGCGTTTATCAGAAAAACGGCGGCCTCCTCCAAGATAGTACCCTCGCACTCGCGCTCAACAGTACAACTCCTTATAGCAACTGCACTACCGCGGCGGGTGAGTTGAGGGCACGGTGCACCGACCACAGGTCATTCGAGCTGAGGCATGGGGGATTAACGCGCCGAAGCTGCACATAGCCTGCGAGGTGCCGTAGTGGAGGGCTCCGTATTAATTTCGACCACTTGGGGATCTTTAACGTGCGCCGACATCTCGACACACGGGAGTTTTCGCTTCACGCCTCCATCAGAAAACCAGCCACTGCGACCGTCCCGTCAAGAGCTCTAGGTGGCAAACACATACATGTCTATTGAACGACTCATGATGAGTCTGCGCGTCCTTATAAATCGGTTAACCAAAAAACAACACACAAATAATTACCCGTTTAATAGGCACGGTTGATGTACAAAAATATCGCCTAAAAATGACATTTCGAGCTCCACAGTTCTGTTTACTGTTACATCATCGAGGTGGTAAATTTAGAAGCATTTCAGGCATTTCTAAGTCATTAATCTAGCGGAGGAATAAATGAGCATCTGCCCATTTTCTGGCGTAAGCATGTTTCCGTGCTTAATCGTGTCGTTTGAGATGCACGAAACACGTCATCGCATTATGTTGAGAGGAGTATGAGGCGCATCACCACTAGTTAGTTCTGATAGGAGGAGCTGTAAAGCTCGTCGCCGTAGCAAAGGACTGAAACAAGAACTACTTACTTATGGTCGGATACTTATGCTGGAGTTGGTGTATTAGATACGGAAAGAAAAACGTTGGTGAAAGCGCGTTTGCGAGTTCCCTAAAAGTTCTTGATGGTCTTATCCATAACGAGTCAACGACAGAATCCTCTACTTTCTTTTTTTTTTTTCTTTTAACACCGCCTGAAACTCGCAGTATTTATCATTATAACCTCCGAGCATGTCACGATCGCTGCAAAATAGGGTGGGTGATAATAGCGTGAGAGTAATACCAGAAAAGCTCACGCTTAATTTAGAGGAAGCACGCTTAGCTCATGCGAGCTACTAACTTACAAACAGGTTAAAAATAATGGACATTAAAGCCATAATGGAATAATTGTAACACCAAATGATCAGCCTCCCTGCTCTAGTTCCTCCAGATAAACTTTTTTGAACCTCTGTGGAATTCGTTCCGGTGGTGGCGCCGGGTATACAGTGTACAGCACGAAAGAGAGACAGAACACGGCCTTTATTGCAACCTACAAAGGTTTTATCACATCAGGGGCGTGTATTTTGAGAATCTCATTGCGAGAAACGCCCGATAAAGTCTGATATCGTTCAGTCCACACCATGTGCTGCCGGAAAGCAACATTACGTGAAGGTATCAGCTGACGCAGCATGCGCGAAGTTAAATACCGACGGGCGGTTTTCTCTCAAGTCGATAAAGAAATATCCTGCTTTCCTTCTGATATAACACTCAGTAGTATTTGGGCCTCCCAGGCTGTGTTGGTTTGGTCTGAACATGAAACCGAAAGGAGTGAGGAAAAAAACAGAACGCCAGCTTCTGTGTATACACTGCAACAGAAATGCAGAGAAAAGTGAGAGACCTATAGCGCATGCGCGGGTTCTGTAGAGTTCGAACGCTTAATAAAACATCGACGCGTCAGCTGGTATCGTGGACAAGTTTGCGTGCGAACAACGAACAATGCAGCTCAAAGAGGCGATAACTAGAGTCCAAATCTGATAAGCACTGCCTGTAAAAAGCAACAAAGTACTCCCAGGCGCCCGACGTACTTGTGCTGACAGTATTATGCAGCAAAACTGGGATAAAGATGTAAAAACACATTTCACAGTGCGCCTGGCAGTACATCCATCAAAGCAGGTACATATTCTTTGGTGAGCAGGCAGTTTCGCGCAAGAGTTGGCTGCGATAACCAAGGACAATAACCTGTTGCATTCATATTTATAAGAGTGTTCTTCGGTGTTTCAGCGAGACTTTGCGCCGACATTCATAAAGGCAATAAAAATGCGACTGATACACCAAGAACTATTCATGGCAGTGAGTTAACGTGTATTGAAAGGAGATTACACATTTGGGGAGGGCGACCATACACTGCAAAATGGTGAAATTTCCATTGCGGTTGAAAAAAAAACTAACACGAAATTTTACGACACCTTCAGGCTACCAGACGAAAGCACAAACGACACTCCGACGAGCGAGGATGCGACCGGTGTGGACTGCTTTCGTCGACAAGCATGAAGAACATGCTCTCATGTAATGACACCACCCACGACAGTTCTGTCAGCGAGGAGAGTTGTTGTTGACGACGTCCACGTTAATGATGACCATCTGTTTAGTCAGCGGATCCGTCACAGGCACCGAGGAATGCTCCGGAATGGGCAGTGCATCACAGCGACCCTGCATACGGTGGGCCTCGAGCGCCTTTTTGGACCACTTGCCGAGCGCCTCGCTGGCCAGCCGGTCCCACTCTAGGCACGAAAACGACGGCACAACGAGGTGGCCGCAGTTGAAACACTGTCTCCGCACGACCCTGGGCACTCCGAGCCTTCCCAGGTCGAAGAACACCTCCACACTGTCGTCGCTCCAGTGGTGATCGCAGCGACGGCAGTGCATCTGCGCTCTGCCCACGGCCGAAGCGAGCTTGGCCCTCGCCAGAAGGCTGTTGCGGCTCCAGCGAGCCCTCTGGTAGCTCTTGGTGCTCCCGCCGCCGAGCCCATTGCAGAAGCCGTTGGCTTCTCCTAGGAGAGAAGCCGACGCGGCGATAGACTTCTGTACGGAGTCCCTAACGGCCTTGGACACCTCTGGCTTGGGCTGGACGGCCGCCTTCGCGTCGAGCTGAAGGGCCGCCGCGTCGGATGGCGGATCATGGTCAACTTTGGCTGAACTCCCCGAGGCGCCCATCGACGGCGGCAGACGCGAAGCACGTAAAGCTCTACGATGTCGAGGACGCCCCGATGAACACGACGACAGTGTCGCCCAGATGCCCGAGCGCACGTTATCGCCAGCCGCCGCCGCCGTCTCGCAATCGGGCTCTCATACACCGATAAGCTTCAACACAACTGAAAGGGACGCTCGCCAAAGCTCCACGGGGACCGCACTCGCGCGTGTATGCGGGTCTTCAAACAGCAAAGCGGTCAGCTGCGAATACAGGGCGAAAAAGGAAAGGAGAAAGTAAACAGGCATGCCGGAAATCAAACTACAGTTTCTGTCCCGGGATATTCACTCGCCTTCCCCTTTTCATTTTGTTAATGCACTCTACGGAATACACATGGGGGTTTGTACAAACGTACAGACCCGAACAATCGCGACGCGTGTTTGCCAAGCTCAGCTGTTCATGCATTCGTGTGTGCACGTATACGCTCCATCTATTTCTCTGTATACAGAGCGCCCAAGCATATACCCTGATCACCATGCGTCTCCTTTTTCCTGGGGTACAATATATGCAACACTGTCACATATAAAACAAAACATAAAATAGACATGTCGTACTTAGGGCGCAAATAATGTTATTTTCCTTTCTTGCCCCACGCGCTGCAGCCCGGAACTTTTAAAAATAAAAAAAAAATATGTGGTGGGACGTACTCTTGTCAGCGCGATTACACGGCACAGACTGTAATCCGAACACCACAAAATTTAATACGCCCGGCATAACCGTAAACGCAGAGCCTTGCTCAAACGTTCATATAAGAAACACCACCAATCGGTAACCGCCTATTGACGGTGTGTGTTTGATAGGCAATTGATGATTGTAGGGTTTAACGCGCCGACGCGACGCAGGCGATGAGGCGCGCCGTAGTGGAGGGCTCCGGATTAATTTTGACCACCTGGGGATCTTTAACGTGCGCCGAAATCTGATAGGCAATTCGTGAATTCAAACATCCCCCTCGGTAATATATCGATTACCGTGTATCATTTCCTGTATATTTTTCCAGAACCGGGAGATAACAAAAGAATTGCTTAACCAGGCTTCCAAAGCCACTTCAAAGCGAGTATAATCGCAGTTGCTTTGGCGATGAACTATTTCAGGTACGCTGTTGGTCTCCGTGGCCTATAAACTCCTCGTAAAGGTTGTATTGGTGCCTAACGTAAGCCTAAAGAAAGTGAAAATGGGCATGTAACTGCCGACAGCCAGCAATTTTTTCCACTTCCGCAAATCAGATGGTGTAAAAAGAGTATGCTCAAAAATCTTGAGTATTTTTGTGTGAATGCAAAGGAAAAAATACGGGAAGGCAACTGCACTGACGTCACGGGATTAAGAAGAAAGACAACACAAAGCATTTGTGGTTGCTAAAGCAACGTAACTGCCGCCTAAAGGTTCACCCATTATCTGTTGTCGCCTGGACTGTGATTAATCTCAGCGCTGATTCATCTCGCAGCCATTAATTATTCAGGTATGATAGCGTCGGGCAATAATTGAAACCACGCTGGGAACGGACTGTGGATGTCTGGCTAACGCTATCAAATAGTTGGCAATTAGCGCATTCAAAATAATTGGTGTTGAAAGTTATTATGCCGAGTCAGCTGACAGTGAAGCCACGTCTGACAATAATGCTTCAGCGCCAGCATAAAAGACCGTCCTGATCAATAAGAGGTCGAGGGTGATTCGTTTCTGAGTTGAAAAAAAAAAAATCCTATGGATGGACGCAGAAACAGCGCAAACACATCAGAAATGAATATAGAAGACCTTGCCTGTAACTGTAACAGTTCAGCCAGAGATTAAAACGATCGGTGTAAAATGCGATTAAGTTGGCTAAGGCGTTGCGCTGCTGAGCACGAGGACGCGGGTTCGATTCCTGGCCGCGGCGGTCGCTTTTCTGATGGAGGCATAAAGCAAACACGCCCGTGTGTACGAGATTTCGACGCACGTTAAAGATCCCGAGGTGGTCAAAATTAATCCGGAGCCATCCACTAATGCGCGCCTCATCGCCTGCGTTGCGTCGGCGGAGTAAACCCTAGAATCAATCAATCAAAATGTGACTAAGTATCAATAGCGCATTAAAAAATTCTTGGCATGGTACAGCGCCAAGAGACTATAAGGACACAGGAAGAACTGTACAGGGCTAGAGCTGTTCTCTCCTTTTCTTTGTTTCTTTCGTCTGTTTGCGCTCTTGTTCCTGTTCTGTTTCTTTCGTCTGTTTGAGCAGGGCAGGACTCCTATTCCCGTGACCATGAATGGAATGGCGGGGTATATAATTGGCAATACCAACCTCAGTACGCTAATATACTCCTAAAGGATAACATGTAAAGGGGCAAGGGTTACTTGAAAGCTAACATTGAACACGCAAAAAAAAAATTATACGCCAACACATTGTTACGAGGCAGATGCGAACAGTCTATGTACATAAGCAATCGGTTTATAAATGATAACAGCTTAATTCCAACAGTCCAAAGCCAACGAATCCAATACATCTCGTGACAGTTTGCGTCTGGGCGACCTCTTCCTCGCCACTTCGGCTTGCCTTGCGCGCCCATTAATGCGGCACATACCGATAGATAAAGTGTACGATTGATTGACCACAAGGTGATCCAGTGCATTGCTATGTGAAATGTTCCAAGAGTTCTGTAACAATAAATAAAGAGCATTTTCGCCTGTGATATCAGGTTAGTGCACCGGCCAGTTAAACAAAATGACAGACTTACAATAAAAGCATCAAAACAACATTTCGAAAAACGGACGTAGGTAGTTCATAAAACGGCAGTCCATAAAACGCAGGAATGCAATGATTTTATTCAGGGACTACACGTCGCGACCATGCCTGTGTCAGACGGGAGGATTTTGTTATTTGGGGCACACAAATGTTGATCCTCGTTTTTCTATTGAGCTCAACTACTGGTTTAAAGCTTTCGTTAAATTATCTGTTTAACGAGGGGTGCGGAAATTTAGTCAATTTATGGCTTTAGCACGCGTTTGTCGAAGTGTTAATTATTTTTGTATTGAGTTCCCAGACAAAATTGGTAGCCACATCAGAAAGGAGAGCCAGCCAGACAGAAAAACTATTTTGGTTAATGCCATTCAGGTCATAGAGTTTCATATGAAACTCTATGATTCAGGTAGCGCTTGCAGCTGGTGGCATCCACTCACCAGCGACCTCCTCAGCCCTGTCGATTAATCGGACCTCATGGTCCGGATCGCAAATCCCAAGGAGATGCCGAGGAGACCACGCTTTGAACAGCACCTGAATTGAAAACAAGCTTTTTTTTTTTTTTTTTTTTGGCTCACTGCAACAAGCATTTGGCACATCAGAAAAGAAAGACTACGGCGGCCACGCCCTTTGAGCTGAGTTCGGAGTAATGATGCGAAAAAAAAAAAAAACGTACCGATCCTTGCCATACTATGCTCCCCGTGCAAATATACCGCCGCCGTGGCAAGAAAATAAAGCCGTTCCACTCAATGTGAAAGCTGTCGAACGTTCAGAGCAGCGATTCGCCATAATGGACAGTGGCGCCGTTATCCGCTCACTGCAACCACCCAACGCATTTCAAATTTCCTGCCTTCGCAGTGCTCGCGTGCCCCCTGCCTAAAACTGCGCCAGCGGGAGTTCTGTTCTCTTTGTGCTTGCTTTTCCTCCCGCACGTGTCGGCGTTCCACTGCCACTTTTTTGTCGCTTACTATCGTAAAAACCAACCCAAGGAGCGTTCCTAAATAAATGCACACGGGCGCTGCCGGTTCATTACGTATATTTTGCTCAAATGCACCTAGTAACGGGGAGATGTATGACAAGCGCGAGCGGTTTTCGAGTTTCGAAGCCTCTGGATCGCGCTGCGACGACAGCTGTGGCTCTCGTCGTGAGGCTCTACTTGGGTCCAGTGAGCGAGCTACGACGACAAGGCGAACCCATAAAGTGCTCTGCACTTAAATAATGGAACCGGCCTTTACCGCAACGCCTGCCCCGTGTGAACCATTTCCGCGCGTAAATTGAGATGTGTAGCCGAAACAAAAACACAAAAGAAATTCTTCCGTACGTTGCTCACTAGAAGTGAATCATATATTGGCTCAACCGAGTACAAGTTTCGGGGGGTCGTTTCAAAGAACGCAAGTCCGTTATTCATTCCCATGATCCTCGCCAACCTCAGAGCGCTTCCTGCCCAAGCGGTGCTGCTCCGGTGGTGGCAAGTTTCAGCCGGCCATGGCGAAGTCGGAATCCGGGGCATTTCAGTTTCGGCCAACTTTCTGTAGGCGTCCAAGCCAAAGGACGCGAGAGTGGACAAGTCGTTCCCGGTGGGTGGATCGTCTCTCCCGCCGTGCTCTTTTCGGACTTCCGGTTGGTGCTCCGCTGCCGAAGGAGGACGTGGCACGGGAGGCGCGCTTGTCACCATACCACCGGCAGCTGCACAGCAGGGGAACATTGATGACGGCTTCCTCGGCGGTTGGCTGAGGGACACCCCTCCGGTTGCTCGGAATGGAAGCGGCGGTGGGCCATACTCCGAGTTGTGTGTGTCCCTGTTTGGTGTAGTCCCCATAGCGGAGACCCATTCACTCCCGGTTGGCTCTTGTGCCGGCGTTCAGCCACGCCTCTCCTCCTTGCCGGGTTGGCCGCACACGTCCATTGGCCCGAGGGGGCTTCCTCAGGTCGTTCGCAAGGAGACTGGGGCGAGAGCGAGCACAGCGAGGTTTCTAGGCTGCTGCTCTCGGAACGTTCGAACGTGGCTCGGGCCCCTCGTGCCTCGCTGCTGCGTGCCTCAGAGATGATGCTGGTGCTGCTGATGATGATGATTCCATCGACCGGTGGTGCGTACTTACATAGGAAATGTAGGAAAGAACGTAAGATAGTATAAAGAGTGAGAACAACTCTAATATAAAGGATTTAAATAAAACCTTGGTGCTTTCAGAATGTTGCATGGTGGCAAGGATCGTGACGTATTATTTTTATAGTCACATTAGAACGAGGGTGACGTCTATTCTCCCCAACAGTACGCACCACAACCATTCTAGCGTTGTTCCCGAGTATAAGTGGCAGCCTGAAACAACTTCTGTCGGATTTCACGTACATTATATTGACTGCATTTCTAAGTCCAGCTCGGAGAAAGTGTACCCGCCAAGATGCTGCGCTTCTCGATAGTGGGGAATTGAAGGCGAGAAACTATAGTTCATCTCACAAGCTAGCTGCAGCACTGTGGAGGCTACATTGTTGTCCCCTCAGGGCGCCTAACTCACCGCGAAGGAAGCGACAAAAGGCGCTGGGGCCGTGCGGTGCCACTTGCCGAGAGGGGAGAAGGGAGTGTCCTTTCAAAACCCCCTTCACGGCGGATTAGGCGCCCACAGCGGGCGCACTATTGATAACAATGTAGCCTCCACAGTGCTGCAGGTAGCTTGTGAGATGAACTATAGCGTACACTAGCATTGGGAGGCAACAAAATCAGTTGTCTTATTGCGGGTATCTTCCCGACAAACCCGTTTTCTTTATTGTTGCGCCTCTTGAAGTAGTACTTCATCAGGCTGCATGCTGCTTGCAACAGGCGCGTAGCCAGGATTTTTTTTCGGGGGGAAGGGGGGGGGGGGGTTAAAGTTGTTCTCAAGCCCCCCCCCCCCCCAACAGAACAAAAATCGTGGTAGTTTGTAAGCGTACCTAAAGGCTAAGACAAAATACATGGTTGGTTCATTAAATAGACTCCATTGTCCGGATAGCAATGATACCAATCTAATAGCAAGCTTCAAAGGGATAGTCGAGATATTAACGAAAACCTAAGAAGCATTGGCGAATCCCCAGCCACTTTCCGGCAATTTCTCTATGACGTCACAGGATCCTGTTGGTACGATTGGCACCTAACGACCTAAACCACCGCCACAAAACATGATCGCGCGAATGTTGAAGGGCCTCTAGTTCAATTGATCCTATCATTTGAATTTTAACTTGCTGCTAACACACTTGTAACTACGTCTTAGTGCTGGCCGAAACTAGATCACTGCTGCCGATATTACGTCACTGCAGCGCAAAATTTGCAAATTTTTTATATGTGTTGCCTTGCTTCTGTTGAAAAACGTCTTCTGTGACTGGAATGGAGCTCAGTCACCAAAGGCTAGTTCTTTAAATTTAACAAGGTTGTATTCTGTCTTCAAATGGGCTGTGTAAGGTCTCGCTCAGATATTGGTGTTGATTACGATGGTATTTTAGTGCCAGGTGAAGTTGTAAACGGGGAAAAAATCCGCAGACCACGTGGTGCAAATCTGCGCCAGTGATACGTGTACTTCACGCACGGGCACCTTGTGCAGACATATTGCACTGAATGACCATAGTTTCATGTGATAACTTGCTTTATATCAAAGTGCGTGGAATGATGAGTGCGACATCCGCAATAAAACGGCTAGGCCTTAAGAATGAGTTTTTTTTTAGTTGCTGTTGTCCAAAATGCGGAAGAAAATTTTTTGTATATTTTACGCCCGTACAGCAGCTTTCAGTGTAAGGCCAATGAAGCTCATTTTGTGCAGCCCACATCGAATCTATGCACTTACGTTATGTGTAGCGCTGGTCTGATTGCACGAACATGGTAGGACTAAGCCCTCACGCAAAGCGGAATAATTCAAAGTGGAATAATCGGTATTGTCAAGCCTTGTCAGTTAAAATTTTCGCTTCTGTTTTGATTCTGTGACGCAGTCCACCTCGTAGCATCCAGAGACGCTGGGCGGACATGAGAATCTGGTGCTTTGTAACAACATCAATCTGGTTAACATTTCCGTACAGCCCAACTGTAGACTCTGCTGTAATGAGCTCCCCCTTGGTGTTTTAAAATGCTTGCATTATTCTCTGTCAAGTTTTCAATGCTTCGTGCCAGCCTGAAGGCGGTTGCTATCCAGCAACTTTTCTGGGGCGGCCATCCCCTTTAGTTGTAGGTACCACTCCTGGATAAGGTAGAGCAAGTCACTGCAAATTTCACTATTCAATGCTATATAGAACTTTAAATTTAGCAAGAACAAATATTAATGCAAAGACGGCGTTGTCTGACCATAGTGTTGCGGTTGGTCATGTTCTACGCAAGTTGAGCAAGATCTTGCTGCGTGTGAAATTTCGTCGTGAGATCTGAGGAAAGAATTATAATGAGGTCCTACCATTCTGGTTTGAAACATTAATGAAAGAACATACTTTTTAGAGGACGCGTGCGCTGCTTTGTTCAGCCGAGTACACACTGTCGGTTTTAAAGCTAAACGATAAAACAGCATGGGCGGGAATGTATAGGGCGCATAGGAATTTTGTAGTTTTCGTTAGCGACACGGGAAATGGAAACTATGTTGGGAAGCTCCTTGGTCAACCAGAAAACGGAGCATGTTGTACAGAGCCAGCATGACCTTCGGGCGTGGGTCGATGCTCGAAACAAGTTAGCATTTTGTTGCCTGCAGTGCACCAAGAAAACATGCGTAAGGGCATGGCCCCGCGTACATAAATGCTACAGACTACCGTGTTTCAGCCCGAAACGGACAGTAATAGTAGAGTTAGGCACTCGATCGCTTGGTTGACAGCGACCGTGATGTTCAAACTGAAGCATGGTTTCAGGCTACGACATAATATATTGGCAAAAAATTGCGAAGTTTGCGGAGATAATTCCTGTTTACGGTGATGATTCCTCGGTCATTTTGGTTACTTAAGTAATGCTGACTGTTGCTCAAAATCCAGGCAGAATCACATTAGCGCGCACCCGTATGGGGCGAAAGGGGGGGGGGGGGGGGGGGGGGGGAGCACGGAAGTTTGCGGGTGTTCTTGAAAGGGCCTGTGGTCTCTAGCCTGTTTTTTTTTTAAATGACTACATTCGTCCGTCATGCCAAATCGATTGAGCATTGAAAGAACGATACTCTTGAGCCCACAAAACTTTAAAGAAAGGCCAGAAAGAGGGCAAGGAAAATTCTTCTAGAATGGCACGTTCGTTTCTTCGCCACCAGTACGAAGGCCCTTCACTTGCGCACACACTGCTATGATGATTCTAAAATTGGGTGTAGCAGTGGATGCACGTGTCGGTATGTAACGGGGCAACAAAAGTCGCGATGGCGGGCACACCATGCAACCGCGGCTACGTTACATGGAGTCGCATGCCTGTAAATGAAGCAAACTACTAGAACTCCAGCGAGAACAAATATATATTTTAACTCTTCATGTACTATAACTCTTCGTGTACTTCATGGAAAGCGGTAACTCTTCATGTACGTAAAGCTGTCCCTGAGTAACCCTCGCCAACTATGCGCCTCATGGATATTCAGGCGGATACGAGTTGAATTTACGTTTTCCCTCGTTCAAAGTTACCTATCCGCTTCATCGTGGGCGCTCCTTTCAACAACCAATTCAAACGCAAATATTGCATTTGAAATAAAACGAGATACAAATTTTTTTGGCTCGCACACATAAAGGTACTGTGACATCGTGTAAATATTAGGAAGCGATTATTTAAATCTTAAAGGACTGCAGGGATAACGCAAGGATAAATCAATGGTCAGGGGAAGAAAATGACTTATGGGGTCTCTGTTGTGCGTTGGCACTTCGTAAAGCCAGGGCGCTGCTGTCCTTGCGCCGTTCTGTCATATCGCCGTTGTGACTCCGGCCCCTGAATATACACTGCTCTGGGCAGCCGCCGCCCAGGGGAAAAAACGACCGTGGACGCAATGGAGCGGCTTTAGTTGTGACCGAGGTGAAACATGGCCATCGGGTATTTGTTACTGTCGCGACCGCCGTCTGCAGGGCTGGTGACCGTCGTGCCTTCCCGTTTAGGATTAAGTCGGGGAACTCGGGCGGCGAGCCGCAGCGTGCCTCAGCACCGCTTTCAGAAGGGGACACGCAGTGCGCGCAAGCTGAGACCAAGGAATTATCCCATGTCAACACCCTGGTCCCTGGCTCCACAGAAACGTGAAAGCGAAAGAAGGAAGGGAGGACGCACGGAAGAAGGGCATACTTTGCCGCATCCAGCTATAGCATACATTTCGCCCAATATCCTGACCCATCGCTTTCTTCAGTTAACTTGCAGGAGTATTGACTGTCTGCCACCGCCGCTTGCACGTGGTTCTGCTTACACACACAAAGATATTTTCCCTTACGGCGGCGTTCACCCATCAATGGCTGGTGGTCTTCCTTTTTCTACGCTTCCAGTTTCCTTGCTTCCCCGGCCATACCGTGATGAGTCAATCTCCTCTGCTGAGAACGACTCAGCCGGCCAATTATTCTGTGTGGCGACATGCCTCACACAAAGGGACACAACGCACGCCTTTGGCGTCCCGTGGGCTGAGCTTACCCGAAGGCGCCATCGCTTTTGGAGCTGCACCCCTCCGCAATTATCCTGACGCCGGAGCTTCGTTTGTGTAAGCACCAATGCGTTAGGACAGGTACTGAGTCGTGAATGCTTTTAATAGTGGCTTGTGCCACAACGCCCGCACGCCGCAGAAGAAAAAAAAATGCTGTGGTTTAGCTTTGGTTGACCCTACTTTTATAGCGAAAGCTTCACGGTCTTGGCTAGGCCCATTGTCGAGGTGTGGTTTCGCAATGATATACAGACATGTTTGCAATAAATACACTGCTTATTCGTCATATTTTTCCGCCTCGCGGCGTTTTTTAAGCTTCACCGTTGTACGAGCGACCGCCGCGTGTGGCCTCCTGGCCTTCCGGAACACGCTTATTGCTGTGGCGGCGGCCTCCTCGCCTTCCTCCGCAAAGTGGCGACACGCCTTCGCGCACGTTTCCGTTTCGCGAAGGCGTGTCGCCACGAAGGCGTGTCGCGTTGCGCGAAGGCGTGTCGCCTTCGCGCACTTTTCCGTTTCCGTTCCGTTGCGCTTGCCGCCTCACATTTGATGGCCCACAGCGCAGTCTTGCGTGCTAACAAGGCACTCCAAAACTTCTTTTCCGACACCGGGAAACGTCCCTTCTTAAGAACCACGAAACACACGGCGACCCCTGTTCCCCGCCCAAAAACCTCGTTTTCGCCCGTAGCGTACACGAAGTGCTGCCGCCCAGCCGTGTGGTTTCCATGTGCGTCGACGCATGCTCCACCACCTTCAGTTTAAATCCGGCTGTGTAGCTCATGTGCTGGCCCATTGTACGGCGCGCACTAGGAGCACAAAAAAAGGTCGGAGCACAGCTGAAAAACATAACGAGCGTTGGCGAAGTCGCGGACCCGGCGGAACCTCAAGAGCAGAGGAGTGCGGAGTACGTTTAGTGCTTTGTTCACACGCAGGAACGTCTTTGTGGCGCAAAAAGGTTCGTTTTGCGTTCAGAAAGTGGCGCTCCGCAAGCGCGCAATTTTTAAATTGTGAGCCATGGCAGACGTTGCTCGCGCTCACGTCTCTTGCTACTGTTGAGATTTCTTTTTGTTGGAATGCTTTTTGAGCATTTCTGCGCGTACTATAGCGTGATACCAAGTTACTATGATGGTCTGAGGGATCAGCAACCATGCTGAGATAAGAACATATTCCCTCTGCATTTTTTTTATTCAAAGTGACAAAAAAGTAAATTTTCAAGAAGACAAGTGGGGGGAGGGTTCATTACGCGAGTGGGTTCATTACGCGAGTAAATACGGATATATTGCCATTTCAAAACAAAAAAATCACTACTGGCACACCCCTATGATAGTATTCTAAAATGCAGTGTAGATTGTAAGGTACTGGTCAACCAATAAATATACCTACATGGGTGCAAAAAGCGAGCAGAGCCATACACAGAAAGAAGACAAGCAAGCTACTGATTAAGTAAGCCAAACTTCAAAACAGACTGCTTACAGTGTAGAAAGTTGCCAACTGTGGAAGGCATGCTACCTGATGGCGAGTATTATAGTTTTCCCCTCCAAATCTAATGCCCGACTTCATCACTAAATAAAAAATTGTGATGGGCACCTTTCTCTATCCGCAGCGCTTTTATACTGTTCCACAACTTTTGGGGGCACTTCCATCTTTCTACAGGATAAGTCAGTTTTGGGTCACTTTTTTTTATTTTTGCTGGTACTATTTTGTTTCCCACTTAATCCTAGTAGCTGTAGCATTTTTTTTTAAATATGAAAGCATTGCGCAAAAAAAAAATGACCCTTAGTGCAAAAAACTGACACTTGTCATCTGGCACAAAAAAATGACCAGAGCTGCGAGGAGTAAAAAAAAGCATACAATAATGCCAGAGGAATTTCGATGAATTAAATCAATTATATTAAAAGAAACTTGCACATATTGCAGCTCACACGGGAGTCAAACCTGAGTCTCCAGTGTAAGGGCCCACTGAGTTACTACACCGCTAAACCAGCACATTGTTTGCAGCAGAGAAACAGTTTCACCTCAGTCTTTGAACTTGGCGACGCCTTTCACAAACAGTGCACCATCTAATAATTTTCCTCTATTCATCTGCTTCCGGTCTTTCTTCAGGGGCAGGCCAGCCAGGGAGACCTTGAGAAAACGCGGCCGCAGTTGTGCTTCCTTTAGTGGTGCAACCAATCTAGCCTGGCCCATGTGGAATGATATGCTCAGGTAGAAACTTTCGCCAGGACAGCCTTTCGCAGGGAAAATGCCAAAGCAACGCACACAAGGCATTTTGATGTCTCCAACAAAATGGCAATTTGCATGTGTGCATTTCACTGTCCATGCCCACTGGGCTTGAGCAGTTATGTTAAACCTAACTATTTGTCGTTTAAATGTGTTTAAAGAACTGTTTTATGATTGCTAGGTCAGTGAGCATTGAACAAAGCAATAAAAAGAGGACATAGAAGTTTGCTGTTACTTACTCCAAAATGACCTCCGAGAGGCCAAAAATGCATACCGCCATTAAAAATCCCAGCAGGCTTGTGGAAACTTGTTGCAACAATCATCAACAGACATTGGCACTTATGATGGCAACACTGCAAGAGCGAGCATGAAGGCAAGCAATGAACAGAGCCAAGACATTGCCCAGAGTAATGACATTGTTGCCTATCACACCCAATCGTAGTAAACGGACTACAGTGTTTATGTACACACAGGTACTAATTTGCCCTAAATGTTGCCATCTAGTCGTAGTCGTGGGATTGAAAAGATGTGTTCGTGACGTCCATGTCCAGCAGTCCTGAGCTTCTGGGACTGGGACTCTCGGGTGAGGTGTACACATACTCGGGCAATTCTTCGGGAACACCTGCAATGACAAAAGAGGTGGAGAAGGCAATGCATCATCCAGAATGCACACTGAAGAAGAAGACGGGGCTATAACCATGCAGATGTGTGCGTTCCGCAACATTCATTCTCAAGTTACCCTATTTACTCGAATCTAATGTGCACCTTTTTTCCCAGAAAAATAGGTCCCAAAACCGGCGCCATATTGCCATCGACGTTTCAAGATGGCTGCTTGACTACTGACTGCGCAGCCAGCGCTTCGTAGTCGGTGCATGTTTGCCTTTGTTGTATGCATAGTCTTTTTTTTGCATTCCTCTGTTCTTTCCGCCATGGAATTTCCTACTGCGAAGACACGGCTCACCACAATGCTGCGTTTAAGAAGAAAGTAATCTTGTGTGCGGAAAGTGATGGAAATCTGGCCGCGTCACGTGTGTTCAGTGTTCTGGACATTTGTGCGTGGGACTGGCGCAAACAGAAAGAGAAAATTTTTGCAACCAAGGCGACACAGAAAGGATTCAGCGGACCAAAAAGGGGGTGATAACCCCAAATAGAAGACCCGCTAGCGGAGTACGTGCAGCAGCAGCAAGCGACTCAGAGACCCATAACGACAGAGCTGCCGGGGCAATGACGGCGCTGCCTCGTAATGTCGTCGTGGTGACTGGCCTGCAGTCAATAACCGGCACATTTCATTTTGTGTCGCCTTTGGAATAACCCTTGCTTGTTACAAGTGAGAAAAAGTTGCATTTTTTATTAAATAATGAAAGTCTAGTGCGCGTTACAATTGAGGACATAGTGTTTTTTTCCTTCTTCGGAACGCGAAAAATAGGTGCGCGTTACAATAGAGGGTGTGTTAGATTCGAGTAAATACGGTAACAGCAAGAGTAAAAAAATAATGTGAAGAAATTATTAAAATCTACGACATTCAAAGCCGCACAAAATGTGGCATGATTAACTGAGAAACTGCCTTTAGAGCTTTTCAAATACATGCCAGTAAACGAGCTGAGCATTAAGAGCCAAATTAAGAAAAATTGGAAAAATATATATGACTGCAGGTGATGAGTGCACTAGTACACGCACACACACATGCACACACAACACACACGCATTATATATAGACTGAGAGGCTTCATCCCACTCCCTATCAAATGCAGCAGCCACAACACTGTTGGAGCAGTGTAAAAAGTCTGCATGCAGGATGGGAAAGATGGCAACACGTAAGCATAGAACTGCCTACACACGTAGGCAGTTTAGAAAAACCCTGCATAAAACGTACGAAAGACTTACCTCGGCAGGCTGGCAGCACGGTGATCTGCTGTTCGATCGCTTGCGAGAGCATCGTCGTTGAGAAGGCATCATCCCTCTGCAAACCTAAGGCCTGCAACAATACAATCACCCACAATCAGTACACGCTCTCCAGTGTATGCACAGCGCCTGGCGGTCAAGTGGATGCTAAAAACAAAAAAACAAAAAAAACACAAGCTCACCCATTGTTTAAAAAGTTCTTGTTCATCAATGCCCCTATTGAAAATCGTACATGTGCAGCCTGTGGGTCTCTAAGCGCTAAAACTAACTTCAGCGCTTCACAGCAAGCGGCACCTCAAAGAAAGTATGGCATCAACTTGATGCTGCAAAAGATGCCAAACAACACTACCCTGATGATTATAGAAAGACCTCTACCGGTAGACTTGCCACGAATGCTCTAGCACTTACTTTAGTGCCGCGTGAAACGTGGCTGCCAACTCAAAATGACAAAAGAGCTGCCAGACAGGGCACAAGCGATCAGTGGTTTAATAAGAAAAAATGGAGATGGCAGGAAATACTGCATGCCTGAAGTTTTTGAACTGTCATTGAGATAGGCTCCAATTAGATTGCAAAACACCACAAGCTAAGAAGAATACCAAAACAGCCAAAAGAAATTACAGTCCTACGCTCTTATAATGGCTGCAGTTATATTGAGCACATTGTTACAATGCTTTTGTACAATTACTCAATAAAGTGTATTGAAATTTCACACACTCATAGCTATTTAAATACCTTGGCATAATGTTCCCAAATAACTTAACCTGGTAAGCACTTATCAACACCATTTGTCCATTAACACGGCATAAACTCTGCCTCTTACGACATAGTTAACTGAAAAAAACCCCCCTCACATGTTAAGCTTCTTGCTTATAATACACTAACCAGGCCTCTTCTAGAATACACCTGTATCATCAGGGATCCCCACACCACTAAAAGCGACGTTAACTCTTTCGTTACCGCGGGAAAATTGACCAATTTTTAGGGGCCCAAGAAAACATTTCTTTCCTGCTAAAAAAAAAATGGTTAGGCACTAATTACAGGAACACAAAACGCAGACTATTTAATGGCCTTTCTAAGAAAATAACACCAGTTTTTTAAATGTTTTCATATATCATAGTTGCGAAAAAAAAAAAAAATCAAAATCGAAATTTTTGTCAAAATGTCGAAAAGAATGATAAAAAAGGAGTTGTGTATAACAAACCACCTGTAGTAGAAAAAAATAGAATATATATTTTGTAGCGAAACATTTCAAAAACGCGCCCTACAAAAAATATCAACGTGCGGGGAACAGTTTTTCAGATATAAAAAAAAGATGTCAGCACATGCGGTGCTCGTGTCATGTGGTGAAGCCCAACCTACAATTCAAAACGTGCAATTTCGGGTGGTTCCATGGAAGAAATCTGGCGATTTCACATTATCAGGGCACCAATTTGCCCCAAAATAACATAAAAACATCTTGTCTATGACTGACTTTGCATTTACAGCCAGCACAATATTTGGGACAAGCACGCGATGCGGAAAAACATGCATGAAGTTGAAAACGGAACTCCGTGATTGATGCTTGTTGACGTTCACGGTCAGTTACCTCTCAAAACATAAAGTTGCGCTTTACTATCATCTTATGACTCTCAATTGTAGCCTTGCTTGCAGGAATGAGGTGCAATGCGCTCAAATCGTGCCCTGCAAACTTTGGCCTAGTAGCTGTTGCGCGATAAAAAGATCAGGGGTGGTATTCCCGTGTTTTGTCCCTTTTGTGTCCCTTTCAAAAGTGTCCCTTTTAAGCGAGCCCTGATTGGCTAAAAGCAAACACCCGGATGTGACGCCATGCAAGCACGACAGAGCTATGAGCCGTGGCTACTCGGAGCAGACGATTTGGAGCAGACGATTTTTCGTCGCCTTACTGAACCGCTCGCAGAACAATAAACACATAAAAGATACACTGATATGGTTTCAGTTCTTTAAAATGCATTTGCATTTGCAAGAACAGTTACGATATTTGAATCAAAGGCCCACTGCTTAACCGGAAGTACGTCACGATGAAAGGGACGCAAAAGGTACGTTTTCAAAAGGGACAGTTACGAGAATACCGCCCCAGCACAACGAGCCTCCTCCGTTGCAGCGCCACCAGACATTTTTGAAATGAAACAGTACAAATACTTATCGGAGACTCCGTCCGAATAGACAGAACAACTAAGCAGCAACACTAGACCCCCGGAGATACCCTCGTATGGAAATGAAACTGAAAGGCGAACAGCTGGCAGTGTGCAAGGCCGGTTTGAAGCGCTGTCCTCGTCGGAACAGATATCTGGTGACTGGGTGTGATCTTTTGACTTGCATCTGAAGTTCTTATCGCAGAAATCGGGTTAGGGTTCAGTGCAATCAGGAGCAGCATGCTTTTTACGAGGATCAGTTGCAGACGCTCAAGGCGCCATGGCAGGTAGCCTTGAAGTTGGGTAACTGCGTAGTAGCGCTAAATATGAATTTCACGATGCAGAAACGAAATTGAGACTGTTGTATACTGTTCTCGAATGGTCCTGGGGTAAGTAGAACTACCACACAACTTAGAACAACGTGTGCAAAGACAATAAAACTGCCTAAAATTATAAAGTAGCTTTGCAAACAGGCACTGCTTGACATTTTCAGCCGATTTCTGGGATAATTACTGTCAGAGTGCAAACCTGACGATTAAAAATCGTTTTCTGGTTCATCATTCATGCCCTGATAACAAAAAACAAACGCTGATGCAAAATCATTACGAGTGGCACACATTCTTCGTTGGTAGCAGTGACGCACGATGACCACGCCCCTTTTCCACACCCAGGTGATTCAAACGCGTGTCAAAAATCACATTTCTGTTGCAAAAATGAAAACAAAACTGATTTTGAAAGGTTATTTTCTGATCTAACACCAAACAGCTTTACTTGTTCGAGCAACGCCTGGAACGCTATGAAAGGCGCTCCAAAAGTATCGTTCAAATTGAACGATTTTGAATAGGCGCGGTAACGAAAGAGTTAAGAAAGTTGAACAAATTCAGAGGCTGGCCGTTCAGTTCAGTTCACTGTCATAATTTTCCAGCAAGCTTATTAAAAACGAACAACACCATGACACTACAGAACCACTGAAAAATAACAACACTAAAATGTCTTCATCAAGTTCGGTACTGAGAATTTTTGCTTTACAATGTACCTTGCCAGCAAATTCTTCCCCACAGGCCTACCACGAACTATCACCCTCTTGCATTTACCTACTCTAATTTTTCACTGCACAAGCAACTTTAAGTTTTAGTTCACCCATACAATAAAAAAATGGAATTGCTTGCCGAAATCTTCTAAACAAACAATGTTTCTCAGTTCATTAATCAGCCCATTCAATAATGTGACGCTATTCAGATTTTGTGCTGTGCCTCCGTAGGGCCAGCTTTGCTTTTAGTGTGTAAAATTTCTATTTTTGTGCATAATCGAGTTACCCTTTTGCTTCCTTGTACTTATCATATTAGTATTACATTTGAAACAATGGACATATATGAGCATTTTCTTTCATGTCCTTCGATTGTTCATTACTGTACTATTGCTTGCTTTCACTTTTTCTTGAAAGCAGTGTCTCCTCAAACAAGCACGTCCAGATTCATGCTTCTTCAGTGTTGAATTTACTTGTAAGTAGTGCTGGTGCAGACTTCATTATGGTTCCATCCCATGCAATGCCAAAGGTGTAAGAATTGAGAGTTGCTTTCTATATTTATTTTTAAATTTCAGCACTTTTTGACGCGGGTTCGATTTCCGGCCACAGCAGCCGCTTTTCTGATGGAGGCGAAAAGCAGAAATGCCCGTGTGTACAAGATTTCAGTGCCCGTTGAAGCTCCCCAGGTGGTCAAAATTAACCTGGAGCCCTCCACTACGGCACGCCTCATCGCCTGCGTTGCGTCGGCACGTTGAAACACACAATAAATCCAATTTCAGCCCTTTTAAGCCTAACAAGGAGTCACGGGCCTTGCAAGAAAAGCCCAGTGCCAGCCCAGTTGTATAATGTGACCAGAAAGAGCCCATATTTGCTGGTTACAGCTATCACCCTTGCTGGATGGTCTAAGTCGGTCGTCTTTCTGAGGGGGAGCCCCTTATCTCGGTAATGATATTGCATGATCTCTGTGATGAGCCATGCCGTCCCAACAACATCACCAAGATAAAATGCCAACTGTGTCTGAACGTTTCTCTCCCTTTGGTTTCCCCCATCGGCAGCAACACCACAAGCTTTGAAACAGTGGTCAAAGCCTGGTACAGGGGTGATCCAGCCATTCGAACTTTTGGAGCAATTTTTGGAGCTGAAAAAATGTTATTTTGGAGCACTATTGTATCAGAGCTTGATTTTGGAGCAGCTTGGGAGCAGCACAAAACTTATGTTGCAGCTTCATTTATCTGGAGATAAAGAAGGCTGGCAACCATTCAGGCAACGCTAATCACTTCCCCACAGTTGTAGACTCTGAAGCTGGTAACTAAAGCACCAAAATGTGTGCCCCCACAGCCTTTAGACACCGCTGCAAGTGAAGCAGATGACAAGCGTTTCTCTAACTTAAAAAAAACACCAAGTAATCTTTACAAAAACTTACTGATACCAAAAGGGGGCCCATTTTATTCACAATAGAATTATTTCACTATCTCAAACATATTGCACTGATTTGTTGCTTCTTGCCGTTTCGTTCAGTACATCCAGCTCGGAGGGTCCGGCTCGACAATATTTAGACAGAAAATACATATTGCACTTCACACACATCACACCATACTATTGCTTCTTGCTTGCCTTCTTATTAAGTTCATTCAGCTCGGAGAGGGTGTGGCTAAAGGCAGAGTTGCCTTCTGCTAATAAAGCCTGCCCTGATGAAATAATGTTTTCAGCCCTTTTCAGCAACGCACGGCACGAGATCCCCTTTTCTTCCAAATTCCACCTGAGCCGCTTTTCATTGCCGACATCAGCACTACATTCCCGGCCACTCAGGCGGTGGATAAGAGCAATATGAAGGGGCTTTATTTCCAATACCGCCACGCGGAATGAAAAAAAAAAAAAAAAGAACAAAAAACAAAAACAAACAGAAACCCGCTGCGAAAATCCCAAACAGCAAGTTGTTTAAACTTACGCTGACGCAGTTTTGGCTAGCGCTACTCCACTGCAGTAGCCCTAAATATAAGGCCGCACAGTAATAAAACGATTCGCCGCGAGCGCAGAAAAGAATAGACTCTCGTTTGTGCATCTTGTCACGAGTGGCCGAATGTCAATCGCTAGTTTTCTATAAGCGATACACATGAAGAAATTCCATTATGCTTGTTTGCAGCAGTGCGGGAAACCACTCCGTTGCAGTCCACGCCACCGGAGTGTATGCATGCCGACTTGCCGAATCACCATCTGTGCTCCGAAGCGGCACCGTGGCTGCACTATTGCTGCACTGTGGCTGCACCATGAGCAGAGCTCGGCTGGGGCAACCGAATAATCGAGCGCACCGCTTCCTCCAAGTTGCCAACCTAGGAACCATCGTGCTGGTTAGCGGCAGAATGATCGTCTCTCGCTTCAGCTGGTTTGAGGGGACAACTCTCCACCGAAAGACCGGGTTCAAACGGTTCGGAGCATTTGGCGCAAGTAAAACACCACTGGGCGCAGCAGGGCGCAGGAGAGTACAATTGTAGCAAAATGGCGCAAATGGCGCAGCTGGATCACCCCTGCTGGTATCTGTAGTGTGTGCTCATATAGACAGATGGCACCACGGCGACCATTGATGTGTGTGCTACCAATCGAGAGAGGGCACCACTTCCACGGTTGCCCATGTGTATATATTCAAAGGTGAATAAAGCCTTGGGGTCAGTTGCCCGTTACCGGCGTGGTGTGCGCTCGTGGTTAGCCGGGTGCGTGCTGTGGAAGTACGCCCTGCAACATGGTGTCAGAAGTGGGATCGCGACGCCACTGATCCGTCGCTCTTCGCCATGGACGCCGCCGCCTCCGCCGCCGCTCATTCCTCGCTCGGGGCTGCGCTACGCCCACCGCCGCCGTTCGACTTCGACAGTCCAAGTACCTGGCCGGCGTGGCTGCTGCAGTTCAACTTCAGCTATGCAACGGGACTTCATACAGCGGAGCGGGAAGTGCAAACGCGGTTCATGCTTTACTGCATGGGGCCGCAAGCAAGAACGGTTCTTGCGTCGACAACGCTGTCAGAAGCCGACACGAAGGACTTGTCGGCTGTCAAAAAGGCCTTCACGGACCTTTTCGTCCACCCCGTCAACGAGTTGTACGAGTCTGCTCGCTTCCACCGGCGGATACAGCAACCGGGTGAGACCGCCGATGCTTTTTTCACTGCGCTTCGTACCATGGTAAAGCGCTGTAACTACGCATCGTCTGCTGTTGAAGATAGGCTCGTTCGGGATCGCTTCGTAGTTGGGTTGCTCAACCGCAAGCTATCAGACCAGCTATGCCGGAGCCCAAAGTTAACGTTGCAAGATGCCTTGACTCAGGCGCATCAGCACGAAGACGCAGATAACGAACGTAAAATTCGGAACTCGGAAGAATCGCCTTTGCTGGCCGTCGACGCTACGCGAGTGCACAAAGGGAAGCTAGCGTCGGGCGACAGGCCGGCCTGTCTTCGCTCGTTCTGCGGGCGCGCATCGCATCCGCGGACAGAGTGCCCCGCCCGTCGTGCTGTCTGCAACTTTTGCGGCAAGAGTGGCCACTTCGAGGTGGTCTGCATGAAGAAAAAAGAAGTGGGCGGGAAGCAAAAACGGAAGCCTTCGGCCAATTCGGTGGAACTTCACGCTGTCGCGAGGGGGTGTCGCCCGAACGCGAAGTTCATTGAAGTGCTCGTAGACGGACGCGTATTGTATTTCAAAGTGGACTCTGGCGCCGAGGTCTCAGTTGTTCTGAGTGCATTTCCTGGCATTCCGACCAAGCTTCAGAATCCCGAGGGTGAATTGAAGGGGCCGGGAAATAACGTCCTATCAGTTCTAGGCACGTACAATACTACTTTGACGTGGCATGGCAAGTCTGTCAAGCAGTGGCTGTATGTCTTGGCAGTTGATACGGTTCCTCTGCTTGGCTTTCCAGCCATTCAAGCCCTTGGCATCTGCAAGTTTTTGGACCATGTTTCTGAGGCACCAGAACCCTGCGGTCAGCTATGCCTCGACCCAACCCTTTTTCAAGGACTTGGAACTCTTCCCAAGGCATACACAATCCGCCTCATACCAGTTCTCGTTAAGCGTACCCAGACGCCTGCTGCTGCCGCTTCGGGATCCGATCAAGGCGGAGTTGGACAGGCTGGAACGGGACGGGGTGATTCGCCGCGTTGACACACCAACACCCTGGTGCGCAGGAATGGCCGCAGTCCACAAGACTTCGGGTGGTTACAGGCTTTGCGTGGATCTAACCCGCCTCAACAAGGTTATTCTGCGGGAATGCCACATTTTACCCACAGTTGAGCAATGCCTTGGTCTGCTGGGGGAGGCCACAGTTTTCTCCAAGTTGGACGCCACGTCGAGCTTCCACCAGGTCAAGCTGTCGCCCGAATCACAGGAATTCACCACTATCATAACCCCGTTCGGCCGCTACTGTTTCCTCAGGCTTCCCTTTGGGATCGCGACAGGTCCGGAGTACTTCCAGCGAAAGATGTCCAGGATCCTGGAAGGCCAAGAGGGGGTGGTGAACATGATCGACGATATTCTCGTCTTCGGCAAGACACGCGATGAGCACGACCGTCGCCTGCAAGAAGTTCTTACCAGGCTAACGAACGCTGGGGTCACGCTCAACTGTGACAAGTGCACCTTCGGAGCCAGCAGCGTCAAATTCCTCGGTGTCATTGTAGGTACAGAGGGCATCTCTCCTGATCCAGACAAGGTGGCAGCCATAAAAGACATGCCAACACCGCAAGGCGTCTCAGGTGTTCGTTGCCTTCTGGGCCTTATCAACCACATCGGACGTTTTCTGCCTCATGTATCAGAAACCACGGCACCGATTCGAGCATTGCTGAGGAAGGAGTTCGAGTGGACTTGGGGTCACGCGCAACAGTCTGCCTTCGACAAGCTCAAGGCTATGCTCTGCTCTGACGTGTGCATGGCTCAGTACAACACAGCATACAAGACGACAGTATCAGCGGATGCCAGCTCCTTCGGTCTTGGTGCCGTCCTGCTGCAGGAGCAACCTTCCGGGGAGCGTCGACCAGTCGCCTTTGCATCGCGGTCGCTCACACCAACGGAAAGTCGTTACAGTCAGACCGGGAAGGAGGCTTTGGCCGCATGCTGGGCTGTGCTTCGTTTTGAGGAGTATGTCCGTGGTCTGAACTTTTTCATTGAAACAGATCACCAGCCACTCCTAGCGCTCATGGGGACCATGGATGTCAACTTGCTGCCTCCCCGGATTCAACGGTTCCAGCTGAAGCTGATGCGGTTTACATACCAGGTCCTCTACGTACCTGGCAAGCTTCTAGCCACAGCAGACACACTCTCAAGTGCACCACTGAATGGTCCTCTGCCACAGCTCGCTGATCATGTGGAACTCTTTGTTGGAGAGCTTCTTTGCTCCTTCCCAGACTTCATCTCCTCACGGAAAGATGAGCTGCGCCATGCCCAAGCCAGCGATGGTGAGAGCAATCTCCTGCTTGAGTACTGCACCAAGGGCTGGCCACGGCAGTCAAAGCTGCCACTTCATGTCAAGAAGTACTGGCAGTATCGGGGAGACTTTAGTGTCTGTGAGGGGCTACTTTTGAAAGGAGTCTGCATTGTAGTGCCGTCAGCTCTTCAGCGTTCTATGCTTGATCTCATTCATGACGGGCACCAGGGCATCAACCGACGCAAAGCCATTGCTCGGGAGTCTGTATGGTGGCTGGGAGTCAACAGCCAAATCGAGACACGGGTGTCTAACTGTGCCAAATGTGCTGAAACCCGCGTTCAACGTGCAGAGCCAATGATGCCTTCTCAAACTCCAAGTCTTCCCTGGGAGGAGGTTGGAGTAGACCTTTTCCACCTGAAAGGTCAAGATTATGTTTTGCTTGTCGACTACAGGTCACGCTTTCCTGAAGTCATCAGTCTGCGCTCAACCACTGCACCAGCTATCATTGCAGCTGTCAAGAGCGTGTTTGCACGCCATGGCATCCCACGGGTGGTCCGCAGTGACAACGGGCCACAGTTCTCATCCAAAGACTTTTCTACATTCGCACAGGCTTACGGCTTCGAGCATGTCACCAGCAGTCCCCGGTTCCCGCAATCCAATGGCGAAGTGGAGAGGACGGTGCAGACCATCAAGGACCTGCTGCTCAAGTCGGATGATCTTTACTTGGCACTGCTTGCCTACAGGGACACTCTAGGCATTAATGGGGTAAGCCCTGCACAACTTCTCATGGGCAGACGTCTGCAAACAAGAGTTCCCAAGACTTCACAGCAGCTCGAGCCACAGTGGCTGTCATCTCGGTCCTTCAACTTGGGCGATCAAGCCAATCAAAGGAAGCAAGCCCAGGACTTCAACCGAAGGCATGCGGCTCACCCTCAACGCCCTCTCAGGTCTGGTGAGCAAGTCTGGGTTCGAGACATAAATAGCTGTGCGTTGGTTCTGGGCCCAGTGCAACGTCCCCGTTCTTACGTCATGGAGACCCCGAAGGGAGTTATCCAATGTAATCGACTACACCTCGTCCCAGTGTCCAGCACACCAGTGCCGAAGGGTCCAGTAGAGCCTGCCTCCGAAGAACAACCCGAGAGTGAGCCATCCGTCAGAGACACTAATGCAGGAGGGTCAGAGTTAGTTTGTCCGACGCAATCTTCTGCGACTTCATCCCAGTCCCGGTCTCCAAGTTCGTCTATTCGTGTGTCTAGGTATGGGAGAGTGATCCAAAGGCCCAGAAGACTGGACCTGTGATTGTGTGGTGAAGTATAGCGAAGTGGTGTTGTGCGTGCAGTTACCGTAAAAACCCGCGTATACAGTTGAACCTCGATATAACGAACCTCGATTTAACGAAATTCGCGATATAACGAATTTTTTCAAGTTTTCTAACAAAATTTTGCTAAATGCATGTATTTTTGTCTCGATTTTACGAAGTAATTTTGTGCGGCGCTTTCGATTTAACGAAGTCACGGCAAGAAAGGAAGAACGAAATTCCGGTCGAGGCACGTTTTATTTTGCCTCTCAGGCCCTACATTGAAAAAATTCAGTACTCAAATTGACTCTTGAAGGCTAAAATGAAAGAAACGCGGTGAAATCTACGGTTAACAACAATTAAAAGCGAAGAACGAAGCTGCACAAACCGCTAGCGGTCATAGACGGTTTAATAGTGCACCCACTATTTTGACGTCTCCATCGTTGCCTACGCCAGCGCCCTCTATGCTTAGGCTACCGAAGCATGGAGGAAAGAATACTCAGGAGAGGCCCCTAGCACCCCAATGCATTGCGAAAAGTGTGGAGGAAGTCACGTGAATTTTCTTGAGCCCATGGACAATGTTGCTTACTTGTTTACAACTGCGGCGGCCAAATTTGGGCGAATAGAACGGACAAACTTTTAAGGCGCTTGGTATGTGGCTGCCTCGCTACGGTTGCAAACCAACGCAGTCGCTACGACAAACGTTTTCAAATTAGGCCAGTTTGAAAACTCTGCCATCGGAGGCGTCTGTGTTCGCCATCCCGCGAGCCTGTTGCTATGACGACGACAAACGCTACTTTGCCAGGCTTAAGAGCTGAAAAATCGTCCTTCTATCTCAAAACCGAAGGCCGTTTTTCGATTGAAACTTTGGGTGAGGGTTAGAATGGGCAAATTGAAGGCGAAATCAACAGCTTAGAACATGACATCGCACCGAGGAATTAGCGACGAAGCTGTTTTCGCTGCGAAGCGGGAGGGCAGGGCGACGCCATCTTAGTCAAATCAAACCGGAGGCAGCAAAGGATGATGGGATAGAGTGCTGGGCTCCGTGGGCTCAAGTCATGGCGGGACTCGGCTTCACAAATGTGACGTCAGGGCCTCTCCTAACCTTTTCTTTCCTCCATGCTACCGAAGCCTACTTCAAGCTTTTTTTTTTTCTACGCGTCATTGCTCACGGTGCTGCAGCGCTAGGTTGTGCTCGCTGATAACCAAATTAATATTTTGTTCGTGCATCGTTAGGTGAGTCTTGTAAGCAGCATGAGCACTCCAAGAGAAAGAAAAGTGTTCCGAACAAGAGCCTGAGGAAGCTCGGTGAAACTGACAGCCACCGAAGTGTGATGGATGCCATCGATGTTCTGCGGAGGCACGCAGGTGCACACGAATCTTTAAGACCTTGTTAGC
Source organism: Haemaphysalis longicornis (assembly GCF_048455015.1). Classification (NCBI taxonomy): domain Eukaryota; kingdom Metazoa; phylum Arthropoda; class Arachnida; order Ixodida; family Ixodidae; genus Haemaphysalis; species Haemaphysalis longicornis. Next base: position 67,826,264 of record NW_027526361.1, on the reverse strand, counting down.
GCTGTCAGCATGCGAGCGTCACGTAAAGCCCGCCCTGGTCAAGAAACGCCAAGCACTGCTTACGGACTTCTTCACTACGGCTTGAACATCGAGTGCTGGTGGCAATAAATTGCTCTCTTTGAACGTGGTCATCTTCGTTTCACCAGCGTTCATTAGACAGCTGCGGTGCGGAGAAATCAGTTTCGTAAGGGCTCAGTGGGCATAAAAGTAATTGCTTAATCGAATTTGGCCGGAAGATTTTTAATGTAAGCTTTCCGCTTTCCGGATCACGTAAGCGCTGCTCCACACAGTGAAGCGGTCCGCGTGTACTCCGCTCAACTCGCAATCATGGTTTTATCTCGAGTGTTGTGGTTGAATCACGCGCCCATACTGCGGAGCCCTTGTACATGAAAAAAGTCTTTCGAAAGTTTCATAGCAGCCTTCCGCTATTGGCCCGCCGCGCCTAAGCCTACCACTGAATGGACGAAAAGAGGCGTAACTTCGAACGAGCACCTCGGCGGGGTGAAGTTCACGGGACATGGACGCGGGTTCAATTGACTAACAGCGGCATTTAGTAGTGACCGAAATGAAAAAAGAAAAAGTGGAAACCTAGTCTGCTATCATATTTAATGAGGCGTTGCGGAAAAAGCACCGGTTTTACGATGACACATGAACTACCGTCGGCTATCCGAATTCCATTGCCCAAGTGTTGAAACTCTTAATTCACACAATTTTCGCGGCCAGTTTTAGTACAAATTTCGCTTTAATTGGAGAGGTAACTACATAGCAGTTGTTGCCTGGCGAGGGCCAAAGTGTTAAAACCCCAATAACTGGTTAAATGAACTGTAAAATCGAAACCTCGATTTTACGAAATTCTCGATTTAACGAAATTTGCGGCCCCAAGTACGACTTCGTTATATCGAGGTTTAACTGTAATACGAACCCGCGCATAATACGAGGTGTAATTCGGGGACGGCAAAACCAGAAAAACAGTTTTCATCCGCGTATAATGCGAGGTAAAGAGCACAGAAAATATTTATTTGCACTGAAGTTACCCTTCAGTCATTGCCAGTTTTCGCTGGCACTGTCTCCCGACGTCCGTTCAGTCATCGTCGGGTTCGCTGCCGCTGTCTCCCCAAGTCGCCTTGTCGGTAATGTCTTCCCACAGAAAGTGGTCCTCAGTGCCATCAAGGGCGTTCGAGATGCCGCATTTCTTAAAACAGCGACTGACGAGCTCCTCTGGGATGCTGGCCCACGCATCCGCGAAATAGCCACAAAGCACCGCTGGAGAAGCCCGCGTCAGCCATCCGGTAGCTGTCACTTATGGGTCTCCTGACCTCATCTACTCTTAGTACAGGACCTGATGCAGTCTTTCAAAGGCTTGTTGATGCAAACGTCTAGCGGTTGCAGCTGGTATGTCATTCCTCCTGGAATGACAATGAGTTCGGTGCGGGGTTCGCGCAATAACTTCTTCACGGAATCGGGCAGGTGGCAGCGACAGGCGTCCAAAACGAGCACTGACGGGAACCCCCAACAGTGCTCCAGGCCGCCGACACCACACAGACTTTATCCAGTCAAGCACCAGTTGCTTTCTCCACCCGCGAATGCTGCCTTCGGTGACGCCGAACTGCCGTCCTGCGGCGCAATTCCTGATGGTCTCGGCACATAAAATAACGTTTCTTTTAATTATAGCCGAATACTGCCTTCATGCACCCGCCATCGTGATAGACTTGCGGTGAACGTGCCGATCCTTCGCGAGGTCAAAACAATCAAAATGGCGCCGGCTGAAAGAAGCAGCAGCCAGCTAACGCCACCGCAAGATGGCGCACCCTCGGCTGAAACCGAAACCGAAAGTGCAAATTTTCGGCTGAAAACTTTGGGATCCACATATAATACGAGGCACAAATTTTACATAGTAAAATTTGGAAAAAAACCTCGTATTATACGCGGGTTTTTACGGTAAGTTCATCACTAAACAAGGGGGGACGTAGTGTGTGCTCACGTAGACAGATGGAACCACGGCGACCATTGATGTGTGTGCTACCGATCGAGAGAGGGCACCACTTCCACGGTTGCCCATGTGTATATATTCAAAGGTGAATAAAGCCTCGGGGTCAGTTGCCCGTTACCGGCGTGGTGTGCGCTCGTGGTTAGCCGGGCGCGTGCTGTGGAAGTACGCCCCGCAACAGTATCGGGTGACTACAATAGACTTTTACAATCTTGCTCTAAAGGCTAACTGTAAAGAATCGCGCATTCCTGTTGAGTGTCCATTTGTAGTACACAATGAGCATTCATCTGCAGCTCTATGTTTGACGTTGTGTAAGGTATTGTCCCGTTTCTTTGGTTGCTGTTTATTCATCTGCATATTTACTAATGTTGCTGATGTGCACACTAAAGTTAATTATGCGTTGCATCAACTATTTGCACCCACCCAGCATTTTGCTTTATATTATACTGTAAAGCTTGTTCTACTGATTATGTGGAACCCTCAATTGTGCTATACACTGCTACCAGCAAAAGCTGCGCATCAAGGACAACCCCTTTCTGTAGCTTATCAGAATTTGTTCTCCTGCGAGTACACCAAAATCAGGTGACCTAAAGACACACCAGTAGTAGTAATGATAGCCACAAAAAGTTCAACTAAGGTTCTACTGCTTACACATCTTAGCCAGGGTCACTCGACTCAACAGAATGGACACGGCCCACTGTTATCAAGTCATTATAAACTTGCGTGCAGGGAAGTTAGAGCACAGCACAGTAGCTGCCCTGAAATAACCTACACTGAAAAAAAGACGCAGGGCTGTACGTTTCCCCTTTACGGGAAGAAATGTACACAATATGTGTCTCCCCTCTGTACGCATGCCTTGCAACACCAGAAAGAGTAGGAGAGAATAAATAACTGCAGACACAGCCATGATCATTTTTGTCAAACAGAGCTTTCTGAATTTGCACAGCTTGGGGCTGCCCTAATGTATATCGGAGCACACACACCACAAGGCAGCCTAGTAATGGCAGAAAACAGAATCTATGGTCGCCAGACATTGTCAGCGACACAGAGGATGCATCCACAAAAGCCTATCTTAGTAACGCAATATGTGCGGCTACATGGTAATTTAAACAATATTTTTCCAAGTGGTATGCAAACACATACGAAGCACACTACAAACAAGATGTCTAGTGCTTGCCTTTCCTACAGTGTGCTTTGTTTATGTCTACATATTGCCTGCAGAAATAAATTTTGTCTCTTTTGTTTATGAACAATGTTGTTTATCACAGTGACTCTTTGCTTCCCTTCCTTTCTTGCCGACTAAGTTTTGTAGTACGGCAACAAGAATATCCGAGACCTGAGTCAGGATTGCCATTGTCAGGTCTCCCGCCTGTAGTTCTATCATCAGTTCTACTTGCTCGTAGAGGGCAGCTCTTAGGTGCCAGCTTCTCGCTTACGTGGCTTTGACGTAACTGAGGGAACGCGAGGAGCACAGTGAACTATAGAGGGGGCAGAAAAAACCGCGTGTGGAGGGGAGAGGATAAAGGCACAGCAGACGCATGAGGAAGAACGCAGAGATGAACATTGCGAGCGTGGGTAAAATAGGAAAAAGAGTGCGCAGATATTTGTACGCCCCTCCGTGCTCATGCAATTGCGGTGACAAGCGCTTGAGACAGGCCGCAACTACCATTACACGAGTAGGCCGGGTGCAGCAGAGGGGGAGCCTCAAAGGGTATTGTCCTTATGGGAGCACAGGGTGTGAGAGCCACCAAGTGCAGCAAAGGAGGTGTCCGTCTGTGTGTCAGTGCCATATAATCAGTAACTCCAAATGGTGCAGGAATTGGTCGGTTCAATGGTGCATTCAAGAAGTGATCACTTGACGAACCCTTCCGATTTTGTTACGATTTCTTTTGGTTTCGCATTGATTTGAAGCCACATATTACTACAGTACAAAGCAATATGATCGCAATAAAAAATACGAACAGCTATGCTCAGATTTTATGTTACAGCAATGCATAGCCACTGGCCCCAGGTGGAACAGCTTCACGCAGAGAAGGGAAGGTGTACCTTGTGAAAGTAGTCTATAGCGTCCGACCAGTTCCGCATCAGACAGTGCACAAAGCCAATGGCCGACAGCGTTGAGGCATTCTTTGGAGACAGGACCAGTGCTTGCTGGTGGTACTCCAGGGCTTTGCTGTATTTCCTGCAACCATCGTGTCGGAACATCATCAGTGTGTGAAAGCAGAACAGCAAGCGTACAATGAAGTGGAAAATTGGTACCCCCATGCACCAGCATGTTAAAGCTTTTAAAGCTCCCAGGCCACGCAACCAAGCAAGAAACCAAGTGTAAGGAAAAGAAACAAACGGATCCCCTTTGTTGTCTCCTCCCCCACCTCCTCCTGCTCCATGTATCGGCAAGGGGAGTTGTTTCACAGCAATTTGTGATACCACTATACAGCACAATTACGGGCACTTGTAGAGATCAAAACAAATAAATCTCAGTTGTGAGGGATGAGTCTTGTTAATTCAAGACAGATGGAAAATGCAGCACCAATTATGCTAAGCTGCATAGCTATTTCCCTGTCTCCAGTGAATTATGAATGCCCTTCCAAATTTTGGAAAGTAAAGCCCCGATAGCCCATCATCAACCTATATATTATTAATTAGGACAGGCTTTTTACCATTAGAAGACATAGTTCAATACAATTTTGAGCTCTGTATTTAGTTATGAGAATCTCTATACCAACTAATTTTTACTTTCACTCCCTAGATTCAAATATATGCTGATACAGTAACAACTGCCATACAGTTAAACCTGGATGTAACAAACCTCACTTTAACAAATTCCTGGATTTAACGAATTCTTTTTATTCCCCCATGGCACCCCCATAAAAGCGCATGTATTTCCAACCTTTATGTTACAAAGGCGGTGCCGTGATTGGCCTTGATGTAACGAATTTCCAACAGCAATCCTTAATAATCTTCAGCTGCAGTTAAAGTAAAAATTCGAGAGTGCATGGTGTAAGTTTTGTAAGAAATAAATAAAGGACGCGCGCGGTCACAAGCGAACCACATGCGATTGAATTAGGGAGGGAAAAAAAAGTTAGATGAAGCCCAGCCACCCACCCCCCGCTTATCAGCTGCTGCTGCCTTTCAAAGAACAGCTGATAACGAATGCCAGAGCATGCGAACGCATAAGAAACTTGCAAATAACTCGAAATGTTTCAAATCAGTCACACTCGCCTTCTCTACCGCTAATTTTGTTGACACCCAGAGCTCGGTCAGTGCACTGAAAAATTTGTCTTTCCTCTTTATGCTTTCGAGATGCTCGCTGCGTCCTGGCAGGAAGTCACAGTGCAGACGGTCGCAAATTGCTTCGTCAAAACCAACATTCACGAGGTTTTTGAAGGTGATGTGTGCAAAGAGGAGCCTTCGAAACTAGTGGATGAGACTGAAGAGTGGGATGAACTACGCATGAACAGCGGTGTGTGCCCAAGAACGTCGAGCTTGGGGGCTTTTTGTATGCTGATGGAAACGTTTTGGCTACAGAAGAAATGTCGGTTGCGGTGCTCATAAAAAGCGTTAACGATCATGCTGTTGGTGACGGTTCAACACAGTCCGATGCACCATTCGCTGTCCCTGCCGCCAAGGAGGTGATTGATGCGATAGACATCTCGCGTCGTTACATCGGCGCGCAGGACGACAATGAAGCCTTTGCGGATTTAGCGTCTATAGAGCTCCGTATGATGTCGTCACATGCACAGAAGTGCCAGCGAGCGAAAATCACCCAGTTTTTTTCTGTTAAATAAACTGTTTGAAAAGTGACACCACCTCAATTTATACCCCTTGCATTTTCGTTTTGTTCTTGTGTGATTTCTGCCAGTATTCAGGCAAAAACTGCATGTAGTGAAAACCTGGATTTAGTACTTTTCTGCCCATGGCTATTCAAATCGATAGTACGCTATCGATGCTTTCAAGTTTAAGTTTTGACATCTTCCCATTCGAATCTGGCACTTTCTAAGAGCGCTCTGAGAGCTAGCCCCGCCTGCTGAGTAGTAGAGACACATCCTCTTCAATTTGTTTTTTGGCGGGCCGCGATTTTTGAAAGCGCCGTTAGTGTCACTTGGATGATATGAAGATGACGTTGACATTGCGCGCTACGGCGCCACGGAAACGCCGCATTTTTATTGATTTTGACGATTCTACATGCAACTTTTTGGATAACATTGGCAGCACTGACTCCGGGGACAACTTTTCATCATTGGATTTCAGCACCGAAAGTAACAGTGTGCCAAACCGGCCAGGAACCTGATACCCCTGTTCAACACAAGCCCCGGACAATGGTAAAGAACCGAAACTAAATTTTGCTCCGAACAAGAAAGAGGAGAAGAAAACCAATGTTGTTTTCTGCGAAGCTTGTGTGGCCAACCTATGTTGTGATGAATTTTTACACCACAGTTGCCCGAAACTCCCTAGTGCTAATATTTTTTTCTGTAAGTGAAGAAATTTTACAGTTAGGCATTTGATATTTGCAGGTGTTTTGCACCGATAGTATATGTACAAAATGTATATCCTTTTTTTTTATTATTTTTTTTTCTCTGTGTGGAACAACACGATGTTTTAGGGTGCAGCCCTTTCGCAGCCGTGTAAGGGCTGAGCTGCATTGTCAGGGTAACCGAGCTAACAATGGCAAGACCGACGTGTGAAAGAAAAAGTGAATGAGGAGAGTGTTGAGAAACTAGGAGGGGAGGGTGGTTTGCCACGGAGGCGCGAGCCAGCGCTTTCCAAAAGTGTGAGATGGTGGTGGGGAGGGGAGTATGCTGTGCTTGCACGAGGCGCTTGACTGCATGATGCTTCGAGTTTGCTTAAGTGTTTGTTTAAGACGCAGTTCGCGGTCCCTTCCCGAGACGCACTTTGCGCCACCGACGTAGAGTCTCATCATCGCTGCCGTCGAGAGAACCCACGAGTGATTGCTGCCTCAGTGCACTGCTGCTGGGCCCAAATATCGCATTAGGGAGTATCGTAATCACCAGCCAATTTTTTGCATATGTTTTTGTTTGCCCCAAAACTTTTTTGTCCCAGCTTTTTTTTTTTTTTTTCAAATAGAAATTCGTGTTTGAAACAATTGTTACTGCAAAGGAAATTCACTCTTATACAATTCAATATCATCCCCTATATGTTGCACATTTCTTGCAAAACTGTTCGCTCAACTACCCAAAATCACTGCCTTTCTTGTCGGCAGGAAAGTGTTAACAAAAAATTGCAAACTCCTTTTCACCTTCATCATATGCATGTTTAACTATAGTAACAACAGCCTTTATTAATAATAACCATAGCCCCTACCATCTAATTCAGTTCTTGGTCCAAATGACATGCACCCCAGGCTAATAAACACAACCAAAGGAGAGTTGTCCCAAATTTTAGTCATCATATCTCAGAACTCATATATATATTTGAAACCTGCCCACATCCTTTCCCTTCTCAAATCCAGTGACCCATCCATGTCTTCATATTGCAGGCCCACTTAATTAACAGATGCTGTTTGAACACTTCTCAAACATATAATATCACCTACAATAAAATACATTACACACAGCAGCCTCTCTTTCAGCAATCAAGGCAGGTTTCTGCCGGGCCATTTGTGGGAGATGCACTATTCATGCTAGATGTGAGGTGATGAATCCATGCCAGATGCGTCAGTTATTAAAGAGTAACCAATGCACACAATGTTGTACAATATAAGTCACCAAAAATACACCCAATATTGTCCTTTTGCAAAGGCATTCCACTGCCATTCATGGGTCGGAGTTCAATGAATATTTGAAGTGTAACGGGGTGGTTCATACTCAGGCGCCACCTTACCATTGACCAAGTAATGGACCGACAAAACAAAAGTGCTGTGTGTGAATCATAAAGAGCAGAATACAGAAGTGAGCAGACGATGACTGGTCCCTGCAAGAACCCTGTGCCACTACATAAATGCACCACTAGAGTTGAGAAGCTCGCCATTGGAAATATCGGAAAAGCCTAGCTGTGGGCCAGGAAATAACACTCCCAGCGTTTAACACTAGCGCTGAATGTGTGCTGCGGCTATAAATTGCGGCGCCCTTTCAATTTCATTTTCACGAAGTTAAGCCGTGTTATACCCAGACGTGAAGAGAGTGGGGTGCTAAGAAGCCCGGCACTGTGCCAAAAACTCTCCGCCTCACCTCAGCTTGCGGCAGGTGTGGCCCAGGTTGTTGAGCAGGGGCTCCCACTTCTCAGGGAGCTCGTTGTGGTCACTCGCTTGCAGCAGGTTGAGGGCGTTCTCAAAGTGGCGCTTGGCACTGGAATACCTGCACGACAGGCCCAACACTGCCGCGTTAAAAGAGGTGACCAGGGGTTCTACATAGTGCCTCTGCACAGCTTCACAGCACTGCTGTAGCAAGCCCACAAGGGGCACTCCCAGTGCAGCAGAGCATCATTCAGTACCACCCTTGCAGTGAGGTAGCCAAGTCACGAGCACATGTTTACAGAGAAAACCGTTGCCATGCTACCAAGCGGCAGGAAAGCCCCTGAGACTGCCCATCTGCTGGTCTCAAACTTTTGTCAGTGACTGTACATAGCTGTAGCATGGCTTGGCCAATCACAGCTAGACAGGAATGCCAACTTCAAGATCCCACTTGGCCACCACTTCCAAAGTACAACCATGCCATCATCATCATCACAGCCTATCTAGGCCCAGTGGAGGGCTAAGGCCTCTCCTATATATCTTCAATTATCCCGGTCCTGTGCTAACTGAGACCAATTTATAACCCGCAAACTTCTTTAATTTTATCCGCCCATCTAACTTTCTGCCGCCAACTGCCATTCTTGTCTTCTCTAGAGATCCACTCTGTTACCCTTAATGACCAATGGTTATCTTGCCTTCGCATTACATGCCCTGCCCACACCCATTTCTTCTTCTGAATTTCTACTAATATGTCCTTAACACGTGTTTGTTCCCTGACCCACTCCGCTCTCTTCTTGTCCCTTAATGTTTGCGTACATAGCTGCAGCATGGCTTGGCCAATCACAGCAAGACAGGAATGCCAACTTCAGGATCCCACTTGGCCACCACTTCAATGCACAACCATACACTGGGTCTGTAATACAGTTTGTGGTAGCTGCATTTGCCAGCAATGAGTATGTAAACAAATAAAAGCATGCATATGCACACCAAAAACAAACACACTGCACACCACAAAGAAACACTCAAGTGACAACGCCTGCAATAAGCTGGACAGTCCCCTTTGCATAAACACAACTCAGGCAATTAAATTAATCGTTTTCAACACTCATTAGTACGTAGCCATCAGAAAAATTTGTAACTGCCAGTGTATGCTTTTGATAAGAAAAATTTCACTTGAAAACCAGAAACAACTCGACCTCATACGTAAACAAATGAGGTCGTGTCCTAATCGTAAACACGACATCACAAACATGACCGCTCATCTTTGGACCTTATATATTAAGGTAACAGCTTCAGTTTTGTTTTAATAAACGTTTTAACTGGACAGAAAAGGCAACACCAAGAACACCTACTTGACGCGCCGTAGAACGCAAAGGCGTTCATTTTGCTCTCTTTGTTGTGGTAAAGCATTGGTGGATTGTAAAGGCGCGGCATTCCCGAAATGGAGTGCCTTTCCGTAGAGTGGGAAATGCGAATGCTGGCTGAGCAATTCAAGTGGGAATGACGACGATTGTAACTCACAAAAACGCTCATAAAAGTCGCGTTTACAATTGTATACACCGTGTCACAAAGGGTTAACTGAGCACAAATTCTCATTGCCTAAAAAAAAATTTTTTTTGCTGTTCTTGCAGGATCAAGAGGCATTCTGGGCCCTGACTCGGCCATATTAAAAAAAAAAAAAAAAAAAAGCTTTGTAAAAAGTGACTGATACGTTTCCGAAAACCATATATACAAACTTCCCAAATTGAAACCTAACCTTGGTTGCGTGGAATTTACAATTGGACAGTGAAATTAAATTAGGTTCAATAACCTGTGGGTATAGAATTAACACACATCTAAAATCTTGAACGCAAAGTTCTCTTTATAGTTTGCCTTTTTTTTTGTGAGTGGAAACTGAACCTATGACGTGCATAAAGGCAGAGACCCTTAGCAACTGAATGAATGGCTGTGCGACCACAGTGGGTAGACTTTCCAATGAAACTTCAATGTTCATAATGCCTCAATGCCAGTAGCTACAAAGCAATAAGTTTACTAGGTCTGATTTTACAATGGGATTGTATCAAAGTGACAGCTGGCCATAATCATCGATACAGCGATCAACTGGCATGCACTTTTTAAAGGTGGTGAGCTGAAGATTGTTATGGAGTTCTTTTTCAGTTCCCAGATAGCAGGTTACTGCAGCTTTTAAAGGTACATTACATTCCCTCAGCAACAGCACCTGTAGCTGTCTTCTAATTCTAAAAGTGACTGCTACGTTTCCAAAAACCATATATACAAGCTTACAACCTAACCTTGGCCTTACCTTAACCTAGCCTTAACCTTGACCTAACCTTACAACCTATATACAACCTAACCTTGATGTTGCACGGAGTTTACAACTGGACAGTGAAATTAAGTTAGGCCTCCCCCTTTCATTCGAGGGGGGTGGATTTTGAATGAAACATCCACAAAGAAACAGGACACACTCTTGATTTTGGAAGGCTGCAACTCCCATCTCGTGGAGGACAAAAGGGTCACTTGGTGCGATGGCAAGGGCTTGGTTGAAGAAGCGTTCCGCCAGCTTGGTGTTGTTGGTCAGGCCGTACTCGAGGCCAATGTACAGGAACGGCAAGTGGCAGCTGGAAGGGAGGAAGTCGACAACGGTGGCACGAGATGTGAAACACTGGCCCACACCAGCCATTTTTAGGAGCTCCTGACATTAGGTAAATTAAAAGTTCACAATGAAACATCAATTGGCTCATCAGATTATTCTTTCCGTGCGTCTAGGATTGATAAATTTCAAGTACCGTATTTTCCAGGTCTATAAGTCGCACTTTTGTATACGCCGCAACCCCCTCAAAATAACAGTTAAAAAAAAAAAAACATATATACGTCGCACCGGTGTATAAAACGCACCGGTGTACAAAACGCACTTTAATCAGGTAAACTCATAGAGGATCAGTTCGTTGGAAAGTGCGGCGAAAGTACATGGTTGCGGCCGCCACCTCTGAACGCATCTCCCGGTAACACGTGCACCTACCATCCAAAGTCTAGACAGAACTAACTTCTCAAAAATGGTTTATAGATACACACAGATGGCATGTACTTACAGACGGCATTTAGGCAAAACCATCGAAGCCTTCTTCCTCCGACTCGCTAACAAATAATTCATTCATTTAGACGATAGAGCTGTGTCTCTTAACGTGCGCTGACATCATGCAGCACACAGGCACCTTTTCAAGTGCGGACCACGTACGGCCACGACATACCAAATTTATTTCATACATAAGTCACACCAGTGCATAAGACATACCAAGGAAAATTTCAGAAAAAAAAAAACGTGACTTATACACCAGAAAACACGGTATTTAGAAGACTATAAGTTTGAAATTTTCAATAACAGGCTTCTCAGGTAAGGTGCAAAAGTGATTAAGAATTTGCCATTTATTAACACATGCTTTTTCAGGCACCACCATAAATTTATTGAAATGTAGCAATACACTGCGCAATAGCAGTGAATTTTTATGAGGGAGGCCTTCGTTCAGCAGTAGCTGTAATTGAGCTGATGATGATGATCACTCAGCCCATGGTTCTTTACTACACAGCTTGAGCATCATGTGGAAAGCCTAACGTGAGTGCGTGATGCACAAAAAAGCCGTTAGGATGCGTACCCAGACGGCAAAAAAATATATTTTATTATACTCGCAACGTTTCATCAAAAATATCTGATACTTAAAATGCTGAATGCTAAAAATGAAATCGAAAAGGCCATTTGTTAGGTATTCAACATTTTGCATACAATACGGTAAGTTCTCGTTATAGGAAGTCCTCAAAACAGGAAACTGGCTTCTTTATAAACAGTTTGTTGAAGCTGGGTACGATATGCTCTCTTTAAAAAAAAAACACTGCTAAGGGAACCATAAAATATGTTAAACAAATTGAGGTTTCGAAACAAAGGAATTCTTTATAACCAGTGTGTCGATCCAAAAAATATACTGGATCAGTTACAGTTCATGTTCGGGTGAATTCATTTCGTTCCTGTTAGACTAAATCATGTGTTGAACGGGTTCAGAAGTTTTGAACCGGTTCGCTAACTAGACTTACGAGTTTAATGATCGGCGAAGAAGCAAATTTTTAATATCTTAAAGCAACTACAAAAACAAAATGCAAACAAAAAACCAAAATACTGCTTTTTCCCAATACTAATAATGGTGCAATTTCAGAGTTAAACAGCTGGGCCAGATAATAGGGAAAACAGATGAAGTAGTGACGAATAATGAGCCACTTTCTCCCCCAGCCCTTAGTTGTTCTAGGGACCAGTTTAGGGCGTTTTCATGAGAGATAGGACAGGTACGTCCACTTGACATTTTAAATGCAGAGCATTTCTTAGCCTCGCCTGTTCCTGCGTCGGACGGTGTCAACAGTTTCGCGTCCGCAGCAGGTGCGCCTCTCCTTCCCTCCTCTCTCTCTCAACAGCAGCTGGCGCGCACATGCGTCGTAGTCAGCCCGTTCGCTCCGTCGTGGTCTCGGCGTAACAGGTGCGTGATAGCAGCGCGGTGGGGCGTGAAAGGGCGCGCGCTGCTTGCGCATGCGCGCTCTCCCCCCCGTACTGCTCTCCCTCTACTGCGCGCGCTGCAAATATAGCGGCTAGCGGTCGCTCGTGTTTCAGTCACTGCGTTGCTCCTTCCTTCCTTGGTTGACGCTCGTGCCCACGTTTACTCGTGTCTGCTACTCCAGCATCACGGAAGAAGCGATGGAAGCAACACTGCCTTCAATCAGTACTGAGGCCCCAATGCTCTGCATTTACTCGTGTTCCCCTCGCGGGAAAGCGCGGGAATTTTTTTAATTTGGATGAAAAATTTATATATAGATCCTTGCGCACAGCGCATACGACACTTGAAATTAGTTCGCAGGAACAAAGCTTTCCATTTAAAAACAAACCCAAAGACGGCTCAAGACACAGCTGCGTTGGACAAGCAGCACGAAATTCGAAACTTTTACGTCTGCAGAATACAAACTATTGCAGCCATCACTACAGATTTCTCACCGCCGAGACTGCACACTTTTAAATGAGCCAACGTATTTACGTGTGGTTTGCAGAATGAATTCTTTTGAATGAAAAATTACTAGCATGACAGCTCTTCAAGAATTGCCAAAACTTTGGGTCCTGTTTTTTTAATTGTTATTTTCTTCAATTAAAAAAATGCACTGCACTGTAGGCAAGTCAAGTATTTTGCACCCAACGTGAAAAAGACCATCTTAATTTGTTTTTCAATCTTTCACAAATCGAAGCCAAGATTGTTCTTTAACGCGGGCCTCAAAAACTTGTTGCATTATTTGTGCAGTTTTGTGGCTGCAAAGCACAAAATGTGATCTTGTTAGATGTATTATGGTGACGTACTAGAGTAGTTTGTAACAACTTTCTGATGCTAACGTAAGGCGGCAGATGACCGATACTAACTCATCGACTTTATGCTTCCTGGTACAGTAACGATTATACCAGGCAACACGGTGCTCGTTACCTTCGCAGTGATGACAAGTTGGGTTATGTGAAAGGTTTAACAAAGAAACAGACATTGAGAAAAAGATGTCTCCTGGCTGTGTGATTATTTGATGGCTGAAGGCAGCGAAAAAAAGCATAAAATTATTTCTGTGTGAACTCTACTTCGAATAATTTTAAAAAACCAAGCGCCTTTCTCTCTCTATCTCTTTTTTTTTTTTTTCTGTGGAAACACACTCGTAACGAAAAATTGACGCGTTTGATGCTCCGAAGCTACGCCTGCGCTATGAGGCGCACCGTATATTTCAGAGCAGCAGAAAAAGTTTGAGACCTGAGGATTTTTAACGAGCATCGATATAGCGACGCATACACATTGTTTTTCATCTGCATCAGAAAAGCAATCTCCGGGGGCGCTGATCAAACACATCCTTGCCAACATCTTAGCCAATTAACCACCCTTGCATGTAGCACTTGTCACATACAGTAATACCTCATTAACTCGAACTCGCATATCTCGAAAAATCGGCTAAGTCGAAATTTTCCGCGGCACCGAACCATTTCCTATACGCCCCATGCATTTGTTACCTTTATTTCGAAGTATGTTTGGGCCAAACTGTGTATATCTCGAAATCTTTACTGAGAGTAGAACGAAAATTTCGCCGCCGCGCACCGTTTCCCATTGTGCGGTGCTGCCGCGCCGAAGTCCCTGAATTTTTTTTCTCGTTTAGCCGCGCCTTCTACAAAGCCGATGTTTTCCCCGAACTTGAAGTCTGAGCCTAGAGGCATATCAACATCGTCAAGCAACCCTGTGGCACGTTTTGTGACGGTAGAGACATGCGCAGAGGTACAGTGCACTAGAAGACAGAGGTGTGTCGTGCGGGGAAAAACCCAATGGAGAGCTCGGGTCCCTTTTGCGACGAAAAAAATTGTGTGGAGCGCAGGCGAAACAAGGTTGAATGCAGCGGCGGTGAAGATCGGCTCATGCAATGCCTCAAGCAGATAGAGGACTCCTTAGGCCCGTGTGCGACCGCAAAGCAGACCAGCCTTACGCAGTTCTTTTCTGCTAAGTAAAATTTCAGTGCCACAAATCCCAGTCGGTGAACGTCTCTTTATGTTTTTTTTTTCTGTGTCAAACCTTTCTGAAAAAGCATGATTGGAAGCTGCTGTTGAAGAGCTGGTAAGCAGTAGGGCAATTTTTCCAAAGAACTTGATATTTCATGGAATTCGCACAAATTTTCTTATCTCGAAAATCTGCTTATCTCGAAATTTTTCGTGGTTTTTACTACTTCGAGTTAACGAGGTATTACTGTATTTACATTGTTAAGGTTTGCGACCTTCTTAAGTAAATTACCAAATACAACACGGGGGCACACTCAGGGTAAGGGCATTCCGTGTTTCTGCAGTGCAGCAATCTTTCTGCCTGAATCCCCATAGAAGCACCGAAGAAAGGGCAATTCAATGTTTCATATCACCTGCAGTATGCCGAAAAAATGTACCATTTCTTTCACTCAGCCGTGAACTTTGCACAAGCGACCAGCAGCACCATACCATTGCAACGTTGTTGCGTATACCTTTCTCCATATGCTGTGGTCATATATAGGGCGGTCATAGTGTTATGATTGCTCTGAAGGGTAGAAGTGCATGAGAGACAACAAAGTTAAAGAGTTTTTTAAACAGAAAAGCCCCAAATGACACTGACTGTACACTCTCAACAGTGGGGGGTCAAACCGTGTTACCGAAAACTAGTAAACGCTATTTACTTTTTGGTTCAGTTTCGGTTTTTAGTTCAGTTCGGTTCTGGTTTGACACCCTGGTGACAACGGAAAATTACTGTTTTTCAAACCTGAAGTAACTCTCCCCTGACCCGAGTCACTATTCGATAAACACCCCTTGCAATTCTCAAATTTTCTCCAATGCCTAAACTCCCCCAACATTTTTTGGGTTGCTAGACATACTGACATTATACCCAGGAAAGTTCATAATTAAAACATGTCTGATTAAACAAAATTCACAATTAAAGGCAGCCTTAAGGCCCATGTTGGCAACCCAAAAACAGCGGCATGTAAAAAACAGAACTACCACACCTAAACAAACTTTTTGTGCCTAACTCGAATGAACAGAGTCTCTGGAGGTGGTTGTACAAGAACTCCAGCAGACATTGATGGCCAGCCCTCAGGATGCGGACCTACCCTTTCATCAACTGCAACGCCTTGAAGTATGCGGCCATGGCCTGGTCGTGCTCGCTTTCCACGGCAAACGAGTGGCCGTACATGAGCCAAGCGGGGCCAAACACCTGGTCCAGCACGGTGGCCTTACTGTTGGCAGCAAAGAGATGTGTGCACGCGAGAAAGGGTTGGTGTGGGCCTACAAGACAGGCACAAAAATGCATTCCCCATTCAGATGCAACGCTGGCTCACCTAAGGTAGCGTCGTGCAGAGTCTGCCTTGCCTATGAGGTAGTAGTAGCAGCCAACGGCGAACCAGGATATCTGGCACAGAACAAAGTGCAGCCGGTCAGCCTCAATGACTACTGGATATGATAACTCTGCACTACATGGCATCCCAATATGGCTGCATGATAGAAAGGGGTTGACAGCGACAGAGAAGAGAAAACATAGGATGGTGCACTATCAGTCACTAGTAGCGTGCCGTCCCATATTTGTGCCATCCCATGTATTTTTAATCACCTCTCATCGTCAATTCCATGCATTTTCCACTATGCCAAGTGGCAGGAATGTTAGATGATGGCACCAATCGAATGTCCACAGAACTGGGGCCATAGAGTATGCATGACTCTTCATTCTTTTCCAGAACGGCCAACATAACTCATGCCAACCACCATTCTTCTTTGGCAACTGTCTGGACCCATTACAAAAAACCATGCATGCTAGGGCTTAATCCCTCAATTATTTGCAAATTGGGATGGAGGTAGTTTGTGGTGCCCATGTGCCCCAATGTATGGATATCCTTGCATGTGATACTGGTATGCACAAGCTTTTACACGTTCACTAAGGCACTCAACCACACCCCCTGTATCATTAAAGGGACACTAAAGTCACAACCGAAGTTGGTCTAAATAGGGACATGCCCAGGAAACGAATATAGCGGTCTCTGGGGCTGTACTTTGAAAATAATTGCGTAAATAATAAAAAAAGTTAAGCTATCAGTCGCCCAGCAGAGATGACGTAAACGGCGACTGAGCGGACGTGCCAAGTGTGACGTGACAAACAACAGAACGAGAACACCCATAAGCTCTCAAAGAAACACAAAATCTTTTTTTTGCACGCTCACTTTCGTAAGTCCTAAACAATTATAAATATACAGGCATAATTCAAGCCGTGCCGACATCCACAAGCTACCAAGCTGCAGCGCCAATGGCGCTTGTGATGGTTATTGCAGGTTCTGTGCAGTCACATGCCTGTTATTATCTCCCCGTTTACATTATGGCGGCAAGTAGCGCGTCAGCCTTCCACTGTTCCACTCTTCTGTGGACCGCAATATGCACCTGATAGAACAAGTGTTTTGCTCCCTCACTTAGCGCTGTCTGCCCAACCGAAGTTTTGCACCCAAATCTGTGTGTGTGCTGTGGGCGCATTCACTTCGCGATGAAGTGAAACAGCGACCGCCAGCAGTTGGACTGTGCTTACTATGTTGAAATTATCACTAGCGACGATTCAACCTTGCAGTCTGTACTATGTAGTGTATGCGTGATCTCTTAAAAAAACCTTCTCAGCTTGCGCCACAGTGAAGTGACTTGGTCAGCCCTGTAAGTCGCAATAAGCGAGTGCTACCCATGCGACGAACAAGAGGCAATCGATCACCTGTTAATATTGCACTTCAGCCTCAAAGCGCATGCCGCGACGATGTGTTTGTTCGAAACCATTGTCTTGAAGTTGAATAAAATGTGTGTGTCAAACTGGGTCTTTCGATTCAGGGAATTGTGTGCTGCTAAGCTTCCACTACAGTGACTCCAGCGAGTACGTAGGTAACATGATCCCTGTATCGTGTTATGCACGTTTCTCATCCCATACTGGCGCCAAGGTGTTTGTTCGTAGTGGTTTGGGTGCTCGTAAAAGCTGTAGGCACACTTCTGGCAGGTGGGCTAATAGGCAACTCGCTTCGCAATACATTCAACAGACGTCGCAATGAGTGTTACCATATTGGCACCAAACAATTGGCAACGATTGGCAACAAACATTCCACAAGGCTAGGGGTTTCAATTTCACCAGTGATATTGAAGCCCCTGCCTTGTATAACGTTTTGTTGCCAATTACCTCTGTTTTTGGACTAGCACTGTATAAATTGTGCTCTTGTTGAATGTTATTGTTTTTGAGCCTCCTTGAAATTAATATGTATTTTTCACTGCTCATCGTTTCTTATTATGTTGGTACTTACCACTCCCTCTATAATGCTTCGGCCCTGAGGGTACTTGTAAATAAATAAATAAATAAATATCACGACGGAAAACTGACGAAACATTCTACTAAAACTCACGTAGCGGGCTGCACAAATTTAGCATTGCCAGATGTTACAAGTGAAAATAACATATGGCGCCCCACTGTCATGCCAAGTGCATCACAGCAACTAAAACCTGACTATCAATAACGAGATTGCAAATCAAAAGAGCGCCCCTATCGTCGTCTGCATTGTAGTTGCACTGTCCACTAGACGCTGCGTAGGTCAAGTAAAAGGCCGCGCGGCACATTCACACTGTTTAACCACCATCTCGCGTCCCGTGCGGCAACAAGATTGAAGTACAGAGAGTGGCAGGTACAATGGAAGTGAAGGCGAGCAAATTGTTTTGCCGTATGCGCCAAGTGCTCGACCTGCGACTCTTGCGGCCGCGATGGTTTGCTCTGTAGGTTTTAGTTGTCCTGCTAGACCACACCGCTGCCTCACTCACTTCCAGCAACCATTGAAGTCAAGCGAAAAACATCGTGAAACGGTGCGAGTAATGAAATGCGTTTTCTAATTGCTAATTTCTTGGCAATTAAAGCATCTTTTGCAGCCGAATAAACACTGACAGTCAAACTTCAGTGCAGTCGAACTTTCGTCAGAGCCCAACTTGCTATATGCCTTCAGTGTCCCTTCAACTCATACTATCGTTGAACACGTAGCTGCTAGGATTACAGCCGTTGGCTCAACCGGCTGGAGTTCAACACTATCTTTCCTTAAACCCATCGCCAAACAGCGGATTCTTCAAATGCATTCAGTCTGTTTTTCTCCTTTATTTGCATGTGTGCTTTACATGAGCCATGCTAGCTGCTAAAAAATCGAGCATGTAAACCTGTTTGATAAAAGGAACTACAGTAAAAGCTCGTTACTTTGAACTTGAAAGGAACCGTAACATTGTTCGAATTAAGCAGAGTTCGAATTATCGGGCGGGCGCCAGAATGAATGGACATCGCGCACACTGCGCGGGCAGAACACAAAGCCACTTCTGAACTCGTTATCACGTATTAGGCACTACTGCACATTCGTGGCAGGTGATTTCGCAAATAAGGTTTATAAAGCTCCAACAGCGAGCAAAATTAATTGATTAGTCAGTTGTTTTTTTTTCGTTTAGTTGTTTTGCATCTCCAGAAATTTGGTTTGGTTTGGATTTGCAACGCATTGTTATCACTCTGCGCCAACTTCTTCTGCGAGCAGCAAGAGAAACTAGGGGATCCCAGTTCGAATTAACCGTTCTGGATGCCGACACGTTCAAATATCCGGCGTTTTCCCCCATTGAAATATACAGGGCTGTGCTCGACCATCTCGACCATCTGCTCGACCATCTGGGCTCGACCATCTGCAGGCACAAATACATTTCACGCTGAATGGTCAACCCATCGAGCGTGCTGCCGACAGGTGGCTCCGGATACTTGGCGTACCACTCCACGAAGACGGAGGGGCCAGTGAATGGATCCGGCAAATCATATGTGTTTGGAAGCAGCAGCTTCATATCATCAAGAGAATTGGAGGCCGCTTCGGCGGGGCAACAACGCAGGTCCTGCGCACACTTACACAGGCCGTCCTGACTTCCAAGGCGTGCTACGGTGCTCCATGCTTTGCCCTTACGAAGACACAATATGACCGACTGGAGACATTACACCGCGAAAGCCTCAGAGTAATTACTGGTTTACCTCGGCACACCCGCGTGGAAGAACTCTACCGCTATTCCCAGCTGCCCCCCCTCCGCGCTATCATAACGGAGAGGGTCGAAGGCCACAACAGGAGACGCGCCGCAACCCGCGCGGGGCAGCTTCTCCAAAAATTGGCTTCCGGTCAGAGCGATTCGCTTTTCCCGCAACTGCCGGCTATTCGAGCCCCTTGGGAAGATGTCTTGGTTCGTATGTCAAAGCCTCTATCTCGCCTGCGTGGCCGAAACCATAACCACCATGAGCGCGCCGCTATTGCTGCACGCGCAGACCGCCGAGCCGGCGCCATCTTTACAACAGCAGTCCTAAATGAAACAACATCTCGCGCTTCACTTTCCTGTATTGACGGCCAAATGTGCATTTCCCGCACAATTCAATTTCTTCACCCTCCAAGCCCATGTCAGACCCGTCTTGCGGCAGTTCTTCTCGCTGCGGAGCACATTGAGGCAACTTACGGCGCCGGTGACAACCACCACTTCACAATATTTACGGACAGCCCCCAAGCCCTCGATCGACTTGGCAAAACCCCATACGTCGGAACCACCTGCGACCTCATCAAGACCATTTGTCGCAGACTGCGAGACACACGCAATATAGTCGTTCGGGTAGACTGCGTCCCGGGACACGCAGGCGGAATCGGCAGCGAGACCGCTTACGCGTGCGCGAGCGAGCACTTTGAACTCCGCTCCAACCCGGCGTTGCCCGTCCCATTTGCACAACACGACCCCGACCCCTCAGAAGCAAAAGCGGCAGCACGGCACGCGTCCAAACAGTCGTTGCGGAACTTGGTTCCACCAGACCCCGCCCCCCTGCCCGTTGGATTGCCCCGTGGCGCACAAGTACTTCTGCACAAGGCACGGGCTGGTGCCGCGCTAACCGATGATGTGTTGGCCAAGTGGCGTGCGTATGTGCCAAAACGTCACCACCGTGCCGTCGAGGTTGCGCCATCTGTGGCCACAGTTGCCTGCACCTCTTGCTCCACAGGAGCCACGCCCACTGTCCACCACATGTTGTGGGACTGTCCCGGCCTTCAAACGCTCCGTTTACAGTATCTTCCGCCCGGCGTCCAGCGGCTTGTGGAATGGACAACCCCGCTGCAACCCGCCACTGCAAGGCAGACGCTGCTTTCTCTGTGGGAGTTCGCGCGCTCTTCAGGCGTCGACCGCAGAATGTAACATTTAAACTCTCCCACCCCCCCCCACCTTCCTTTCTTCCCCATGCTGACCGACGCGTCCACCTTCTGAAATAAAGTTTTGTTATGTTTACAGGGCTGTGCCAGGACCAAGGCGTCAGTTCGAATTAACCGCGAGTTCGAATTGATTGAGTTCGAATTAACAAGCTTTTACTGTATTACCAAGTGTGATTTTTAAATTCACATTCAAGAGCATTTTGTTGAACAAAAAATGGGTTACCCAAAGGGATTCACGAAGAAGGTTGAAGAAAGCAGGGTTTGCAAAATGGCTGTAAAACAAAAGCCTAGAGTAGTGCTTGCCTGTCAAGAAGGAATCACAACTGAACAAAGGCATTCGTAACTGTGTCAGTTCTGTTCATGCAAAAATTAAAGAATAGCATTGCCCTAGATGAATATCTTCCAGTACCGACATCCCAAAATGACAACATGGAAATTAATGATTACGACTGCTTTGCCTTCTTTTATAAACAGTCTCTGCTGTAAAATTTTCCAATTGAAAAGCATCACGATTTGGTGCAGACAATAAAATGACA
Source organism: Haemaphysalis longicornis (assembly GCF_048455015.1). Classification (NCBI taxonomy): domain Eukaryota; kingdom Metazoa; phylum Arthropoda; class Arachnida; order Ixodida; family Ixodidae; genus Haemaphysalis; species Haemaphysalis longicornis. The sequence continues at coordinate 67,804,744 of NW_027526361.1, read as the reverse complement.
ACAGCCACACCAAAGGTACGGCTGACCCTCCCTCCTGCAGCAATTTTGTTTGCACATCTGAGAAACACAGGGGGGAAAAGAGGTTTAATGCCAGTAGAGTGCACAGTTGACTTCCACTCGTATAAATGAGCAAATACATGCTAGATTAAAAAAAAAAAAGGAAGTCAATTCAGTTAGCGTGCAATAAAGAACTCCAAGAGATCAGACAAAGCCAAACGAATTGCTGCAAACCATACACTCAAACTAAAATGTTTCAATTGAAGCGAGACAGCTTGAAACATCACAAGAAAGCTACAAACTTTGCCCCAGCAAAACTCCTTCACAGTAACACACACCACGGGAGTGTTACTCACGGCATTCTCCGGATACATGTCAACGAGTTTGTGGGCCTTGTAGAAAAGGTCTGCAAGGCACAGAAATAATTTCATTGTTTTCAAGCAGTCAATGCAAAAATTAACTACAGTCGAACCTCGTTATAAGCAAGTATTATCGGTACAGCAAATTAGTTCATTATAACCGATATTCGTTGTAACAGTAGAGGAAAAATCGGCCATAACAAATCAACAGCCTGGCTCGCGCAAAAATTCTTGATACAAAAAAATGCATATTTTAAGGCTTCGAACCTACTATAAACAAAGGTAACCCTTGCCTTTCTCCTTGTTGCATTTCAAGCTCAATGAACGGGAACATGAGTACGAGAAATTACAACAGAACAAAGTTAGTTCACTTGACAAAACAGGCCTGCATCGTTATTTATTTGATGAAGGATGTGATCTTCGTCTGGCGGCTACTCACAGCGCTGAGCAGGATGGAGTTTTCCACAGTGTCCACAAACAAAAGGGCCGTTATAATTCTGCGGTTTTGGACTACGGGGAATTTTTCCAAGTAGCTCCTCAGCCTCCTGGTAAAATATTTATTCATTATAGCCGATATCGCGCACAGCTCTTCCTGTTTCAGTTTCGTAGTAAAGAATAAGTGCCACTGAAATAAAGCATGACCAACCAAAGTTTGTACTTTGTTCGCAATAGCTGATAATTTGCTATATCAGTGTTCGTTATAACGAGGTTCAACTGTATTCTAATTGGGTAACAACACCTGCAAGTTTTGCCCTTCTAGCCGGAAGACTGGAATTGGCTGGATGAGTTCAAAACTATGCAGTAGGATAGGAAGGGAAGAAGGACACGGCATACCATTAGACTTTCCCAGCTCCATCAGGCAGGATATGTGGACTGGAAGGCACTCCATGACGTACGGATCCCGGCGGAGAATGCTGCAGGAAGATGTTGACACAGCAAGATTGGTGCGCCAGCCTGTAAACTGAGCAGCCCTGAACAGCATCCACTCTGGACGCACTGGTGATCTCCATTAATTAATCAACCTCTGAAAAAAATCTTCACTCGTGTACCACAGCAGCAATGCTTATGTTCCTACATAAACGCCCTAATTCGTAAAGAATATAATCTGTTAAACGGACCAAAGCAGCCAAACAGTCTAGCTGCTTGCTTGCACAACATTATGCAGTGCTTAACCTTTTGAGGGTCAAGGCCGTACATGTACGGCATCGGCAAACACTTTCAAAATGGTCAATGACACACATGTACGGCATTGCTTGCATCTTTAAAAAGCGCGCCTTTTTTGCCAACTTCTCTTGCTTGGCATGTGCTGCCACACTTCAGAAATACGTCAAATTTTTTTCTTGCGCCAATGGCTCTTCTTTTTATTTTTTTATGATTTACTTCAGCGCCGCGCCGGCTATCGTTTGCGCATCCACTAACGAGGGGGCGCACTGGGTATCGCCCACCTGGCGCCCGGGCGCCTCTTGCTTCTTGCGCCTGCCACAGACCAAGGTCGCCTGCGAAACTGATGAGGCTCTTTTCTCCTTTTTTTTGTATTTTATGAGCGGGGCGCCGTCTATCACTCCTGCATCCGGCCGCGCGCAAGCAGCGGTTGGTTTCGGTATCGTCCTCCGGGCGCTTCCCACTTTTTGCGCCCGCAAAACTGATGCCTATCTGATTTTAATTCACTCAAAAGGTGCCGGCTTGTTACTCTCTCGTTTTTATTTAGAACTTTTCTTGTGTTACTCATGAATAAACCACATAAGTGTAACAACATAAACGGTTTTTTTTACACTTTATGGTCACCCTAAAAAAATTATAATTTTTTCTCGAAATATATGCATCCGAAGAATTTAAATCAGCAATAAAAAAAATCGACCCGGGGGCGAAAAAATTCGACCCTCAAAGGGTTAAACTTTGCTGCTCAGCTGTAGGCATCCCCGAACTTAAACCACAAAGTAACAACAGGCTAATGAACACTGACTCCTGTTTAAACAGCATGTAACAAATTTTACAGCGGAATCTTTACTGGTAACCTCCTGCGGGCACACTTTCATTATGGCTTGCTGCCAACACTTTCCTTGCACACAACGTGTGTTTCACAGGGGGTGGGGGACCGTGTATGCCTGTTTCTAACTATATTTGCTTGACAAACGTCTACCCAGAGCTAGACAGATATGTTAATGTTGACAGAGGTTAAATTAAACCGAGAAAAAAACTATAATGAAAAGAAGGCCACCTCTCTGAAACTGTGTAGGAGACGCACAGCAACAGCGTTGGTGCCGCCTGTTCACAGCTTCAGCAGACCAGACGGGTTGCTTCAAGTTTCTTTGGAACCGCACCGCAAATGCTTAAGGTTGTTTTGTGTATCATTTGGAGCATGTCTGAGCAACATTTGCCGTCCCACAGTGAAAATGTTTGGTGTAACTGCCACTCTTTGTCCCTTGCTTATCTCTAGGGTAGCCAGCCACACATCCCTACATTTTCCTGGGCACCACAATTGCATGTACAGCACCACATAGGGACGTGCCGGGGCATTTAGGTTTGTTGGATCACCTGAACTGGAATGCCAGGTCCACTTTTAAGTATTCACTAAGGAGTCCCACTGACAGCATATTCTGAAGGCACAGTCATGCTGTCCAAGTACATACAGCAGAGAATGGTTGAATCCCAAAACGCCACCAGTACAGCTATTGCCACAGCAGCAGTAGGTACACCTGCCTTGATCAATCAGAAGGGCACAGTATGTGACATGCACGAGACAAGCACATCCAGTGTGTCACAGTGCAGGCTATCCTGACAGGATTTGTTCAGATTGGTCGTCAGATTTGTTTGGATTTGCTGTCGAGCTTAGCCATTCTACTTCCGCATCCCATATGCCGTTTGCTAAGTGTCGTGCTATGGCCCCTTTCCCCACTTTCACAGAGGACAATAGCTCCTTTGCACGTCTTACTAAACTTCTGCTTTTTTGCTTGAGGTGTCGCCGACACAGATATGCAAGCCATACACCGCGATGCCAAACCCTGGTGCTAGAAAACGCTCTGTTCTTGTTAAAGGCACACTAGAGGCATTTTTTTTTACCTTAACTGGCTGCACTGGTGCAAGCAATGCAGCATTAGTTAATTTTTTTACTAAGCGATAAACCCAGAAGCACTCTGCACCGGTCTGCAAGGCACTGCACTAATCTTCACCGGTTCAGGTAAAAAGAAAAATGCCCCTACTAAAGGCTCAAATAACTTTTTGTTCCGACTGAAAGATTGTGCAATTTGTAGCTCTCTCACCGCCTATCACAAGCAGCGTTACAAGCTGCGGTTCTGCTGCGCTATTATGTAGTGGCTCTTACAACTGCCCGATAGCTTTTAAAGTCTTAAAGGAGTTACAAATTACACCCCCACATTTTCCCGCCAGACATTGAGGGTTCACGTGAACTAAAGTCACTTCAGCCCCCTAAGCAAGCTAAAACATAATGTGTCGTGGGGTTATTGCTCGGTGAAAAGTGCAACGTGTCACTAGGGTCCATCAAGGATTCTGAACTGTCGTATTTTTTTTTTTTTACAATGTCGTCCATTCACTGCACTGACTGCCAATTTTGTCTGCTTCTCCAAGTTTGTTGTAGGGCTCGTGCGACATCATATGATGGTGCAGTACACAGGAAATTTGAAATATACACCCCTTCAAACACAACAACTTCTCAGTGACACAGCATCATTTCTCATCAAATGAAACTGCAGTGCAATATAAGCTGCCCAATCTGTTGAACAGAGCCCAGCTGTATGTAGTCTTCGTGATCCCTTTAGGCAACACAAAATGAATACAACATAGCAGCTCTATTCATGGAAGTGGACTGCCGAGAACAAAGTACACCTTTCTCAAGAAAATTAGTAAAAGGACTGTAAAAAAAATTCCCCGCATTTCCCCGAGGGGAAGAATGTGAAAGTGCGAATGCACGAGTTGAATTTGCGCGGTTCGGTAATGTTCGCGAAAGAGAGATCACACACACACACACAACTACAAAGAAAGAAAGATGCATTTATTCACAGACACCTATTTGTGTTGTCGTTGTACTTGATTGCTAGAGCGGATCTCAGCTTTGAAATTTCGTATCAGTACTCCTTTAAGCGGGTGCATTAGCCCTTCTCACGCCCGATTCCTGGCCAATCCCCCACGTGGGTATGTGCCATGTCAGCAGGAACAACAACAAGAATGAGCCATGGGGACGCGGCCAGGCAGCGCGCGCCCATCTCCCCCCGTTGCTAGGGAAGACGAGGAGCGCGCGCACCCGCAGCTGTTGCTATGCGGACTACGGCGGCGGACGATTCAGGCTCGCTTAAGAAGTGCATTCGCACTTAAAACGGGACTCTACAGGACTTCTTTACGATGAATGTCCCTCACCCAAAAAAATTGGCCGCGTATCTGCTCCTTTCGTTGCAAATGCCGTCAAAAGACGACAGTCTTTATCGGCTTTTGCGAAGTAAATGCCTCCCTTCGCTTTCCCGCTCACCTCTCATGTTGTTCCTCTTGCGTCGCGCTCCTCCCAAGGTAAAGACACCAAAGGTTTGCTTAAATCATTTTAAATTTCCCGCGTTCCTCTGCTCCAAACTGGGTGTCTCGATGCGAACGCTACCGTACGGCGAAGACGCGCGTTAATCGAGGCACCCTACTTCAACGTTTATAGAACCGCGTTTCCCTACTCCACGTGCGTTGCAAGGAGAACGTGGAACCTATCTAGTGGAACCTTGCGTAACTGTTGCCGGTTGATTTCTTAAAATGGCGCCAGAAGCTATAGTGGCGCGGGCGACAGCAGGCGACGGCGGAGTGGATTCTTTTTCTGCAGTTGATGAAGTATTTAATTTCGCAAAAGTCAAGCATGTTTGATTTTTTTATAAAGGAACACTGCAAATATCACTTCTGTATTGATTTGTTGTCTCATATTTGCGTAATGTCTTGTTCTTCTTCAACAATTTTGACAAGTATAAACATTACACCGGACATAGACGGGTAGATTTAGCTATGACTATATAAGGCTATTGTGCCGGCATTGTTTTGCTTTGGCCGGGTGGCTGAACCGAGTCACAGACAGACAGACGGACAGACATACAGACATACAGACAGACCAAAATTTCTGGGTTTAAGTAGCCCAAGAAAGACTATCGTCTTAAAAAAAAAAAAAAGAAAAACACACACAAAAGTGAAAACACTTACGATGTAGTGATGTCATAGCAGCGTTTGTAGTCACAGTTGTAGTAGCACTTTTCAGCCAAGGCTGTGGCAACGTCAAGATTCTCACTCAACTCGGAGAGGCCATTAGGAAGTTCTGATGGGTCTGGCTTGTCATACTGAATCCAAAGCAGAAGAAGAGAATCGAAAGTCAACTTAATGAGACACAGACGCGGCTCAAGTCGAACATGACCAGTAAAAACACAAGCTAACTAACTCTCCAAACATGCCTCCTCACATGATACTGAAATGTTGAACAGAACAAGAGTTCGAATTTCAGCCTACAGACACAAAGGCGGCTTCATTTGCAAGCATCAAAGGTAAAAACAAGCTGCAGACATATTTCCTCAGATGATACCCCAATGTCAAAAAAAAAACAACTAACGTACCTTTTTAACTTTCGTACTGTAGAGCAACCTGACGAACTCACTATCTTCGCAAGATGAACCTATGGCCATGGTTAGCAGGTTGAGAACACTCTCCTCTGAAAAAAAGAACAGAAGCCATGCAGCGCTTTATTAGTTCTACAGGCTGAATGACTTGTTCAGTCTCAGACTAGTCAAACTCAAACTAGACTGAGAGTCTACAGCCATGGGGACATTAGGCTAAAGTAGGTCCAAGCTCTAAACCAGCACCAGTTGAAGTGAACCTGAATTGAAGTATGGAAATGCTTTGCCCAGCGGGCAAGCTTGACTAGGCTGTGTTGGCTTTGCCAAGATACTGTCACGAAGCCAGAGACGACGCAGTTGTCTTCAAGGAAAAGTTCATTGGAGCGAACTTGTGCTCCCCTAACAACTCAAAGAATACACAGGCGGCGAAGCAGCAGTCAACGAACCGACAAATGCAAACGAGCGTCAGGCGAGTCGAATACCGAGGCGCCTCCTCTGCAGACTTTTATCTTTCGGCGCGAGTGTTTCTCAGACCGTCAATTTACATTCAGAACATTGTAGATCAAATAAGATTATTCTAGGCTAGTGACGTTAGGGCGAAACGCTCTCCTTATCGGAATGAGATAACCCGTGCGGCATAAAAATAAAGAATGGAACACGAACTCTGCTTGGGACACATAACACAGCCGGGCGCGGCCGGGCAGTAAAAACAATGCATAAACAAACAAACCCAATGCATGGTTCGCGACAATACGATCAGACTGATGTCTTCCGATTTACTATGGGGCTTAACGCACTGAAGCTACAGAGGTTACGATGCACGCCGTAGAGGAGGGCTCCGGATTAATTTCGACCTTTAGGGGATCTTTAACGTGTGCCGAAACCTCAACACACCGGTGTTTTTGCTTTTTGCCTCCAATAGAAAAGCGGCCAAAAATTGAACCCGTGTTCTTTGGCTCAGCAGCTTAACGCCTTAGCCACTGAGCCACCGTAGTGGGTAGCGGAGAACTTCAGAATGAATAAAGTCATCACCCAAGAAATTTTTCCCCACACTGTTTCGTTTTCGCACGGTGTGGGAATGAACTGTTTAAGGTACACTCGCAAGATGGTACAGCCAATGGTGCTGAACCAACCCATTTTATTTGCTTATGCAGAAAAAAAAAAATTGCCCATTAAATGCCTCCCCATGACATGCTTTGTAAGCCGTCGCACCATGTTGGCTATGTGAAAATATGATGAGACCTTAATAAAGACAAATTAACAAATGCAAGCCCTTCACCACTCCGTTCAAGATGTGGTTTTTCCCATTCTCAGCTATAGCGGCCCTTAAAAAGGAGGTGAGAAAAATTCAATGCTCTGTGTTAATGCTTCACAATCCCAAAGATGTAAAAGGCAACAAAGTGTGACTGTGAATGCCTAGCTGTTTTTATGTGACACATTAATTAAAATGCTCTTCAAACTGGTCAGGAGTACGACTATTTGTCTCATCACGTGGCAGCAAATTCGAGTCTTCAAAGATAAAAAAAAAAAGAACACTTGGAGGTGTTCGTACAGGCCATTAAAGCCATAAATTCGCATGGATTGTAACCTCCGAGTTTATGGGAAGACTGCTTTAGACATACTGCTGGGGGTTACATCTTGTAACTTGTCCTTCAGCAGGTAAATGAACTTCATCAGGCTGATTCTCGTCACAATGATATTTGGTAGACTGAGTTAGTTAACCTTTTACTTCAAGAAGGTTAACCTGGCCACCCTGCATTGAATCTTTTCAATTATCAGTCGGACATTTCTCGAAAGGGTCCAACACAACATTTACAACACTGTTATGCGGCCTCTCGACACGAACCACACAAGATGTGAATGATATATTTACAAGGCGGCCATCAAAAAGCCCACACAGGCTACACCCACCCGCACCGTCTTAGTCGGCGGGTGGGCCTACAGCATCAGGCTACACTTTCTCTTTGTTGTCTTCTCACGGCATTTCCCCTCACTGAAAGTGACCGAACCCGACCTAGACCACAGTGAATGGACGGGTGCGGTGAGGATGAAATGAGCATAAATAATGAAGTCTTTGCCGCCGCTTATTGCGATGATGGGCCTGGTGAATACTAGCCCCCGAGACAGTGACACCCGCAAGGCCATTAAGATGAACCGATGTGCACACCTTTTATCCTGACAAACACCAATCCAGACAATAAAAGAGTTCGTACTTTTGTTCGAAATTCTCTGTCACCTCAGATTTACTAGTCATCCACCTTCTTCACAGAGTGGAACGGCTTGCTATTTTTGTAATGGTCATTCTATTGTGTGCGTCTGCTTATTAAAACCAGAAGAAAGCAGCACACAGACGCTCGCTCAGTGACGCGTGTACAATTTTGGTTATGTGCCGGCCTGATCCCCAGATAAAGAAAGCCAGTACACAGACAAACTCATGAAACCTTCAGAGCAGAGAGTTTCAAACAATAATAACTGGAGGGGAAACTGGCGCTAGTGTCAACGCTAACTCCGAGATGGTGCTTACGCTTTGATGGGAATCTCCGGAACTGGATTGGGTAGGATCAAAAAGGGCTTAAGGCTGCGCAAATTGTGTTTTTTGTCAACGAAACTCTTATTGCACAGTTTGCTGTTTACAAGTTACATGGCAAACAAGAAAGTAAGTAACCAAAAACAGGTTTTGTGTGAAATAAAACGGCGTGTTTAAATAGAAAGCAAACGCGGAGTCGAGGGGGTTTGCGGAGTACGTTTGTAATTGCCACCAACTACAACAGGAAGCAAGTCCCGATTTCTCCAAAAGCTGTTCGTAAAAGTTTTGACACTTGTTTTTAACATTAGGAAAAGTTTCCTGCTCCCAAAAAGGGAACCTGATTCCTTTCAGGAGAAGTTAATCTAGCCTTAATTAGTGACATTCATCAAGGAGCGTTCCTATCAGTCGCCGGGACTGCTGGTCTATGCTGTAGGAACTGGGATTCAAACGAGAGGTGTGGCTGTTCCAAGTAATTCGCAACCGTCATCACCTTCGAAAATACATTGCTCCGCGGAATGAGCAGCGCCACAACTCCTCATTCGCAGACAACTTCACCACACACAGCGCCGTCGTTTGTGTTTTCGTGCTCAATGTGCCAGCAATGAATTGATAACCCACCCAAAATGTAACTCTGGCCATAAAACATTCCACTCAGGGCAGCGTCAGTGCGCGTGCAGCATGCAGTTCAAGGAGAAACATACTTTTGAACACTTCTTCCAACACCCCACGTAGGCAAATGCGTTCGTGTAAGTCAAAAATGGCAACGAAACTGCCTGCACGATTCAATCCATAGCAACTTCCACAAGCCATCGAGGGCCAATCCAAATCCAGAACTACCTATCACGCCCATTGTGGCGGATGGTCGCAGCACCAGATTCCTCTCCAGTTGCTGTTGTAGGAAACTATGCTTCAGAGGACTCTCTCTGCTGCCAAATCCATGTGAAGTTTTGAGCACCTGCACTCAGCCACCACGTGGCTGAGCACATCAGTGCCACTAAATATAGCTGCATTTGATCAGGTCCCCATGAAAACTTGTTCGTATAATGTAACAACTTGCATGCAAATGTCTCCATTTCAAACTGCACTCAGGTGGAAAGTTACAGCCAATTCCTACCAACATGAATCCGTCGATGAAGCGCTAGGCCGTGACAGGGCCCACTTGACTACCCAAGCAACAGGTGCAAAGCAACCAACCCACCTTCTTCCTGCGACAGCATTTGGTGCTTCACAAGGGCTTCAAATGCTTCGTAGCAGTGGATATCCAGACCCAACGCCTTTTTGTAGCACTCTGCAGCAAGCAGCCGGTTGTCGATGGCTTCGTATGCTTTTCCTTTAAGTAGCTGCAATGATGCTTCCAGCTAGAAATAATGGGCGCAAACATATACATAGCTGCATCCCTACAATTAAGCAAAAGTTTGCGTAGACACTGCACTGTTTTCAACAGGCGAGGAAAGAAAAATAATGCGGCTCGCTATCGGGTTTTCCAGCACAACTTGGCTGGGCACACTCAAAGGTACTACACAATTCAAAGCCATAGCTGGCAGTCAAGTCAATGCATGCAACTTACGCGGTGCTGCTCAAACGCGTCCCCTGCTCCGCCGTCCGCAAGGCTCGCATCTGGCACGGGTGCTTCGGCGATCTCAATAGCTTCTTTGTATTCTTTGGCTGCAAGCTGATAAAAATTTGTTCACATTACGCCTGACGGCTTCTGAACTTTTGCGTTCGTCTGCTAATGAACGTACGATACTACACAAGAAAGAGGGGAGTGGCTGCGGGATCTGTTTCCATTGCGTTTGGTGGACAGCATAAATGGTATAAACGACAACAAACACACCTTGCTGGACGCTGCCAAAATCTTGAAAGTCAAGCTGGTCTGTAAAGGCAAACATAAAATGCTTAAGTTCACTATGTGCGCACGAAGGTGAATTCAAGAACGCGAAAGAACATACCTTGTGCAGGTTTCTACTCTCTATGCAATGCGCTGCCCTGTGATATTGCTTCGTGAGGTATAAACAGTGGGCCATAGTGTAAATGTCCTCCGAGTTCTCTGCGTGAAGAACCGACAAGAAAATTGAAACACCCGGAGCACGGCTGGCGCTAGCGGAACCGCCACAGGTCCCACCTTTGGAGAGCGACGCGAGCTTTTCGGCCCAGAACAAGGCTGTAGTGTACTGGTGCTGCGTAAAGAAGGTGTGTATTAAGCTTCAGCATGACTGCCTCTGCACATCAGCTGCGAATAGTGGCCTCACAAGCTTCCTCTAGCCAAGAAAAGACTATGCACTTTAAAATTTGGTGCGGGAAGTGGCAGTCGCACACGCGTAAACACATGCACGAGGGCGTTTACGGCTCCACGTTTACAGCGTGAAACTTCACTTACCTTCTCTATGTACCATTGGACCATCTTTCTGTAGTTTTCAAACCCCATTTCACTATTATATGAACGACCGAACGGACTGTCAGTGCTGACATCGTATTTCAAATGACCCTCGTCAGCCATATTTAAAAGGAACGCGAACTGGCTGCCAGTGGCGCCCCATGAACGTAACATCAGTAATAGCTATATGACAATACAACCTCATCTTCAAAGCACACAAAAGCAATACTCTTCATTTGTAGCATTTTTATTTGTTTTGCGACTACAACAGCTATTAATAACTTAAAACTTCCCAACATTACAACTCGTAGTTCTCGTTTCTTAACCCTGCTCGTTTCTAGCCTACGTGCCCCTATAATGCCCCTATATCACATCCCGTGTGATCATTAATTTCCATTTTTTCACACGCAGCGTGCTAATAATTTTTGTCTGAGCTTGAATTTTGAACGTTAGCGCAACCGCGCAACCACGGGCGGCGCTGCGAAGCGCGCCTCCGTTGACGTTACCACGACATCGCCCTCGCATATGTCGTCTGCTTCACTCGGGCTCGCTCTGCCTGCTGTTTCTTAGCTCTCGGTTGACGTCTGATGCTTGTGGCACCAGATTTTCCGTGTGCGTAACTTTGTTATCACACTAAAGCACTTAAAATCGCATACACTAGCTCAAGACGTTATTTAAAGTTATAGGTGGTATTCGTTGAAAAGTTTAGCGGTCAATTTCTTCGCTTGGCAACACTGGAAACGGCCACAGACATGGCCGATGCGCCACTATAGTGCCTAGAATATACTATATTCTAGGCACTATAGCGCCACGGACATGGACAAGTACCGTCATCCCGCGGAGCCCGACGTAACGAGCGACGGCGCACTCACACGGCTGCATGGAGGAGAAGAGGGGTGCCTGATCTGGGGGCCGTGCGCGCAACGTCGCCTAGCAGTAGCAACCTCCATGCTAGCAACATACGCTTGGCCACAGATATGTCGGCGCACTCGCATGGTTGCCTGCATGCATTCCACGCCATTGAATACCGGCCATAGTTTTTGATACCGCTGCGGAAGAAACATTGCGGCGTCGCCCATTCCTTGAGAAGCCAGTCTTGTGCGGAGCGCGAAGAGTCGGAGTAAGCGTCAGCTTCTGTGTTCAGCAATTTTTAGAACAAAGGGAACAGCCAGCTGGTAATAACCGACAACAGCAAAAATGCAAGACCAAAACAAATACCAGGCCTTCTAGGCTGTCGGCTTTGTCAGAAGACATTACGATTCCCAAAGGTAAAACAGTTTTTTCAACCTCGCCGAACGATCGAAAGTGTTGTATCACGTGACTTTACGTTGTCATGGCATAAAAGTATGCCGACATGCACTATGGGCTGTAAAAACTGTAGGTTGAGTTCCAAGTAACCCGGTGCGTGCTGGTTTTATACCAGGCTTATAACCAGTATGGAGGTTTATTCAGCAAAACGAGCCACGTCTACGGATAAGATACCGTAACACAATGTTTGCTCAGACCTGGAGGGAAATTTGGTGCATTTCCCGCAGTCATATATCTTACCAATATTCAGATATGTTTGTGACGTACGTCCCCGGAAGTGTTGACACTGCAGCAACTGCAGCGTTTAGGAGACAAACACGCTGCTGGCCCATGCAGGAGCCTATGCAGCCCATGGCCCCCCTCTTCCTTCGCGCCCTTCCCACCCTCGGTTACTCTCCCTCCGGTTCCACGTGGTTACTTTAATTCTAAATTCTCCTCTTTACTCGCTTTCCACGACCGTGATGCTGAACAAAACGAGTGGAAATTTGCAGAGACCGCCTATGACAATAGACACGCACTGTTGATTGTATACGTACGTACTGTTACGATTGAGCCCGCCGCTGGGCTTCGTTTCAATACTCCTCGGCTGTGCGGCGAAGCCTCCACTACGTGCGCCTTTCAGAAAGCCCCACCGCCTCGGTGACTAATGTTTTCACGTCTCGACAAGCCCGGGTCAGACGCTTCGCTTTCGGCGCGTTTCAAACTTCGACGGTTACCGGCGAAGCACGTCTGAATGCGCTTCAAGGACACAGAGGCCCCGCGATCGCAGCGGAGTCCTCCTCTCCCCCCTCTCTCGGGCTCAGCGTGCGCCGCTGCTACCCACTGCTCACCAACTTTGGAAAGAGTGTGGTGTGTGTCTGTGACGTTCATGGCGTGTGCACAATCTAGAGGGAACGCTTTTGACCGTTGACGCTTTTGGGTATAAATACGACCCCTGAAAGCGCTACTATAACCCATTCCTGTTTGAGCAGTGAATCAATGCTGTCACTCTGCTCGAGTCCTGTACTGTATACCCTCGCCCGTTGGGACATTGTTCTTTGGCTTCGGCTCACCTCTCGCTATGAAGTAAATAGTTACGTTAGCCTTCGGCTTCTGGACTTCTTCACGGCTGCAACAGCGGCTGGCCGCTCGCTTCATACCACGCTACCACACGTATGTCGAAGGCGACGAAGCTCGGCTCGGGTCGGCTTTCCCGGTCGCAACAGTACTTATAAGCTATCCTGACACTGACGCAACGAATCAAGGAAAACTGCCTGCCGCGCTGACAATAAACGAAACGTACGGTCATGCAACGCCTCGTTTGAAACTATTTTGCGAGCAGACGATAACTGAAGCGCACGCTCCGGCTGCAACGGATAAACGAGCGGTAGAGCCTGCGGAAGCCATGTCCGGCGAACCACCTATAGAAGTAAGGCGAGGTTAAGGAAACGCGTGTCCTAGAGCACTGCACGGGCCCGGGCCGGCCCGAAAGCCCGGGCCCGACCCGGCCCGCGGGCCGGGCCGGGCCGCCCGAAGTCGAATATTGGCGGGCCGGGGCCGGGCCCGGGCTGAGTGCTGCTGGCCCGGGCCGGGCTCGGGCTCGATGCCATGGGCCCGGGCCGGGCTCGGGCTTGAACTCATAGGCCCGGCCGTTAATAGTTCCGGCGTGAAGTGTAGAAAAGAGCATAAAAATGAATATTCTGTGTTTACTTTTACGCGCTTCTTGATGTTAGTTGTACACATTGTTTTAAAAACATGTTTTGCTAGGTCTGATAGTCACTATACTGTAATTTTAACCACATTTCATGTACGGCATCAAGATTTTATATTTGGGTGTATAACATATCAAAGATACGGTTACAAGGAATGCCCTAGCGGGGAAGGAATTAAGACACCCTGGAGCTGTGCACGTATGTCTATGTACGTGTGTTTTAGATGTCGAATCAATCTAAATGCGGCTGCCATGGCTGGAAAACAAAGTCGCGTGCCAGAGAAGCGCCACCGCTTAACTACCACTGCAGGGAAAATATTTCAACGCACGCACGTACTCGTGGACTGAAATGGGAGCAAGAAATCTCAGCAATACCAACTTGTGAGCGAGACAACCACGTGAAGTTGCCAAGAGTCTGGTCATCAAAGGTGATGGTGCCTCTCGTGTAAGAATACGAGCTGTAGAAAAAGAGGTAGAGGAATAAAGAGAAGAAGAAGAAACTGCTCGGAACGGGGGCCTCCTGCCTCTCTTCGCCCGCCCCTTTCTTAACATTTGGTGCCGAAAACCCCGTGCGGCAACGATTGACTTCAACGAAAGACCTCAAGGGCCCGTCTTTCATCTGCTCCGCCCCTTCGCGCTGCGAGTGGGGGAGGAATCGTTTAACGAAGTGGTCCTGGAACGTCACGGCTGGGGGGACGATTAGGTACAGCCTACCGCGTAATGTACCGCGTAACTACAACTACAACTACAACTACAACTACAACTACAACTACTGTGGGCTTGTTGAAAGACAGCTGTCGCCTTCGTGCCATCCTGCGGCTGGCACTGCGGCGTAGCTGTCTTACTGTGGGCTTGTTGAAAGACAGCTGTCGCCTTCGTGCCATCCTGCGGCTGGCACTGCGGCGTAGCTGTCTTCCGAAGCATAATCGGTTCGCGCTTCATGAGCTGCGCTTTTTTTCTCAACTATTGTGTTTCTATTCTTGCCACTGTTAAGCCAGGTTTCCCGTTGTAAATTTGATGTGCATAATAAAAACAACTACACAGAGGGACCTGGTGATTTGTTTCTGAATTGTTTTTCAAGTCCCGTAATTGCTTCGCAAAATTGATGCATTTTGTTTATTGTGCCTCGCGGTCCGATTTTTGTTTTATAGATGCATTGTACACGAAATTATTTAACGAGTGCGCATTAAATAAATGAGTAACGTTAAATAAATTCATGTTAAAGGGCATGTATAAAGCAGAAATCGGGCAGCGAGGCATCCCATAAAATAGGCATTGGTCATAAAGACTGGCCACAAAGCCAAAAATGTGCATGAGAATTCACGGGGTGCACCCATAGGCATTATCATGGCAACATACTTTGCCAAGATTTGTTCAATATTGGCCTTCCAGAGCTTGGCCATTTGTTGGCTTGTCAACTTTCCCAAGCGCCAGCCAATAATGGCGGCCGAAGTATTGCCAAGCTCGGACACATTGGCCAGGGCCGTACCCAGAAATTTTTTTCGGGGGGTGTTATGAATTTTGGGAAGGGGATAATTTGGCTGAAAGCAACAGTAAGTAGTGTGTACGTGCTGCCTGGAAAAGATTTCGGGAGGGGTTCGAACCCCCAAACCCCCTCTGGGTACGGCCCTGCATTGGCCACTGATGATTTGCCGTGCTTGGGCTTGGCAATTTCTGCTGCTTGGGAACGTCTTGTACACATTGAGGTTCGTACGTCTTCTAGTCATCTTAGTAAAGATGACTTATCAACATCTCACGGAGCTCAAGACTTCGGAGATCTTGCACAATTGTCCTGTAGATATCTCTCTTAAGACATCTTTGAGACATAAAAAATAGACGTCTTATAGCTAACTCGCATAGTGCAAGATGTCTAAGACCTTGCAAGACCATGGTGGACATCTATAAGACGTTTTGTGTTCAGTGGGCTTTTAGGCCTCCAAAATTGTGCTGGGCAAGGTAGAGTAATTAAGTTACTGAGTAGTTACTACAACATATTTTACTTATTTTTTGCCTAAATATTTAGCGCGTGGGCAAATTCTATTTTGCAATAGGCAGTTTTAGCATATCGATACCGTGTTTGCGTTACCGTTTACCGTGTTGGTACACAGCGCGAGAGTTACCGCGAACGGTAACTTACCGGCACAGGCTTCACCGTCACCAGCGGCTTCCGGTAACACGGTGAACGGTAAAGAAAACGTGCCGGAAGGACCCTTTAAACCTAGTAGAGTTAGAGTAAATAGGCAGTTTTAGCATATCGTTACCGCGTTTACGTTACCGTTTACCGTGTTTGCGGGAGTCCACTGCGCAGCGCGAGAGTTACCGCGAACGGTAACTTACCGGCACAGGCTTGACCGTCGCCAGCGGCTTCCGGTAACACAGTAAACGGTAACGCAAACACGGTAACGATATGCTAAAACTGCCTATTGACTCTAACTCTACTAGGTTTAAAGGGTCCTTCCGACACGTTTTCTTTTTAAGCTCTACAGGTGATGGCTATATTGTCAAAGCAACTCCAGTTATTGTGAACGCTTCACCCGAAAAGTGAAATATTCCAGCTACTTTAAACAAAAGCAAATAGATATCAGCAAAAAAAATTATGCGTGATTTGCTTTGACACTAATTCATCAGATGTCGCTACTTGCGCCGCGGCGGCCGAAATACGCAAACCGCAAACGGTGTGCTAAATAAAAGAGAGTTTTAGCATAGCGTTACCGTGTTTACGTTACCGTTTACCGTGTTTGCGGGAGTCGACTGCGCAGCGCGAGAGTTACCGCGAACGGTAACTTGCCGGCACAGGCTTCACCGTCGCCAGAGGCTTCCGGTAACACGGTAAACGGTAACGCACACACGGTAACGATATGCTAAAACTGCCTAATACATGCCGTTTTCAGCGGCAAACGGAAACTCCCGCTCCCGGTAACACGGTAAGCGGTGACGCAAACACGGTAACGCTATTACAGACGGATAACTACCTAAATGTGTGGTTTTGCTTTTCCACGCACTGCGTGCCCGCTTATGTATTACCCGTAAAAAGTACACGCAAGAGAAAACGGCTTGGGGTACGTGTTCTTAGCGCCTGGATGAAAAATATGTGCGAACTGTTTCCTCCGAGGAAAAATTTCAGCTTTAGACTTCAATGGCCATTCTTCTACAGACATTTGCATATAAAGTGACCGTTAGCGACGTACACATTAAAATGGATCGTACCACCATGGCTTGGCCCTTTCTCGCTTTCATAAAATAAGTTTTTTCTGTAGTTAGTTAAGATTTGGTAATAATATTTCGCGATATCTTTTTCCTGCAAATAAAACAGTATACCTGTACTACCCCTAATAAATTAATAGTTGCATTTGTTAAAACCCCAACTTCATTCTTGAGAAGAGCTGCGGGCGCTACAGACTGGCACTGCGACCGCGGAAAAGTTCTATTTTGTTAATTCTCGCTCTTTCTTTTTTTGTGTGCGTTGCATATAAGTGCATTCGTTTATGCAACCGTACGGACTGGCACCATCACCGCTGCCGCGGCGTACGCATGCGAGTAACACGTTCCAGACCGCGCTCGACCAACGCAGAAGCAGACGGAAGGTGTGCTGTACCGGGTTGGACGTAACGCAGCAACCTACGTGTTGTTTTTTAATTGGCGCCGCGTATCGTAAAACGGACCATTGCAAAAACGTTGCAGGTTCATAGGGCGTCTTCATACTTTGGCTCCGCCAGCCGTAACGTTTTTTTACGGTGAAATACGTTTGACGTAACTTCATTTTAATTTTCAGGTTACGGCGGGCGCAAGTTTCTGACTTTCGGTTACGTCGAACGTAACTCAAAACATGAGGTTAAAATACAGTCGGACGCAACTTTAATTTTAAAAATCGCACGCCTCGGTTCGAGTCACCTGAGTCGAAATTGGGTGCGTTATTCCGGGAAGGGGCTAAATGGGAAAATACGAAACGGGAAGGACGTTTTGTACAGGGTTGAAGCGGCAGGGAACAAACGAGAAGGTTCAAATGGGAACGGGTTCAAATGGGAACAGGGGAAATGGGAAAGGCGAAGAGCTCTGATTCTCATCGTTTTTTCGCGTTCGTTGTCATCTGCATGCAATTTTCTGCAGCTAGAGCACCGGACCGGAGCTCGCCGGAACATCAAGAGCGCTCGAATAAAAGGGCTCGTTCTGGGGACGCAGGGTGCGCTGACGCTTCGTCAGCTGTTACATCTCGCTCTATCCCGCTTCCGTGTGCTGCCACAACAGAAACCCTGCCTGACGACGCCCCCGTGGACACGCTACCAGATGGATATTCGGGACAGCCTGGAGCGGTGATCCTTGAAGACAAGCATGATGGAGGTGTTTATGTTGACAGCAGATCGGCGTCAACCTTGTTGACTACAGAAAAAGTTAAGTGGAAAAGGAAGGAAAGCGACCTCATGAGTCAAATTGTGCGACTAAACCGCTGCAACAGCTGAGAGAGGATTCCTTCAGTGCGCACCTTTCGTACATACGGCAAAAGGCCGCTGAAAACGTGTCTTCCGCATTATTCTTGCTTGAACAAGTAAGGAATTTTAAGAAAGTAAGGCCGACATGGTCCGAGGAAACAACTTGTCGCTGTGTTGTTCTCAGCCCCATATATCTACAAAGGCATATGAACGTATACGAGGTGAAGCACTTCTGAGGCTGCACTGCAGAAGTGCTCAGTCCGGGCTTATCTGCATCCAAAGTGGCGATATGGGCTTCACAAAACTGGTTGCAGCTCACCTTAAGACTGAGGCAGAAATCCTAAGCAAGCCACAATCAATGGGTGTAGCCCGAAAGAACCCATTCCCGTTTGACCCCTTCCCGTTTGAACCCATTCCCGAAACGCCCTTCCCGCTTGACCCGTCCCGTGTGCGCCAGTTCCCGAAACGACCTTCCCGTTCAGCTGGTTGGCTGCCTAATAGTCTTACTATGATGTCTTCTCGCTGAACGTCTGAAAGGCCCTTAGAGGTAGTATTACCGCGACAATTTTAAGTTTCTGTAGTAAAGAAAATTTAGGCTAGAGACGACCCTGCGCTGCTTGAGTTTTTGAAGGTTTGCCCTACTATGCAAACTGAGTACGCCAGAGTGACGGGAATAAACAGAATCAATAAAACGCAAAGCTAAGTTTATATTTTTCGCCGCTTCTCATGACTGCGATTTTTTATAGCCAGATATGGCATATGTCTCCAGATACATAGGGTTACTTTATTTTTATACATCTTTTTATCTTTTATAGTTTTCATCTGTTTCTTTTCGACATTGATGTACACTTGCGCTATTATAACGATTACATGTGTTAGTCCGCCAAATACGATTTCTTTCAAAGTGAGGGTTTTTGCGATTTTTTATTTGTGCTTCCGCGGCGCTTTTCTGGGCTTTTTTTATTTTATCATTTTTTGGTTTGTTAGTTTAAAAGACTTGTTTGTTAATTTAAAAGATTTGTTTATTAATTTGTTAAATGTTACTTTGTTTGTTAGGCTTTGTTAATTTAAAAGATTTGTTAATTGGTATGACGAATCGTAACCAAATGTCGTCGTCTCTAGATTCAAAAAGTGAAGCCCAGGTTTGAAAAGCAGTCAATTGAGGACTCTGGATGTACTGAGCATGCTATCGCAGCGGCTGTGAACAAACGGAAATAAATGAAAAACAATATGAAAATGTTTTTATAACGTTTCATAAACTGGGTACGTTATTCCGGGAAGTGGCTAAACGGGAAATTGTGAAACGGGAAGGTTCTTTCGCCCCGGGTTAAAATGGGAAGGAACAAACGGGAAGGTTAAAATGGGAACGGGTTGAAACGGGAACGGGCCAAGTGGGAAAGGGTGAAACGGGAAGGTCGTTTTGCGCCGGGTTGAAACGGGACGGAACAAGCGGGAAGGGTGAAATGGGAACGGGTTCAAACGGGAACCTCCCGGTGTATGACGTATGCCCCCGAAGCGTAAGCAGTGGCTTATTTCCCCGATCAACAATGTGGACTACGACGATCGCGAGTTAAGTTTCTGGATTTCCCTTATTTGCAAGAAATGTATAAAGCAAGAAATCATGAAGCGTTTACTGCTCGCAGAAGCACACGCACCCGCCGTGCATGCCCGCACGGCCGACGGAGCGGCTTAAACCGACGCATGTCGCGGCAGCAACAAATAACTTGTCGCCGCTTTTTAAAGTCGCACAATTCGTGGAAAGCAAGTGACAGATCGGTGAAAGTGGGTGTTAGTGTGATAAAAAATTGCGCTAGGTAGTATCACCAGCTGTTGTTTTCAAAGCGATGCTCAAATATCCGCCGCGATTAATGCCGACCGGCCTCGGAGTTGTTGTTGTTGAACACGTTTATTTCACATTTTGAAGCCAATTTAAGGCTGCTGTGAAAGAAAAAAAAGAGAGAAAAAAAAAGAGGTAAACGTTTCGTCGTTTGATCACTGGCTTCGGTCGTGACGGGCTGTGGTTCTGACAGTGTGTCCGAGCCGGGAACCGGTGGCAGGAGCTTCTGCATCATCCATAAACTGGTTTAGCGAACGCCAAAGTTCGTTGGCGACCGCTGCAGTTGTACACGGGGGTGGTGCAGCCCAGCTCTGAAGGGAGTTCGGCCTTATCTCACTCGGGAGTGAGGCCAGGGCCCGAGCTCTGGGAGCCGAGTACAGCGGGCAGAACCACAGGAGGTGTTCCAGGTCAGCCCGGGTTCCACATGGGCTGCACATTCCAGTGTTGGGTTGGTCGAGGGAACGGCTGCTTTCCTTGCTTCGGAAGCGCTGCAAAAGGTAGGGGGTAAGGAGGGTGCCAGTCTGTACCCGCCGGAGCGTAACTTGCTGCCAGCGGGTAGCAGCCTTGCGAGGAAGTGGAGGGATATTAAGTGGATTGCACGCGCTGCGTAGAAAGCTGTGTCGGCGCTGCTTGGCAAAAGAAACCGTTATTGCGGGATCTAGCCACTGATTGTGCATCTCCACGTAATCGGCTAACCGGCTGGAAAATCGCTCGGGTGGTTTCGACTGCGCGGATAGAAGTAAAGCGCGCTAGTCGGTGGGCCCGGTCGTTTCCTGGTATTCCGGAGTGTCCTGGGATCCAGTGTACGTGAAAGTCGTGTCCCAGAGCACGGAGGTAGCTAACGTGGAGACGAAGTTTCTTGACAACGACGGTAGTAGTGCGAGTGTTTTGGCAGGCACGATAGGCTTCCTGCAAGTCCGTGTAGCCTCGGTAGTGATGGGAGCAATCTTCCCCCGTTTGGTGTTGAGCCAAACTGACGTGCTCGGCAAAATCTACAATGGCGCACAGTTCTGCAAGGGAGCTGCTGACGGCTTCACGGGTGAGGTGGAGTTTGTTTCCTCGCGTTGTTGCATCATGGCTTGTCCATGCCGTGGTGAACATTGGCTGCTGCTCCTGCTCACCGATTGCTGCATCTACATAGATGACATGGGTCTTGCGAATAAGGTTGTTGCCATCGATGAGTTGCCTTGCTTGGGTGTCGTGTCTTCTTGCGAAAGCTTGTCTCCTTGCCGTTTGTTCTTGTCCCATGTTCTAGGGTAGCGGCTTTGAGTCTACGATGTCGATGTGCTCCCAGGGGGGAGATATTTCTGGGAGTGGCGGTAATGTCGAGATTTCAAAACCAACTTTTTTCAGAGTGAATCTGCCTGCTTTGGTGGACTTTAATCGCGCAATATGCGTGAGTTCATGAGTAAACATTAGGTCCGCTATATCGCTCAACCCGCTGCAGCTTTTGAGAGTCGGAAGGGGCGTATATTTCGGAAGCCCGGTTATCACCCTCCTGGCTTCATTATTTAGGCGCTCAAGAAGGCTTAGCTGCGTGCGCGTGATCGGATGGAACGGTGCTCCGTATATGATACGGGAGTGTACAAATGCACGTACAAAATGTCGCAGTTCGTTCTCTTTGACTCCTCTCGTGCGGCTGGCGATCCTGCGTAGGACTTGGATGACTTGTTTAGTGACACGAACTGTCCGGCCAAACCAGGTGGATGCTATGCACTGCTCGTCGATAAACATCCCGAGTATACGTATGGAGCGTTTTCGAAGGATAGGCCTTTCCCCAATTGTGAGGTAGACGCTCGCCTTGTCCTCATCCTTGGATGGGGTTTTCCTGCCACCGTGGATGACCACAAACTCTGTCTTCTCGGGTGCCAGCGTTAGCCCTATCTGCTGTGTGTAGCTTTCGACAGTATCCAGGGCCTCGGAGGTCGGTCCCGGCAGCGCCGGCCGAAAGTGCGGTGTGGTGAGTGGCCGAAGGGTGGCGATACCTGCGCGCAAGTATCGGCCGAGGCCGTGGAAGGTATCCAATCGCCGCGGTTACTGAGTTCCACATACGAGAAGGGGGGTGACAGTGCGGTGAAAAGTTGTTTTAGGTACTTTCATTCGCAACTGCAACGATGGCGGCAATGAAATATCTGCCGCGACGCTAAGCCTAAAGTTCCCAACATTCGATTACTAGTATTTCTATGCGTGCATCCGAAGTCGGCTGCGAGCTGTTGGAGAAGACCCTCCCGTCGGGCGCGCGTGTGTTGCGTTTGGGTTCCCCCTACGCTCGGTTCTCCTATTCTAAAACTCCCCATTAACACAAATCACTACCGACGTATTTCGCCTCGTACACAGCCTCGCATTCTGTGAGCAGTCGTGAGTTTCGAAATTGATTCTTGAGAAAGGCCGGCTCACTGTAAACAGCAAAAGCTCACGTTGCAATTATAAATTCCCACGCCGAGGTCCTAATAAAAACTATACATAGCCTTGCCCAAACCCGCTCAAAGGCGTTAAAAACTCGCGTTCATACTGTTCATACATTGTGGACAAGTTGTCGCGAAAAGTAAACATATCAGTAGTGCAGAGTACAGGCTACGGCAATGATCGTTAATCAAATCCGCTCATAACTATAAAAACATTGTTGGGGAAATAGGCACTGATTACGCCAAACTGCAGACCATAACCACACTTTGAGGCGAAGAAATCCGATCACCGTTTCCGCGTATTACCAGGCAATGCGAGCAGTACACGCGGTGAGGTCACAAATGAGCGACGCGTTTCCGTCGCTGTTACAAGGTGTTTCCTTGCGCACACAGTCTCGTACATGTCCGTCACAAGTACATAATAAATTTACAGCGTACTTTACTCGGCATCAGTTGCATCGTCCGTGGCTTTAGCTGGCTGCGTACAAGCTGTGGGTCGCGATCGTAGCAACTACCTAAACGCGGCTGTGTCGCCGGAAACACGCGAGTCGCTGATTGCTTGCCAGGATTAATCGGTCTGCAGATAACCTTTTTGGGTAATTTGCATGAAATCCACAAGGAGGGGGAGACGGTGGCCACAACAAAAAAGCACGCTTCCGCATACGCACAGGAAATGTGTTGTAGCAGACGTTGGCAGACGACAACACGACTCGGCGACCTACAAGTGACGTCACTCGTAAGTGGCGCCACGGTATGTCCTCGAAGCCAATAATAAACAAATTTTCTATTTTCTTCGGCGTCCAAGAATATTGCGCACACACCGGCTGACTGCCGACTGGTGGTGGTCGATGGTGCGGTTGCCACCAACACTTCCGTGGAAGCTGCCCGTCGCGTAAAACCGCAGAGCACTTGCTCTTCGACGGTCATCGAACGAAAGCCGCCTCGAAGTCGTACCAAACTGGATTCTGTTGCCCGATGACTGCACAACCAATGCACAGAAAAACGAGCTCGAAATTTCTGCTTCTGTCGGGGTAGAAATATGTCTGCTATGGTGGTCAAATGCGTAAACCACGCCGCAGCAGCGGCCGCCACGGGCGTCCGAGTTTACTCAGTCAGTATAATGGCCGCCCGAACCTGGGTCCCCTGCTCTAGAAAAGGAGATTCGCAGACAAGTGGAGTCCAGCCAGCTCTGCGAGGGTGAATGAGGCTGGGAGGAGCAGGCTGAACACCTGGCTGGTGCCGAGCTCCAGGATCGTGCAGAAGGCTCCGGCTCAGCCCGTCGACTGTTGCACGGAGCCATCCGTGTACACCTGGAGAACTCCGACAGCGTCGTCTTGCAGCAAGGCGGCCACCTCTTGGTAGATGGACCTCTTGCTACGGGCCCCCAGCAATGTTGTGGCGATGCCTAAAGCCTGCCCCGTGTCTGTGGGTGGTAGCTCCAGGCGAGGCCGCTGCGGCAATGCGATGTGGCTCTCCTAGGTACTGAGCAGCATGCTCATCTGAGAGTTGAGCCGGCTGCGGTAGAGCTGGGGGACTGCCGCGCCGTGCGGTGTGCCCTGCAGGTGGTGGATGTGGTGGAGCCCCACCTGTAGGACCTGCATCCGGATAGGACAGGAGCCTGTCCCCGTGTACGTCGCTGCCGCCCGCGAGATGTGGTCCGAAAGCCCAGGAAAAGGCGGATGGCCCTGCGCTGATCCATCACCAGCTCCTCCCACGGTCGCGGCTTGAGTTGCACAAGAGGCAGAGCATAGAGGACGGCGGAGGACGCCATCCCATGGAACACTCGCAGGTCCACGTTGTGTGTGCAGCCCTGACCACGCGCCAGCAACCTCCGCACGCCCTGATGGGCCCTCCTTGTGCGCTGCCGGAACGCCTTCAATAGGACAACTGGAAGTCGACCACGAGCCCCAGATACTTGGCACTGCTGCCCCACGAAAAGGACTGGCCATTCAAGGTGAGCGGTGGTGTCGCCTTGCGTGCCCTGTAGCCCCTTGGGCGGAAAACAAAGGCCTGCATTTTTTACTCGGACGCTGCAGGTTGCGGCTTGTCAGGAAGGCGGCGACTGCCTATAGCGCCCCCTGGGGGAACGCCTTCACCTTGTATAGTAGTCTCTTTAATACGTGTGCCGAGGTGGTGATGTCGTCGAGATAGACTGCCATCCTCAGTGGAAACGCAAGCCCAGCTGGGATGCAGTCCGGGAGGGGATCTAGGACGAGGTTAAATAGGAATGGGCTGCGCCCACTCCCCCGGGGAACCCCAGAGCTGGCGTCTCGTGGGCTGCTGCTTGCTCGGCCCACCTTTATTTGAAGTGTCCCGTTGGCCAGGAACGCCCTCACGTAACTCCGGAGGTGCCCCAGAACGTCCATGCTCACCAGGGCCTCTAGGATGGCCGTGTGGGGGATGGATCGAAGGTTAACTTCATGTCCAGCAGGAGCAAGAAGACCACGTCCTTGTCATGGCGGACCTGCTCCAGCATAGACACGACATCCCCCAAAGAATCAGCCGTACAGCGGTGGCGCCTGAAGCCGCTTTGCTGCTCCTGAAAGATGCCCTGCTTACCTGCAATTCACTAGAGGTGGGCCAGGCCCGTGATCTCCATCAGCTTCCCTGGAGCGGACCTCAGGGATACTGGCCGGCACGATGTAGGCTCGGTGGGTGGCTTACCGACCTTGAACATCGGCCTGACAAGTGCCACCCGCCAAGAAGGAGGAAGGCTGCCCTCCCTCCACACCCGGTTGAGGAGGTGCAGAAGCGACTCCAGCTGTGTGACTTCCAGGTTCTGGAGCATCTTATACGCCACCCCGTCAATGCCAGAGACACTTTGCCGCTTTGGGTATCGATCCAGGGCGGTCCGCAGCTCCCGGAGTGTGATGTCGCTACTGCAGACGGCCACCACTTGCGTGTCCTGGGAGGCCGCCGGCAACACGTGCAGCTGTGCCACAGCGGCAGGTGGAGACGGAATGAACTGGTCGAGGTTCTAAGCACCCCTCCCCCCCTCCCCCCCTTTCTCTCCTTCTTTTTTTTGTTGCAGCATCACCGTGTGAGCACTTTGGGCGGAGCACTTTTAAGGCTTCGATTTTAGAGACAAATCTCGACTATCATGACAATCCGTGCCATACGCTCGACTGTGGTACGAAAGTCGGGATTCGGAACGGAATCAAGAAACAACACGTGTTGCGGACTAATGATAATGCCGTTCTTGTGCTTTTTTTTTTAAAGTGGAAGTTCGGTTACTTCGAAGTTTTTTTGCGGTTCCCGGCGGATATCTTATGAATGGGAGTCGACTGAGCTTCTTTTTGTTTCTTTAGACTCACATCGTGTGTATCAACGTCCGATGTAGTTACTATGTCCACAGACACAGTAACTTCTAGTAATTAGCTAATTAGCAACAAACCCAGTGGGTTGCACACTCCGCTACAAAGGCCTGGGTTTCCTCACTTTGTGTTCGTCCCACATAACCCTGCGGGATTTAAAGGCTCTTCTAACACCACCGGGTCGAGAGAATAAAGTTTGGGGGCACTCAATCACGCATGCCATTCTCACTGGCATGCGTCAATGGCCCAGATGCGCCTTACGATGGTTCTTCTACTGGCAGCATGCGCAGAGCGCGCGAAACAGCACGTTGCGGTTGTACGCAACTCCTCTACACTCTAAGAAAAAAGGGTGTGGTAGTTTCTCCTTTAAGGGTGAAACAGGAATGTATCACATATTGCTCCCTAAGAGGTAGAAAGATTCTCCCTATAAGAGAGAGGAGCGCGTTTCTACCCCTAGGAGTGGAGGAAGATTTCCCCCTTTCGTGAGCTAATGGAGGAGCGTTCCTCCCCTGGCAGCATCACCCGAGCAAGGCTTGTCATGCGAGAAAGGCCTAGCGAGCTGATCGGTTTGAGGATCGAGGAAGTACAAATACGTAGGTTACTGTGGTTGTGTGCGCTTAAAATGCGCTAAAATAACCAAGAAATTACCTACCGAGCACCAGAACTGCGGTTAGCAAGCGATGTCGTCAATCGTATATGCGCGACTTCTTGCATTCGTCTCGCTGCGCGCCCCGCCTACGCGTTCAGAGCGAACGCGCCGCCGTAAACATAGTAGAAGTCATACCCATTGCTTTCAAAATGCCGCCTTTATTTCCGAAAGGCTCGTAACCCCGCCGTTCACCGCACACGAGATCACAACCATCCAATGCGGCCGCTTGATAACAACCAGTTTGTTGTGTCGTGGGCGACGGCGAGCGGCCTCGGCAGCGACGGAGCGAGGGACGGCCGCCGGGCCCACCCACAAGCCCAAGAAGAAAGAGTGCGGCCTGCTCGTACCAAGACCAGAACCCAAAGAGAACGTTTATTGTTCAACAAGACGGCACCGAGACGCATACGCACGTGACCCGTCACGTGCGTCCACAGCAACGACATCTAGTTACAATTCATACAACCAAGCGCACACAGTGAGCGGGCGTTCCACTAGAGGGCGCCACTACACCACACAGTTGTTAGCCGCCTTACCTTGCTGCAACCGATGCATCAAAACGCGGATCGTCTGCAATCGTAAATCTCTGCGCAAAAGCAATGCAGGCGACACGAAAAACGTATCCGTCGCTGTCGCATCCGTCCGAGCAAGATGACACAGCTCGCCCCCTAGCGTGCTCGAAGTAAAGCAATCGTCAACGTTTTAAAATGACGGATAGATGACGCAAAAAAAAGTAGGGGTGGGGAGGGGCAGCTACTAAGCATCACCATCAGTGGGCTTCAAGGCGCTTCCCTTCGTTTCCTTTTATGGATAACGTATATTATTACAGCCAACATCACGGAGGCCGCATGTGGGCGGGCACATATTAGGAAGAAACATACCACAACACGGCGGCATGCACTTTATTAAAGGCATTGCCAACGTACAATACACGCAACACACAACATCACAAGCATAATACACGCATACGTATACACCACAACATATAGTACACTTTTCACATGTCCGCATGATCACAACCCACAACTAAACATTGCAACGGCGAAAAAGTATATATAACCCTGATCGCCCAGAATCCAGGTAGGAACACTGAGATTGTTGCTTGTTTCGATAACCCACGGCAGTGCGTAAGCCTTAGGTGGGTTTTGTTATTTCATCAAATGTAACCCGTGCAATTGCAAACTTTTATTAATTTGTCGTTTTGTAAGAAGCAGTAAAATAGCTCAAAGAAGAAAAAACGTTTCACGAAACAGTACGGCAGGTATGTTTGGGTAATGGTACTCATTGCCTCGCCTTCGCTCTTTTAGCGTAGAGCGCATCGCTGGTCTGGCAACCATTCAGCCAAGATGTTACCGAATGGGGGCCTTTTGTTGTTGGTAACTGATGCGTCAATATGCTGCGGCCCGTGCTCGTTGACGAAAAAAGGGGCAGTTTGCTATCATCGCTGACCTCTTTTACCCTTGGGCGTCAGTATGAAACGTCCACAAATTCAGTGGTAACCTTGAACAGGGCGCAGACGAGTCGCACACAGCAAGCATGCAGCGGTGCCCACAGAATGTGCTTCAAACACACGGCTGGCGAGCCGTGCGTTAGCGTGGCGAGCAGATGGTACTAATAAAAAAAGACGGCGAGAAAAGAAGCAAGCAGCACACCGCAGGGTAGGTGTTGCTCATAGTCGTCGTATGCGCCCAATAGGCGAAAGCCACAGTGCAACGATGAACGGTTTCGTTTTCGGCGTCGGCGCGTACAGAAGATTGCAGACGACAGGGGAGAATATTTCCTCCCCCGTTTCGGTGTTTCGTAGAGGCCGTACAGAGGGCGCTATGTGTAACGAGCTAAAGGGAGAATCTCGCTGGTCCGGGGGAGAAAACCGCCGATTTCCTCCCTTTTTCTACCCTTTTTTCTTAGAGTGTACTCTTTTCCCTGGGTATTCGGGTAACTCATTGCAAGTCATTCGGGCAACTACGTCGCAAGAACCTGGGGTAACTTCGTCTATGACACGTGGTAAAAAAATTCTCAAGCCATCATTCTGTATGCTGCTGCGTTCTACCATCGTAGTTGCCGCAAGTGGGTAAATATGATAACACCATTATTATCTAAATCCTTTAAAGGACGTAGCATACGAAAGGCAAAGGAGGAAAAGTAAGGAGAGGCTAAAGCTGATGATGACAGAGACGACGAATAATACGACGATGGTCTACGTCGTAACATTTTGCGTCATTTCTGCAGGTCTCCGCCACCGCCGCCTCCGCCGCCATTATCATCGCCATAATTATCATCGTCATCATCGTCGTCGTCATCTCCTCCAGGTGATCGTCCAATAACAAGAAAATTCGATTTAAGTACGCCAGATTAAGGCACGCAGCCCGGGAATAAATACAGCCCATAAACATTGCTGCTTCCGATGCTCTTCGTACTTGCTGTTCTGGTGCCACGGCATCATCTTAACCACTTTCATCCGGCCCGCGGATCCTGGAGCCAAAGCAGGACCCAGAAATCGGTTCTCGTGGAAGCAATAAAACACACTCTGAGCTTCGTCTTCCTCTACACAAACCGCCATTGCCCCCTGCCTGCGCCCAGCTTATTCTTTATTTACAGCATACTGTAGAAATGAGGGAGTGAAAATCTTGTATTAACGGCGAAGCTGTTTAGCAAATCGTTATTTTTCTCGTCTCAAGAGAATGCCGAGCATGCCCACTTGGGGAGATTGGCCAAGAATGCCGAGTTTACCCACTAAGAAACATTGGCCAAGATTGGTGAAAACGAGCATACGTATTTAGAGAGATTGGCCAAGATTGCCCCCCCCTTCCCCCCAAGAAAAAACAAATACATGGTTGGTCGTATTTATGCCAACACTTGCTAGGAACGAGAAAGACTCTAGCATTTGCCGTAATCGGGACAACACTTGCTTGGAACGAGAAAGACACGTCATAGCGTACGCCCCTCCAAGGTGATTTCCAATGATTATCACTTCCAAAAAAAGTGTAGGCGGCTCACACTTACAGCAACAGTGATGCAGTAAAGGTCGTTGCGGCCGCGAAGAAGCAGCAAATCGGCTGCAACCATGGACTGAAACCGCCGTGATGGTCGTGAAGATTGCGCAGAGCTTCGCTACCTTCAAGTCTTACGTGGTAGTGTGAGCTTCCTTCATTTTTTTTTCAGTTGTGTATACATCCCGGGAGTAAAGAGTGGATCGTCGTTTCTCTAGCTTGGTGGCAATCAGGAACCCTATCGTACAAGCTCAGGTTCATGTGGCACGTGGCTCACCAGAGCGATGGAGGTAAACTATGCACAACTATACGACAAGCAAATTCAGGTTCACCAAGGTGGGTTAATTTATGCCTTCATTACATGCGAAAAATGAAGCGGGTTTTCTTGAAGACATGCATCCGTAGAGTACGTGGTTCAGAGCGCCCTGGCAAATATTTAAAAGCAGTTCAGTCAGGAGTTCAACCCTAGTCACATATTCTCCGGCACCGGTTTCCTAGCTGTTTAACTGTATTCACACAACAATCTCGACAAGGAAGTCGTCGTGACGGCACAGTTGCCAAGCGGTCCCCTTCAGTACAGAGATCGCTTGATATGTTTGGCGAATTGATCTGAGATGGCGCCGCAATATTTGTGCCCATGAAGTATAAGTCTCCCTAAGCTGAGGCGATATATTAGCGGCAAGCGCCGTATTGCTTTCAAGCACGGAAAACTACAGATGAAAAAAATGTACAGTGATTCCGAAAATTGTATACAAAACGTGAGCATTCTTATGGCGTTTCATTTTTTTCACCACCCTTATGTTTCTTTTGAGGCATTAAAGGAGGACATCTCACTGCATCCCGTCCCTTCAAAGCCATCGTATCAATCGGGCCGGAAAGCCGTCGCATTGTTGCTTGTTTTCTTTTGCTCTTTTAGATGCGAAGCATCTCATGCTCAGGGCTGTGTCCCCCCCTCCCTCATTGTCGTTGTCCACCGTCCGCACTCTACTGCGAATGCGCGTCTCTTCAGCCCCGTCAGCGTTTGGGCTGACGTCAGCGCAGTCCACTATAAAAAGAAATAGTTAGGCGGCGCCCGGTTTCGATCCCACGACTCTCTGGCCGCAACGTCAGGTACGCGGCGCTCTTCCCACTGCGCTACAAACCGAGACTGGAGCATTTGCTACGAACGTGCCTTATGTCCTTCACTCATTCAAACTATGTCAAGAAGCCACTGATACAACGAAGGCACGCGAAGCTGAACGTCAACGGAAACGAACTGAAAACTAATGGGAACTTCAGTCGACCCCATGGCTGCTTCGCATACTACTCGGGGTTCCCCTGCGGGAAGATGGTGTAATTGTTTTTGCTACGGCCTTGAAGCAGCTGCAGCAACGCAATTATGGTAATCAAGAGAGAGAGAGAGAGAGAGAGGGGGGGGAGGGAGAGAGAGAGAGAGAAGGCTCTTTATTAGAAAAGAAAGCCGAGATGTTTTCCGGAATTTCGACACCGACATGCTACTCGGCGGGGGAAGGGGGAGGGGGAAAGAAAAGGACCCATATATTACAGGGCAGAAGAAAGAGGAAGAAAGAGAAAAAAATAAAAGAAGACAGAAAAATAACAAGAAAATGACACTCAGTTTGTGAGTAGTGGGATTAAAAAGTCTGTGTTCTGAACTCTAAATCACTGCAGTGACGCCAATCTCGTCCAGCTAGTCGAACAACGCCTCCAGTACTTTGCGTTGAGCTGGTGGAGATGGCCATGGACCAAGAAGTACTTTCAAAGTCATTGGTCCTGGGCTGAGGCGCTCTAGTTTCTGCGCAAACTGCATCTTGCGTGTATGTATGCAGAGCATTCCAGCAGCAAATGCTTCACGGTTTCCGGCGACCCGCAGTTGTCGCAGTAAGGGTTTGTGGTGACACCAAGTCGAAAAAGGATTGCCTTCGTAAGCGCTGCGTTGAGACGATGTCGGTGGTATAATGTCTTTAATCGGCGCGGAAGTACCTCTGGCAGCCTCATCCTGAGCTCAGGGTCTATGTAGCGTAGGAAGGCATGGTGGTGATCTACAATATTACTATTACCATTGTACCATTGCCGCATCTAGCAAACAGCCATTCTAATTTTTTTCATACTCAAGAGCCCGACGGCAAACGTTTTTGCACATACACCCGTTATGTAGTGCAGTAGGCTTTCACCACGGCCTGACGACAGGTTTTCCTCTAAGATCAATTGCTTTACAGTGCAAATGCTCCCTACCAATTGTAAAGCTGGCAGTCATCTACATTTACAGTATTATAGCGGTCATACACCTAACATTCGCCAGTTACGCATCCTTGTTCAAATGCAGGTGGTTCCACATGTCACGCTACGAGCAAGATAATAATGCTCGCAATAAAATTCAAAGCCACCTTCCACAACGGTACAAGCCTGACGTAGCAGCAGAGCTGCGTTTGTCTCACTCAGATAAACTCGACGAGCGCCATAAAAGTATCTGAGAACCATTTACCCTGTGTAAATGTATGGCGCTCCTCAGGAGGAGGTCAAGTCAAGCGAAAAGCGTAGTAAACAGGTGCTTTATTTGTACACGGCCGACTTCAGTGTTCGAACACTTCATCGTCCGCCTGCGCAAAGTCTTCGCCGAGCGCTACCTCGCCGTTGAAGACCTGCACTACTGCACCGTCTTCTTGTTCTGCGGGGTGATTGCATTCTTGGCTGGCAGAGCGGCGCGATCAGCCGCCTCTTCTTTAGGGGTCCGGATCTCCTCTGGTCGCCCCATCCACCATTTTTTTTTTCAAAATTTTCTAGGCCAATCCCAAGGCTTCTCGACCACAAGGAATTTAAAGTATAAGCTTTATCTTTAAATGTAAAAAAAAAAACATTTTATTACAGCAAGAAAGTAAGGTGTTTTCTCTAGCTTTCGGCACAAAACGTTTCGGCCTGGCTCCGGACGTTAGCTTGTACATTGAAGTTTCTGCGACCTGCGCGTTCCCGGCTTGGAAAAGAAAATTTTTACTAAGACCATACACACAATTGAAAAAACTTCCAGGGGTGGCACAGCTCGTTCCTGCCATCATTGTTTAGTGTGAGTCTCGGCCACACTTTGCATTGCCTTAGTTGTCGCAGAAAATAAAAAAACCCGGTTAAAATTAGCGATGAAGAGAGGCCAGATAACACAGGAAAAACAAAAAAACATGAAAAAAAAGCTAGCATCGTGCTGGCGCGGAACACATCGAAAACCAAACAAAGAAAAACACGCTGGCTATGGCGCCCGCCCGGCCCCGTCTTCTTGAGAAAAATTTGAGAGAAAGACGTGGTCACCGGGTCGACGCTGCCGCCCCGACGAAAGCACTTGCCTGGGCGGCGCCGGCGCTAGATTTCTCGCTGGCGTAACCAACGGCAATGCTGTATGAAACCACGCCTCATCATCCATCTTGTAATTGACGCAGTGAGTCGTCATACACGATGATTCGCATGTCGTTGAAAGCCAGCGTTGCGGTTTGTCCGTTTTCCCTTTTCCCCGCGCTTTCCGGTTTATCAAAACAGTAATAATGACTGGCTAAAATAGGAGTATCACACGCCACTGCGAACGCATTCATAACATCCGTAAAATGTTTCACAATTTTCACCGTTTGTGTCTATGCGGCGTTAAGAAAATGCCGATCTACGTTCACACAAGACTTGTATTGATCACGTACACGACACATTTCACAACAATAAGCAAACGTACAGCGTGTTTCAAGTCGTTCATATGTAGGTCAGTAGCCGAAATGAAAGGACGAAGAAATGTATAATTCTTAAATATTCCGAGTAAAATTGGATTGGGTAAAAATCACTTGATTCTAAAATACTAAATAGTGTATTTACACACCCAGATCACATCCTTTTGTGGCACAGCCTTTGATTCTGACAAAAACATGCGCCGGCACCTGCAACGTGCTAGAAGGCCTATGGTAACGAATACCCAGCGACGACGGTATTCGCATACAAAGGAAGTGTCACACACTCGTGCCATGAGACATTGGTTTCAAGTAATCGTTTCGTTTCCATCACGCAGACGCATCCATAATGAAGAAACTAAAAATAATTACGTAAAATGCGCTAACATAGTAATAGTTGTAGTACAAACAGAGTTGCACTGATATAAGCGCGAAAACAGAAATGGTCTACGGCGTGCAGGGCCGGTGAGACGCTGGAGGATGGGCCACTTGTCCCGCCAAGAAGCACAGGACAGCCTCTGCGATAGTAAGAAAAGGGACGAAAGGCGACAATCAGCGCTCGTTGCAATTCTTACGTTGCACGTTCCTTTACCGGTGCGAACAATAAGCGGAAGAATCGCTTTGTAATTTTTTTCAGCCTGTTTAAAAGGAAAGATGCTGCTTTGAATGGTAGTTTCGATGGGCGAGCTTTTTGTGAATTTCAGAGGGTAAGGGGACAGAGACAGAATGGTATCACATTGTTACGGTGCAGACTTCCTTGTCGAAGTGATGAAGCAACTGCTATGAGGAGAAATCACGCCATGTGGCCAATCGTGGAGGGCGAGAAAGACGACGATCGGTGTGGCGCCCGGCAGGAGCTAAAACCCTCATCTGCTGCGTCTCCGATTTTACCCATTTGTAAATAGTGTAAATAGAGCTAATTCTAATCGTGTCTACCCCGTTTCAATATCAAGAAATAACCATGCCCTACCGCCTCTCCCGCAGTAAACTTCCCTCACCCGCACAAGAGCACACGTGGCGACTCCTCCAAACGAACACCTTTACGAACCCAGCCAAACTAAACCTCGCCCACCCATCCCTTTACCTCTCTCCAAACTGCAACGAATGCGGAGCCCTCACGACCCCTCTTCACATCATATATGGGGATGCACCTAATACGCTTCCCCCAATTTACTCCAGTGAGCAGCGGGAGGAGGCACTGGTGAGTTGAAACGAGGAGATCCAAATCTCCCTGGTCACCAGAGCCGCTGACGTCGCTGCCCGGCATAAACCGGCAGCCCCAACAGCCTTCTAACAGCGCAAATCTAAAATAAAGTGATCTCTCTCTCTCTCTCTCTCTCTCTCTCTCTCTCTCTCTCTCTCTCTCTCTCTCTCTCTCTCTCTCTCTCTCTCTCTCTCTCTCTCTCTCTCTCTCTGTTGGCAAGAAATAGTATGAATGGCCCGGTGCTGCAATATAATGCACACATAAGGCCAACATAAATTCATAAGCTATATCAATAGGTGCAAGTTTTTAATGGACGAATCGGTGGATAGACTTTATCGCGGCACTTCCAAAAAGAGGCCCGACTGAGGAGTTATACTCCTTCATGCTTGAACTTACCTTATCTATACTTTTACGAGCAATGAAGCGGAAGATGATAGGTGCACAACATTAAGGGACAAGAAGAGAGCGGAGTGGGTCAGGGAACAAACGCGTGTTAAGGATATATTAGCAGAAATTAAGAAGACGAAATGGGTGTGGGCACGGCATGTAACGCAAAGGCAAAATAACCGATGGGCATTAAGTGTAACAGAGTGGATCCCTAGAGAAGGCAAGCGTGGCAGGGGGAATCGGAAAGATGGGCAGACTAGATCAAGAAGTTTTCGGGGATAGATTGGTCGCAGTTAGCACACGACCGGGATAATTGGAGATCCACAGGAGAGGCCTTTTCCCTGCAGTGGGCTTAGATAGGCTGATTATGATGATGATGATGATGATGATACTACTGCCTCTTTAGTTACGCCCCTGTATTGTTATACCACATGCAGCCATACCCCTCTGTACCAACAATTACAAAGCACGAAACCCGAAATACTGGATTGTACCTCTTTCTAGAATTACGGATGCCAGTCTCCTAAATAATCTGTCATGCCTCCTCGACTGATTGCACAGATCTGAAATTGAATATAATGCCCTACCGCTGCCGTAACTATTACATGCCTTATTTTAATTTGTTTCCATCGTATATGGGTTCATGGCTGCACAAGACGGTTTTTTATGCGCCGAGTTCTGTCCAAATGTCCCATGGCGCCTTGGTTGTGTGTGCTCACGCCGACGTGGCTTTTTTGTAGAGGGTTGCGAGGGTCTATAAAGCTGCAAAATGAAGATATCTTCCTCGGTCTCCTTCATTTTTGCTGAAATGGAAGTATTAGAGAAAGAAAAAGAGAGAGAGAGAGAGAGAGAGAGAGAGAGAGAGAGAGAAAGAGAGAGAGAGAGAGAGAGAGAGAGAGAGAGAGAGAGAGAGAGAGAGAGAGAGAGAGAGAGAGAGAGAGAGAGAGAGAGAGAAAAGAAACAGGAATAAAACAAAAAAGGAAAAATAAAGAAATAAGCAAGCAAGAAAAAACAGTTGGAAGGAGTCATTGTAAATGGAAACAGTTAATGAGGTTTGCATCTAACAATAAACTATCGCGTAAAACCAATCGACGAAGTAGAAAAACACGCAGGACGACCCCTATCTGTAATTTAGTTAGTATATTTTAACACTAAACAGCTACACAAACGACACTTCGCAATGGTGAAGGAAAAGTGGGCAAGGTTCCCAATAGTAAATTACGAGGTTTCTAAAAGATGGGATTCAACATCAGAAGCGCTTTTATATTTGTTCAGAAAGGCCCTAATGTCGCTTGAATGCCCGCCATGGTGACTCCGTGGTTGGCTGCTTGTCGGAAGGAGGCGAAAAGCAAAAACGCCCGTTTGTCGAGGTTTAGGGGTTTAGGTTCCCGGTAAAGATCCCCGGTCGGTCAGAACTAATTCGAACCCTCCACTACGGCGCGCCTCATAACCCAGGTATAGAGACAACCAGTGTCGTTTGTATGGCCTAACAATATTTTTTTCCTCGGAAAAGTCATTCTTCCGACACAAATAGAGAGATCGGTTGCTTGTTCTGCGGTTGTATGCGACTTCGTCGTCCGTCTTTGTACGAAGGTTTCGTTTCTCGCAAAGACACACCACTTTCGAGGTATCAAACTAATGGCAAAAGTACAAATCTGCAGGCTTTATCGAGAGCCATGCAGAGCAACTGGTTCACGCGTGTCACCTCGCGCGGCCTTGACGCGTCGCGCGTTGCACCCTCACCAGACACTCCACGGGTGCTTGAGCGTGTACTTGAGTTTGTAGGCGGGCTTCTTCTTGGGGTTGCTGGAGGGCGTGTGCACGGCCAGGCAGCGGAACACGAGGATCATGAGCCACACCGAGCCCAGCGTCAGGAAGGCCGACAGCAGGGGGTGCCGCTGCGCATGCGCCAAGCGCCACGGGCACGAGGCCGAAGAGATTCCAACAACTCGAACTGACTAAAAACCTTATCACACGTCGCATGGAAAACGAAATGCGTCAAACAGATATCACTACAGTCAAACCCGA
Organism: Haemaphysalis longicornis; assembly: GCF_048455015.1. Classification (NCBI taxonomy): domain Eukaryota; kingdom Metazoa; phylum Arthropoda; class Arachnida; order Ixodida; family Ixodidae; genus Haemaphysalis; species Haemaphysalis longicornis. The sequence goes on along the minus strand of NW_027526361.1, from coordinate 67,767,974 downwards.
ATATAACGAACCCGGATAGAGCGAATTATGCTATATATCGAACAAAAATAAATCAGTTACGAAAATACACGCGAAACACATTCCTTATAACGAACTTCACATCTGATATATCGAACTCAGGGTGCCTAGAATGGCCGCCAAAATGCATGGTATCGGAGCGGCGATTGAGATTTTGAACGGTCGCGACTTCTGAGCAAAGGCCCCGACTGAGACACTGCGCCTCGTATGGAGTGACATGACGCCCGACACTTTCCGTAACTGTTTCCGACGCGCGGAACTCATGACGGAACCCGCCCGGTCAGTGAGACCGGACCACGGCGGCAGCTCGCCAACTTTCCCGATGCTGTGACGGAGGGAGTGTTCTTCGAAGATTTCCTGAGTGTCGACGGCGACGTTGCCGTCACTGTAAGCCTCTCGGACACGGGCATCGTCAGCAGCACCGTCGTAATGCTGATGAAAAGCACCGAGGAGGCAGAGGATGTCGCGAATGAAAGCCATCCGACGCTTAATGAAGTCATTTCGGCAGTCGATGTCCTCCGCCAATGTTTCTTTAATATTGAAGGACACGGACTCGTACTGCAGCAAACAATGTCTCGTGTAAATAATGCTGTGCTAGTTGACGCTGCCAATACGAAAGGGAAAACAAAAATCACCGCTTTTTTTGGAAGTAGACAGTTAAGGTGTTAAGGCGGAAAGTAACTATTATTAGCAATAAATTGATTGTTTTGTGTATGAGCACGAGGTCGCGGGTTCAATTCCCGGCCGCGGCGGCGGCTTTTCTGATGGAGGCGAAAAGCAAAAACGCCCGTGTGTGCGAGATTTCGGTGCACGTTAAAGATCCCCAGGTGGTCAAAATTAATCCGGAGCCCTCCACTACGGCGCGCCTCATCGCCTGCGTTGCGTCGGCGCGTTGAACCCTGCAATCAATTGTTTTGTGTATGGTAATGACATACTTTATTTTGTTCGTTTCTGCATACGGGGATGGCAAGGGGATTCCCGCGTATTGCGAACTCATAACAATAAATTCGTTATAGGCGGGTTTGGCTATATCGAACTATTGGATATATCGAACTAATCGTGGCGCATATTGCAGTTCGCTATAACCGGGTTTGACTGTACTATTAAAACTCGCACATCAAATGACGGTTCTTTGTATCCTTATCGCACAGCAAAAAATCAACAAAAACGTCTGCTGATATGTGTACAGAGCAGCGTACCGTGATGAACGCCTTGATCTTGTTGATGGACTTTTCACCGAAGAAGATGCGGTTGAGGCGCGTCAGGGGGCCCTCGGCGTCCACGTCGCGGCATTTGCTGAACACGTCGCAGAAGCCGCGCAAGCCGTTGCACGGGGAGCCGGGAGTGAGTCTGACGCCACAGTGACTCTTCATGACCGGAAAGTCGCAGGCCGGCCGGCACCCATCTGCGATGGGTAACGCATAGCGTTTCTTACTATAATCTCTATACAAACTATATACACTATATAGAGAGGAATCTAGCGCTAGCGTCTATGTGGCTCATATCAGAGCCGCCTGTGTCGTCATGGGCCGCCATTACACCACGTGCTCGCCTTAGTTGCGTCATTGGCTTGGATTGAAACGTTTTAGTGCCCGTATATTCGAACAGACCTCCACAAAAACGCAAAGAATGGTATGTTAGTATATAAGTGGAGAATAACACAGGCTTTTTTTAAGCGAAGGAAAAAGAAGTAAAGCGTATTTTTGCCGGAACGCTTCTGGGTACTATTCTGCGGGCCAAGCTGGTAGTTAACAAGAATGTTAATATTTGGAGGGAAACTCGTTAGAGATTCTTATGTCGTTAATATTACCATTACTTCCAATATTACGTTATTTTACGAGCCTGGAAATGTTTTTGAGCACGCCTATGAAAACGCTGCCTTCGTGGTGAACCGGTGCACCGACCGTCAGCTACAATTTAAGAAAACTTGTCTCTGACCGAGTTGGTTCATACTTGAACATAAAAGAAAACGTGGCGTTACACCGGCATAGACGAAGACAAGATAGGACGGATACAGGCTCCCGTATGTGTCGTATGATCTCGCCTTCGTCGATGTGCGGTTGATTTCTTTTTTTTTTTTTCGTTAGCTACAACTTTGGCGGCAGCATATTACCCGCTCAGTGATACGTTCCTTCGACTCCGGTATGACCAACGTTAGGTACGATCACGCACTGCTTGCTCTTTGACCGAACACGCAGTTGCCAGAGCTCCCTGCTACCACTGAACAGGGAGGATATCGGCTGCCTCAACGTTTGTAGACGTGCTAATGCATATAGTGAAAAAAGCAAATCCCCAAAACCATTCACGTATTCAATTGTCATGCCAAGCCCAAGCCATAAGCAGTGGTCTTCTTACAACCCCCCACGACGAAGTAGATTCCCAGGTACAGCTTCCTCTCTAGTATACTTATACAAAGAAACTCTATGGGTAACGTCTGTTGGCCAGCATTGCCAGGCGGTAGGGTAATTTAGCTTACGAAGAACGATGAAAACAAATATTGCAGCTGAGTCAGGTGAGAGTGGCGCGTGTGTGCGCGTTCGCCGTCACTTCTATTGTAGCATTCATTTTATATATCGTGCTATAACTACGTCCCTTATCCAGCGTTCGCGACCTAGTGGACCGCCTGCGATGCTACGCCCAACCACGTACAGCCGCCGATTATTTTAACGATATCACGGTAGCGTCAACCGGTAGGTGAGTCAGCGCCTTGTTCCGCTGGAAAGTAGCCAAACCAGAGATAATTGATCGCACAGTTCTCATGCGCAGAATGGTCCTTCCAGCGCAACTGTCGTCTGCTAGGGTGTTCTTGCAAGTGCGCACAACCCTTCCCGCTTTCCCTTTCCGCTTGTAATCAGCCACCTATCTTCATTTCCGTGAACAAGGCGCACGAGAAATTGGTGTCGCCACCCCCCCGGCAATAAAGATAGCCGGTTGCAAGGGGTTGTGCAGTGATTATGGGAATGGTCTAGTAGTCGAAAGCTGCACTGGAGGGACTTTCCACGCATTCGAAATGTGCCATCTATTCTCGCTCGTTTCGCGGCTTTCTACCGTGATTAGGGGCGGTAACCCACATTCAGTTCGAGACTTCCGCGATATTATAAAGGATTCGGCGGCTGTACACGCCTACTTTGTGTAGTGGAAACAGGAGTCGCGCGCTTTTTGTGAGTGTGTATGTTAAGTTCTCATGAATGCTGGACAACGGACAAACGAGAGGACTGCGCTACTTATGTGTTCTATTTGTCCTCTTGACAGCCCTTCCTTGGTAGTTCCAGTACTTTGAACGACGTGCTACGCGCACCGTCGAAACAGAATATAGTGACTAACTGACTTATACGCATGCATCACCAAGCGTCCTATTCCTATTCCAAGGTTCCTATTCCTGTTCCTGCCAAGTTTCCTTTCTAGTTGCAAGACGCAATTCTGGCGCAGAAGGTGTTGGCGTCTGCGGCAGTTCCGTTAAGAAAGCTCACGTGCTTGCCGGGCACGGCTTTTGCGGCACCTTTCTCGTACGCCAGCTGTTTGCGGGCTTTCGCCAACCTAGCTTGGAGACTCTTTTGACGTAAAACCACAGTGGCCTTTTGCCATTTTAGGTGGTGTCTTACTCTGGCGCCCTAGAACTGACTTGGCGTATCGCAGGATCAGCCAATGTTGCCACGTGGTATTTTTAGTCCACGCGCGCTTATACAACACCAGCTGTCAACAAAAGCGAACCTTACCGAAGAGACAAAGATATTCTCTGATAGTATATTGCGCACGTGATCTTTGTTTTTATGCATCATCATGATAATGATCATCATCATCATCATCTTAATTTATTTATTTACAATTAGGGCCTCTAACGGTGTAATAAATGGGGGGGGGGGTCGAACAAGCATACGCAAAGGAAATTGCAGACTAAGAACCTAAAGTAGGATACAATTAAAAAAAATTTGGGATACCTGCCGCGGTGGCTCAGTGGCTAAGGCGTTGCGCTGCTGAGCACGAGGTCGCGGGTTCGATTCCCGGCCGCGGCGGCCGCTTTTCTGATGGAGGCGAAAAGCAAAAACGCCCGTGTGTACGAGATTTCGGCGCACGTTAAAGATCCCCAGGTGGTCAAAATTAATCCGGAGCCCTCCACTACGGCGCGCCTCATCGCCTGCGTTGCGTCGGCGCGTTAAACCCCCACAATCAATCTATCAAAATTGGGATCACAGGGCCATAATAATAATAACAATAAAACTCGTTATACCACTAATAGCACAATTCAAAGTGGCATAAAAATGTAATAAAAGCAACTGGTTACACAACTACTACACAGACATTACTGCGGTGGTTCATTTTCCTATTGTCTTTGGTTACTGATGGCTACCAGGCCATGCCACTCACGCCTTACGTGGCTTTGGCAGGACCAATTTTTACCACCATTTTAATGGCGAAGTAAACGGTGTCATTATCATCATCATCGTGGTCTGCGTGCACGTGTGGGTACACTCACCGGCGTCCTCGCAGGCGACCAGGCAGAGCTCGTCCGCCGGGTACTCCTTGGCCCTGAGCGTGCACTGCGTCAGGTTGTACTTGATGCAGATGGATTCCGCGCACTCGCCCTTCATGCACACCTGGGTGCCGTTGTTGCACTCGCTCAGGTCGGCCACGGGGTCGCCGAGCGGGCAACTAGCTTTCCGGCCGCTGCGTGTGCGCAAGGGTCAAGGAAAAGACGGTCGACGGCATGACCCGCGGGGACGCTCAGCACCGCTGTTTCTGGCAAGAGTTGCAACGGCGCCGAGACTCGATCGCTGAAGAACGACCCCAGCGGGTTACCAGGCCGTAGGTTTGCAAATCTCTCTACTTGGGCGATTCCTAGAGCGCGTTAGGCAAGACCGCGGGACGAGAGTGAACGGCATGCTTGTGCTTTCCTTGCCGGTGGAAGAATTCAACATTCAATCTATACGTTTATACTGCACCTTTATGTATCGCGAACGGAAGCGTAACTTCGTATCTACATCATCACCAAATACAAAGCTGTTGCACGATCAGTTATTTCCCCATTGCCCCAAAATGTAACAGATCTTTGTGACGCTCCTGTTCTTTTCGCCGCGGTGGCTCAGTGGCTAAGGCGTTTCGCTGCTAAGCCGAAGGACACAGGCTCTAGTCCCGGGTGGTTTTCTGATGAAGGCGAAAAAGGAAAACGTCCGTGTGTTCGATATTTCGGCGCGAGTTAAAGATACCCAGGCGGTCAAAATTAATCCGGAGCCTTTCACTACGGCGCGCCTAACCACCTGAGTAGCGTCGGCGCGGTAAACCCCATTACCAGTGTTGCGACCGGGCGGGGGCACCCGATCCTAGCTCCGTGGCCTCCGACATACGAGTGGTAGCGTGTATGATGCGAGCGGCCAGCCGCTGTTGCAGCCGTGAAGAAGTCCAGAAGCCGTAGGCTAACGTAACTGTTTACTTCATAGCGAGAGGTGAGCCGAAGCCAAAGAACAATGCCCCGACGGGCGAGGTTACAATACAGGACTCGAACAGAGCGACAACATCGATTCGCTGCTCTAACAGGAATGGTTTACAACGCTTGGGCAGCTCTATTTATACCCAAAAGCGATAACGGTCAAACGCAACAGGCTGGAACACGCACAACACTCTTTCCAGAGTTCGTAAGCCGTTCATAGCCTCGGGCACGTTGAGTCTGAGAGAGGGGAGAGAGGAGGACTCCGTTGCGATCGACGGGGCCTCTGTGTCCTTGAAGAGCGTGGAGACGAGCCGTGCAGGCAGCGGCCGAAGTTTTGCCGAGAGCAAAGCGTCTGACGAGGCTTTGTCGCAACTTGTTGCCGACATGATTGCGCCTGTTTTCGAAGGCGCACGAGTGGCTGCGCCGCACAGCCGAGGAGTGATGCGGGGAAGTACTGCGGCGCTGGCCCATTCGTAACACCAGTTAAATCTTCAATGACTGCTCCTTTCGACGCGAAATTCACCTGTCCGCGTGGCTGCTTTCAAATCTCGAATGAAGCTCATATTTCTATATTGATGCGCATTTCGCCGATGTCCGTCCCATGCCAGAAATAGTTCATCGTATGAGCAGCAAGACACGGGTGTTCCCGCAATACTCTTGGGAGAGGCGTGCACCTTAAGGAGCTGCATCATCAGCTGTTAGAGCTCTATCCCTCATATCTTTAACTAGAAAAATGTTCAAATTTATAAAAATCGAGACCCGTAAAAGCACCGTAAGGTAGCGAGCTGCTGGCGTAGGGCGTACTAAGGTTCCGAGACGGCATACGCAACACGAGCAAGCAAACTAAACCCCGCAACTAATGTATCACAGCAAGCATGTTCACGACAAATAAAAGCCACCATAATGACGTAGGGTTTGGTGGGGCTAAATATGGACTATAAAGAAGTTTAATAAGAGCAGCACCTCATCTCCAAATGAAAAACGGGAAAAACACTAGCCAGATATAGACCGGTATCCTAATTATGAACATGCCCTCCCGGGGAGTGTCATTACACCAGTCCAAACACACCTCACCTACCGACAAAAACACGGCTCGCATATCCCATCGACCCCACCTCGTTTAATCTCGCCTCCTCTCATAAGAAACAGCAGGCACAGTACATCAAGAATACATCAAGATTACATCAAGAATACATCCACATGGCGGCGTCATAAAACCCGCAAATGAACGCCTGTGGATTCTAAATTAAGATTTCCCGAAAGCACGTTAGGGGTGCTGTTCTTAAACAGAACACTCAGATAGCTCATACAACCCGGGTGATTGGACAAGAGGCTGACTCTAAACGAAAAAAAGGTTGCTGAGAGTACTGCTACACACAAGCATGCCTTAGTCTCAAAACATGACACTGTGACGTGAGGCGACTGTGTGGTAAACGAGAGGCGCTTTTTTACAAGTACTGCGAGCAGCTTTAGTTTGTATACGGTGCACGTAGGGCAAAATTCACTCCAAGAAGCAGACAGATTCAGCTTATAGACAGTTAAATTGCCGCTAAAGCTGGGGTCAATGCAAACTAAATGGTTGGCCGAGACAAAATGGGCTCAGGGTTTAGGATGTCTCGCCGTCAGCGACGGCGGGAAAGGATACTCGCAGAAGGACGCATTCCTGCAGGCTCCGCCAGTGCTGCACATTGCGGTGGAGTCAAGCAGGGAACACTGCGTGTCGCAGCACGGGCCAGCCGATGGACTGCATGGACAAACCGGGGGGCGAAAAATGGGCAGATAGTTACGATACTTCACAATGCGAAATTTGAACGCAACTCTCTAGGTGTTTTGATTTTTACAATATAATGAGGTAAACAATCTTCCACTTCACACGGCGGTGACGCGAGGCGTCCAAACGTGCCACCTAATGGGGATGCGCACGTTGCGTGGAGGTGGCGCCTCCGCTGCCTTGATGCAACGCGTTTTAGCACGCGACTGATGGACTGTCGCTGTACAACGTCACTCACCTATGCACTAATCATGCTCCACTTCGCTCCTCTCAACCGCTACTCACACCTCCTCACGTCCCCTAGCCCGACTAACAACGGGTATGACTGTTACATCACTAACGCCACGTTCGTGACCAGACACCATATTTGTAGCGAGCATTTTAACCGCGATTCGGCCATAAAAGCGTGTCATAACACTCAGATTAGATGAGATAGGTTGGGCTTCTGCTTTAGGATTCTTCTCTTCAAAAACGTTTTTGTGGAGCTACATCGGGACCATAATGCCCGCCGTTCAGGGCAACATATTACTTAGGTGCACCTGGGGATATTTAACGGTAAGAGAATATGCAACGTTAGAGAGCCTCATTTATTGGTATTGGCATTTATTGGTAAGAGAATATGCAACGTTAGAGAGCCTCATTGGAGTGAAAGAAAGGGAAACTTAATTGTTGCGACATGGCTGTAACCGTGAACTGCTAATTAGGAGCAATGCAGGAAATTACAACATACGAACTGCTGCAACCCATGCTCTGCCCGGGCGTCTACCCGACAGCATACCTGCAGATGGCGCCCTTTCGCAGCGTGCACCCCGGGGCTCCGATGCTGTTCTGTCGCGGGTAGCAGCACTGTTCCCCGCACTCGGCCCCGACCAGGCCGCAGTCACACACCTCATCACCTTCGACGATGGCGTTGCCACAGATTGGTCCGCTGTCGGCTGCGAGGACCGCGAAGCCTTGACTTTTCTCGTGCTAGCTAGCTGCTTGTAGCTTGAACGAGGCCAAAATGCGTTTTGTAAACTAGAAAAATAGAGATCCTTGAGAAAGACCGACTCACCGCCTGAGACGACAGAATAAATATTGTTAAATATTTCACTGTGACAATTCAATACCCAAAAGCCAGGATCCTTTCTTTAGAACTAAATTTTATGTATACTCAAATTCTACAACATGAACTACACCCCAAGAAAACGTAGCTTTTATCCTGCCCTTTCTACCCTTGCAAGCACTACAACGCTCTAACATTCTTTTTTTTTTGATGCTGCGCAGGCGTGTAGACATAAAGGCCTACAGTATTCCCTTTGAGGGACAAGGAGGGCATGCAGCCACTATAAATACAATCCTCGACGAATGACCCCTGCGTTTTCAAAAGCCTCGCGGGAGCTCACCCTGGAAGCAGTTCTCGCGGTTGCTGGTCCCTTCGAACATGGGCACCAGGACCTCGGTGATGTTGCGAATGCTGCACGGCGAGAACTTGTCGTTGTTCAACTGCGATCCACGCGTGGCCGAAGGGAACATGATGTAGTTCCCGCGAGCCCCGCACGGGGCGCAGGCGCCGAAGCAACTCACTCCCGGGGGCGCATCGTGCTGCAGGGTTGCGAAAACAGAGCACAAAATATTTCAGCGATACGCACACGAGTGGCATGGCGTGATTTTTTGGGGAGAAGTTGGTTCATTTCTTTATGCATCGTGTGTAAAGCATTCGGAGTGAAATGGAAGGAAATTGTACCTTCTAATTTTTAACGGAAGCCATGCCTCAAAGTAGCTTTTCATTTTATGCCTGAACGTTACAGATCGCTTTGCTCCCTCAGATGCACCCAGTAGCTGCGCTTAACTCATTCGCAAGTCTGGTTGCTAACCGCTCGACTATGGCGATGATATTCGTTAACCTCCTGGCTAGCTCAGTCAGCAGTACGACTGCGTTAAATGTGTGCTCTCTTTCGGCTGGGATATGTACGGACCGGAAAAAGTTGGCATTGTATAATTATGTATGGCTAGCTCCGAGCAAAATATTGCCATGACAAGACGAATAAATTGGGCAGTTGGGCGTACCGCTGTGATTCCAACGATCGACGACGAAGAATTTGAGTGCGGGACGGCCAACATGGACTCTGTGAGGGCCATGGCCATCATGATGTGAATAGAATGCTTGACAATCAACTACCGTTCGCCTCATTTCTCCTGCCACCACGTAGCATTTTAAATGCAGAGCATTTCAGTAACTCACGATGTCACCCGCGTTGTCCCGTCGTAGTCCGCACCGTCGTTGTCCGCACCACTCCCCCTACACTATATAAAAGAAAATACTATCCGGTGCCAGGTTTCGATCCCTCGACCCTGCGGGCGGAACGCAATGTACATGGTGCTCTACCCACTGCGCCACAAAGCCGACACAGAATGGGACGCTACGAACGCGCCTTATATCGTTGTCTCATTCAAATTACTGCTGACGAGCGCTCTCTCGTCCGCAGTTGTCACAAGTGCAACAACATTAACGTAACGCAAACTACTTAACGTCGTGCGCCCCCGTAAATGCTCTGCATTTGATCGTGCCCCTCGCGAGGGGGATGTTTCACTGCGTCGCCATGCGAACAGTTTGCTACGCTTTAGTTTCAGTTCTTTCTTTGCTGGGGTGCCGACGAGCGGCGCCACCTCCTCGCACTTCGCCGCGGGAGGATCCGCGGCGGGGGCGAGAGATGGCGCTGGCGTCTCCGCGGCCGCGTCTGCGGCCTCTTCGGGCACCGGCGCCGGCGCGGGGTCATCGCCCTTCTTTAAAAGTTCTTTTGGTGGAGGGTGCGGTGTTCATCACTATCGGGGCCCCAGCCTCGCCCTGTCTCGGCACCTGAAGTGATCACTCCGTGCCTCTTGGATCACGCCGGCCCGCCACCGCACTGGTGAGTCATGGACGCGTCCATCCCAAGCCCCGTTAGCCAGGGAAAAACCAGCCGAGACCTGCCGACGCCACCACCCGCGACCCAACCAGACGACGATGCCTACCCCTTGCCCAATCCTCCATCGTGACTCCAAGGGCTTCGCTGCTGCTAGGATACTGCTTCGCTGAGTCGGCGGGCATAGCTGTTCTGGTGCCCCTGCTCGCCGGGCTCACCGTTGTCATCCGTGGCGGCAACAACTTTCAACTCTTTTTACTTTTGATTCCCTTCCTCATTGCACCCGAGTATTTACTGGGAGGGTCGCCTTCGACGCGGAAGCCGCACTCACGTCAGGTGTGCCACGAGAAGGCGAAGAAGGGGAACAGTAGGACATACCGCTGTGGATCCGATGATCGACGACGACGAAGCTGTGTGTGGATAGGCCAGCATGGAGTCCTTTATGGCTGATTGTAAATAGTTCGCCATGTAAATACATCGCTTCATGCATACATGGTTCGTGTCATCCACTCTTCCTTCACGTAACAATATGCTTCCTACGAATGCACACGTACTCACCCCTGAGTGAAACTTCAGCGCAAACTGACACAGGGACGATAAAGGGAAACGGCACTAGCGCTTACTATCAACTGAGATTTATTAATATCAAAAGCACATGTACACCATCCCAAGACCCAACATTCAGACACGTGTACTTCAGCGTACGTGTACATTTTGCTTCAGTGTACTAACCCCCATCAAAGACCTCATCACCACCAACACCACACCACAACCAAACCAAAACCACCATCATCATCATCACGCCTGCCATGACCAACAACTTCGCAATTCTCTGGTAAAATTAGGGGTAGTCTCCAAGCCTATCTCTCAAACCGTGGCACGGCTGGTAGCTTTACTACCTAAAATTAGTCTGTTCAATGGGAATCCTTCACTTTGATAGATTGAAAACAGATTTTTACATAAAAACTATTCACCGCGAGCACATGCAATGGCCCCACCGTTGTGTAACATCTTTGGTAGGATGTCGGGTTGTCTTCCGCAAGCCCGCTGAATTTTCTGCAACTGTGTGCAACCACGTTCTTTACGTTGTGGCTCCCTCGCATAATCCACAGGCTGTTTTAAAGGGACACTGAAGTGAATTGGTCAAGTTCCCGTTTTTGCTTGTACTGATTAGACTGGCTCAAATTAACAAACTTTTCATCGTTTATCCGGTTGATAAGCCGGTAATTATTTTATAAAGCGCGAAAGAAGAAAAACAACCATGCGCGGTCTGCGGCGGCCGCACGAACTAAAGGCAGGGACGGCGGGAGGAGATGCACCATGATTGGACGATGTCCAAGATTACCATTCAAACAAGTTTCGGTTTCGCTTCTGGAAAACAACATGCTTGACCTCCGACGGCATCGTTGGATGGGAATTCTTGATATCTCAGTAATCGTCGTCCTACGCTTATGCCATGTTGTCGGGTCTAAAATGCCTAGGATAAGCCTCCCAGGACGGGTTGGAATCGTAGCAATCCCTGACCTAGGCTTACGCAGTGGATGAACGCCCTCCCCGCACCCGCAGACATTCAAATGCCATGCGCTTTCCCCCCATATTTGGAGCTTGCCTCACTCATGCCTGTATCGTAAAAAGCGTGTTCGCACGAGGCCAAGGGTCTCCTGATTCTGGCCTGTGCCCACTGCCCGCAAGCAGTCGGTGCTTATAGGAACAGCACGCCAACGAGAACTCGCTAGCGCGTCAGTGTCAGCCTGCGCGCGTTCTGCGAAGTCGTTCGTGGAGCAGTGAACGTTACTGCCAAAAAATAGTGAACTCAGTATAGAAAGCAATGGCTGAAAACAAAAAAATCAACTTAAAAAAAATGTACCCGTGGGGATTCCATCATGCTACTCGCAAAATAGCATTTCTAGCGCTCCAGACCACTCGGCCACGATTGGGCACTGTCGGCGACGGAAATATGAGGTATATAATGTTTAACTAGTTTACACTTTTATTTAGTTTTAGCATTTTGAACAGCTTAGGTGACTATTTGTTGTATAGCGCTCGTGAAATAAGCGTTCCCCAAACTTCCACAATATCTCACGTCTAGCAATTGCGTTTCTTAGACGGAAAAGCGTTCGCAGATGCGTAGTCGGGCTGGTGAATGCTGTGCTTGTTCACCCAGCGCAAAAAAGTGCTTCCTGCTCCCTAATTTTACGCTGTACGGTAAAAATGTCAGTATATTTTATTTCCTTAGTATCTGTATTGACTTCGCTGACTCTTTTCCCGCCTTCAAGTGGCTTTAGGTTTTCCTACTAGCGTACCAGTCAGTGAAGCGTCGCATGTGCACTTGTGCAGCGCTTGTGTGGAGCGACCCGGACACGGAGCTTGATACAGTGTACAAACTAACAAAGTAAAGAAAGGCACATTCTTGCATTCACAAACGTGTTGTGGCTTAGTTTCAACTGAGCGAGCGAATTGCGACGACCCGTCGGCGGCCGGAGGACTAAACGCTGGGCCGACTGACCGTCGAAAGGTCGGCGAGCCGTGCAGTGTATACAGTCAAGCCAAGTCATCTCCTCCTGACGTCACACGAAAACGCCACAGAAAATGGGCGAGAATGCAGAGGAGGACAGCATTTTCGAATTGATTTATCTACTAAATAAATTCGAGTAAACGTCTCAGAGGGGTCGACACATGCCCTATAGACTCCGGACTGATATTTACGCTAGTAATCCCGCAATGTTTACAAATCACTTCAGTGTCCCTTTAATTCACCCGACCGAAGAAAGTAGTGCGCTACAGCGTAATAATATCGACTGGGCAAACAGATAAGTCTGTGCCCCATGGAGTGACACTCCTGCGTTCTAGTTGCCACGCCGTAAACCGAAGATAAACCCAACGCAACGAAGCTCTACGGGACAAGTTTAGAGGGTGGCTCGCGGTATTCGCCGCGAGATCGACATGTAGGTGGAGACAGCGTCGCGCTGCTAGTGTGGATGCTCCGCTGAGCGGCCCGGGAGAATGTCACTGTGGACGCGCTTCGTGCCTTTCTCGCGCCGTATGTGAGCACGAAAGGCGCAGACAAGAGTGGTATGCTGTAGTTCGGTTCCTCAACGTTCAATGTATAGCATGGAAGCTGCAGTAAGTTTTCATCACTACGCCAAAAAAGCGGCGACCCATAGGGAACCTCGGAACGGCCGAAATAATGACAATTGAACTTGTACGCCGTGGCTCGTAGCACGCTTAACATTTCAAGACTATGGCTTTGAGCATTCAATAAAAGCATAAATAGGAACAAATCAGGAAGCCTCGATCTCTGGAATTCAGTTTACAACAGCAGTTTCAATCGCTTTTATTGGTAGCATGACGCATTCTTGCATTTGTGGGATGCCCTGAAATGGTAACACCACTTAACTGCCCCGACATTTTTTTTAAGAGCGTACGATTTTTAAGTGCGAATGCACTTCTTAAGCGAGCCTGAATCGTCCGCCGCCGTCGTCCGCATAGCAACAGCTGCGGGTGCGCGCGCTCCTCGTCTTCCCTAGCAACGGGGGGAGATGGGCGCGCGCTACTCTCCTCCTCCTCTCTCCGCTCAGTGACTGCGGGTGTTGGGCGCCTCCTCTCCACTTCGGGCGGGAGAGCTCTCGCTCGCGTAGCGGGCGCTCCGCATTCCGACGCGTGAGGGCGCTCGTGTAGCCCTCGCCGTAACGGCGGGCGCTACTCTCCTCCTCCTCTCTCCGCTCAGTGACTGCGGGTGTTGGGCGCCTCCTCTCCACTCCAAGATCACGATATCCACCGTAATCGCGCAAACAACAACCGTGCATTCGCACTTACACACTCTCCCCCTCGGGGAAGTGCGAGGGAATTTTTTTGTGTGTTCGAAAGGCAACACAAAATTACTGAATTTTAACCAGCGTAAAGAAATAAATTCAATCGTTCTAACGGGTCTTTTGCGCGCAGCTTTAGTTAAATTAAATTTTAGCGACTCTTAATGCAGGTTTGATGAATAACGGTGTCGGATAACTTATTTAAGGCTTCCGTCGCAAGTGAACTTGCGACGAAAGTGAACTTGCGAATTAAATTGCTAACGTGCTCACTGCAATTAACATCTATGTTTAGCTAGACTTGCAAAGTGACAAGGAGGTTTAGAGTGTGTAAACCAAGCTTCTGGGATTTTCTGTTATGGCTGCACTGTTGACCATTTGTCTTCCTTTTAAAATATAACAGGTGCCCAGAACAGCGAGATGTATTTGCTTTTTTGCGTAATGTCGCTTACGAACCATAAAGATGGCAAATGAAGTTGGACTGTTGCAGGTGGAGTAACCTCGCGTGTCTTGGCATTTACTTCTGGGGGATTGGTTAAAAAAGACACGAACAAAAGTTTTCTGTGCATTTCGCTTTTTTTTTTTTGGGGGGGGGGGGGGGGGGAGGGGGTGATTCTGCCAATGTTCCAAACGCGGCGAGAAGAGAACGCATGTAACGCGAAAAGCCAAACGTTGGCTATCAGTCTTGCAATCGAAAGGACGCTAGGCGTCGTGTTTGGTAGCGGTGAAAAAGCAGTACATCAACGAGTAGACGCCAGTATTTTCAAAACTGATTAACGCACCTTTTGGTCCGAGATCGCCCAGGAATTGTGGCTCGCCCTTTTCAAAATGGTGTTTAAAGCGAACATTGTGGGGGAAAAAAAAAATCCAGCGAGTCGTGGCGCACACCCTCCACACATGTGGGTAACAACGTGCATTATATTACGCGATTTTTCCTCCTCCTTTAAACTTAGGTCCACCTTAAGAGGTCAAGACATGTCCATATTAGGCATTCGGTTATGCTGAGTGAAACACATTTTTGGGCGAGGTGATTCATCTCATTAAAAATGACACACGAAATGCCACAGGACAGACGCAAACTGCTTAATCGTACCGAGAAATCCCGATGAAGTACTCTTGCGCATCCATAGAAACGCATTTTAAATAATGCATAAAATTAGCAACACCGTATCAACAACGACTGTCCAAAATGGTATTTATTTTCAGAAAGGTACGGGAACAATTCCATTATACAGGCGCTTGCGGGTGTAAAATACGTCCCCGGTAATCAAGCGGGCGATAGCGAACTGGTCGTGTGCAGTGTTGTTGTGTTTGTTTCTTTCTTCGTTCAAAATTCCTTCTAAAAGGACAAAGTGCAATATTACAAGGCAGTGGCAAAATGCACGGGTATGCCCGGGTCTTGTAGCTTCTTACCCGTTTCGTGTATTAAACTTTTATTATCCTTTAAATAACCACCACGCTATCTTCAAAAAACACCCTTTGGAGTTCCCGAAACACCAGACGACTGCACCCATCAATAAGGAAAGTGAAATGTGTCGAACATACCTCGGCAAAGTTGGCGCGGCTCACGCAAACCCACTCACAATTTTTTTTTCGAATCATCACTCACTCAAACTCAGACTCAATGCTGAGCAGCAGACATGCGCTCACTCAAACGCAAACTCATAGTGAGCGCAAAACTCAGAACTCACTCGGACTCGAAACTCAGAACTCACTCGGACTCAAAATGTACTGAAACACAATGTACTCAGTACTCAAAATGTACTCGAAACTCAAATTGTACTCAAACTCAAATTGTACTCAAACTCAAAATGTACTCAAAACTAAAATGTACTCAAACTCAAAATGTACTCAAACTCAAAATGTACTCAGTACTCAAAATGTTCTCAAAACTCAAAATGTACTCAAAACTCAAAATGGACTCGGAACTCACTCGGTCTCAGGCGTACTCAAACTCAGTCGGGCTCAAACTCACTCAAGCTCAAACTTACAATGCTTCACTAGCATCGCCCTCGCTCAAACTCAAACTCACGCGTGAGTTTGCATGCAAATGAGTCTGAGTGGACTCATGAGTGAGTCCGCCGATTTCTGGTGTCGAGGCAATGTTTATAACACGTTTCACATTGAAGCAGTGGCAATGGCGACGATGTTTCGTGGAACTAACCTAGCGCATTATCCCGCAACGGCCGCTGATTATTGCGTTTCTAGAAAAACACCCGCAAGCAGTGACAAACACGTGCACATATTTGTTATTTATCGTGCGCAGCACGCGTCTTGCGCCGAGCGCAACGTGAACGAGCAAACGACGCGAGAGCGCCATCCACACTAGGAGCAATTCGTCCCGCCGCCGCCAGGGCCGACTGTGTTCTATCTCGGGGTGAATAGCGAGGGGTGAATAGCGAAATATTCTAGTTCACTGTACTCGCGGTAATTCATAATGAAATGTGCGACGGGAACATCAGCGACAAAAACCAATAGCAGGTGTGGCTTAAACCATCTGGGGCAGTTCCTGTCCGGTGCGGCCTGTTGATCCCGCTTCGCGTCCTTATTAGCGCATTCTTGCTTTCTCTTCTTTTTCCTTCCGCCTGTCTCTTGACCTAACTTGCGTTCTTTTTTTTAGTTTTATTCACGTTCTGTGCATGCTCACCGAAGAGGGGCTGAATGTATACCCTCGGTTCCACGGAGCGAGACTTACCTCATCCACACTCACTAAACGATCAGCTCAATTCAATCTAAATCTATCCATGCAAATTCTGGCTCAATACAAAAAAAAAATTCGGTGCGTCTGAACTACGTTGTCTGCGGCAACCAACGGCCCACAGGCAGCACGCACTAGCAACAGTAATGTCACATGCCCAGGGGCGGATCCAGGTTTTTTCTGAGGGGGGAGTCAGCTTCTACCAGTGATGATGATGATGATTATTATGATGATGATGATAAAAAGGAGAATGAGGATAGTAGTCTTTTTTTATTCACTGAAATATTTCAAACTACAAATACAAGAAATAGAAAAAAAATTCACCTAGACTTTTTCTACGACCTGAGGGGTCATCTTCTAGGGGGTACAAATTCCCAAATTGAGTGGGGGGGGGGGGGGGGGGGGGGGGTCAGGACATCCGGACCCCCCCTCTGGATCCGCCAATGCACATGCCCATTGAATCCAGAGGCTTCGAATTTCGCGCTGATCCCCGAACGTGCAGCGCTTACCAATAACTGGGCCGTTCGCAGCGAAAAATTGCTAAGGCTGCTCCATCCCAGACAATGGGCATGTTCATCTGTCTTGGAACAACCTTAGCGATGCTCACTCCTGCTACAAAATCCCCTCATGCGGGCCGCATTCTCGGTGCTTCCTGAAGTGAGGCCAAGGACCGAATGCACTCACCGGTGAGCCGAAGTTGTGGCCCAGCTCATGTGCGAAGGTGACCTCCGAAACAGCGAACGAGATGAAGCTGTTGTAATTGACGAACGTTATGATGCCCGTGTTCAGGCTAAGGTGATACTGCTGGTATTCATTCGTGCCGGGCTTGGTATCCACGGACGGCCGGTTCTTCTCGCAGATGCCGCCCTGGCCCACTGCACCAAGAAACGCAAGCTTACTGGCGCACAGAGCAAGCAGCTTTCTATGCCTCGTCGATGGCATTGTTCACCCGAATAAAAGGTACTGCAGGAAAGCCAACTTTGCACTGTGAGTTCAACAAGTTGATGATGATAAGTGAAGGCACATCAAATGTCTTAAGACGCTTGCCGTGGTCGGATCGGAACCTTGGTCCCTCGCGTTATAAAGCCGACGTCTATCTGACTGCGTCATTCCGACACGGTCGAAGCAGTCCGGATTTTGTACTTTGACTGACTCAGGGTGCACCAGAGAAAACTTCGCATATTAACCATCTTGCTCGTAATTAAGAAAGGAGCTATGATTTCTCTTTGTCGCACATTTTCCTAATCTGGCCTCAAAAGCAAGCGCCTGACTAGAAATGCGTCCTATCTTAGTGTACCAGCACGGTAGAATTTGCCATTCCTTCCTGAAACTGATTCTTAACCATGTTTTCTTCTCAAGTTTCTTCTTTTCCGCAACGATCATGCTGTACGCAGAGTTCCCTGTAGCACATGTCGCATGCTTCTACAATTTCACGCTCAAATTGATCGCACGGATGCAAAGATCACTACATAAGCCATTTACTTTCGTCCTGAGGACGATGGCTTACGCTGCGCTTTTGCGATCCACGCGAGGCCAAGAACGCCGTCGGCGAAGTCGCGGTACGTCCACGTGTAGGCTAGGCAAAAGTCGTCGTTGTTCTCCCTCGAAGTCAGGTGCAGCAGGTAGGGGGCGTCGATGGCGTCCGAACAGAACGGGTTGGTTTGCTTTACGCCTTCGGCGCAACTTCGAGAGTCGTTGACCTGGGCGCGCAAGGCAACGATTTTGAATACCGCTTCGCAGCTGACGCTCCGCATCCAAACCCTCGTGGGGCTCCTGCTGCCCCCATGCCCACGCGCGACCATTGTTAATTCACGCAAAAGACCGGTTCACCGGCACGATTAAAAAAATTACCCCACCTTCCAGCGAGGGGAACCCTGTGGAGATGCGACGCATCTTGGGGGTTCACTTGGGGTTTCCGTTGGGTTGATTCTCTAATTGTGTGAAACGTGTGAGGAACGCGTATGATGTACTCTTTATTTAACACGCGGCGTAACGTTAACGATGGCGGCCTTGTGGTCGTTGAAGTGTACGGGTAGTGGATGGTGAAGTA
Source organism: Haemaphysalis longicornis (assembly GCF_048455015.1). Classification (NCBI taxonomy): domain Eukaryota; kingdom Metazoa; phylum Arthropoda; class Arachnida; order Ixodida; family Ixodidae; genus Haemaphysalis; species Haemaphysalis longicornis. The sequence goes on along the minus strand of NW_027526361.1, from coordinate 67,749,321 downwards.
ACGGGACCACCGTGCAATTTGCAGCGAAGATCAAGTCTATGCACGTGCCCGAAATCGGAACGCCGGTGCTGGAACGACAGCGGCTATGACGCAACGTGGCGCGGCTATGACGCAACACAATCCAACACAATCCACTTTAATCCAATCCAAATCCAATCCAAGCCAAGCCAACCCAATCGAATCCAATCCAATGCCCCTCGCGAGAGAGTGTTCGCTATCGGAGAGGAGAGGGGGTGAGCGGCGGAGAGCGCAGCTCGCGCGGCGAGGAGAATGGGGGAGGGGTGTGGACGGACAACAACAACGCCGTATGGAGGGACAAGGCGAGTGAATGAGATGCAGTCGCATCTAAAAGTCATATCCCACAAAAATGAGAGAGACAGTTTGTTTCAGCGGTGTTGGGGTGTCCTGTCGTGAGAGCGCGAGTATACCGAGAAAGCAACGGCAACATACTCCCGGCCTATTCTTGCTGATCGAGACGTTGTGTGATAAATGTGTACTGCCCATAAGCAAAGTTTAGAGCATCACGAATATTGCAGTTCCTTTGCTCACACAGGATATTCACGAGATTTATTGCTCACCCCACATCGTTCGTGAGTGGGGCCAAACACAGGATGAACTGATGTGACAAGGAATGCCACAGAATAAAGAACACGAGGGAATGCTGACGGTTGCTCTCACCTGGTTTACCAGGAGAATAGCAAATGACCCGACAGGAGAGTAGCTAAAACGATGACCACAAAGTATTTTTCGCATACGGAGACTTCAAGGGGAGTACGAAGAATAAATGCAATACTGCCTTGTCCCGATAACAATGAAACCAATTTCACCGCAAACTTCAAGCAATTAAAGGGGCCCTGTAGCACTTTTTCAACTTTTTTTGAGATCTTAAAGGCTTGCAGAACGTAGTCACCCAACACACCCAGTACTTAGATTAAGGGGTCACAAAGTACCTCAGCCAGAAATGACTGCTCTATGCCCATCAGATAACTTGGAAACTCGCGCAAAAGATTTTGCTCTCTTTCCCGGTCTTGACGTTCTTCGACGACCCGAATTACGTCACTGAGGCCATGTAGCGGCTGTTGGACGGTCTTCCTTCAGTTGTAGTAATGAACACTTTTCGATAGCAACTTTAAAAAAACTATAATGGCAAACTGTTCGCATGGCGACGCAGTGAAACATCCCCCTCACGAGGGGCACGATCAAATGCAGAGCATTTCCGGGGGCGCACGATGTTAAGTAGTTTGCGTTACGTTAATGTTGTTGCACTTGTGGCAACTGCTGACGAGAGAGCGCTCGTCAGCAGTAATTTGAATGAGTCAAGGATATAAGGCGCGTTCGTAGCCTCCCATTCTGTGTCGGCTTTGTGGCGCAGTGGGTAGAGCACCATGTACGTTGCGCTCCGCCCGCAGGGTCGAGGGATCGAAACCAGGCGCCAGATAGTATTTTTTTATATAGTGTAGGGGGAGGGGTGCGGTCTACGATTAACGTGGCGCGGCTATGACGCAACACAATCCAACACAATCCAACACAATCCACTTTAATCCAATCCAAATCCAAACCAATCCAATCCAAGCCAATCCAAGCCAATTTAATCGAATCCAATCCAATGACAGACCGACGGGGAGCGATGCGGACTACGACTACGGACGTCAACGCGGGTGACATCGCGAGTTACTGAAATGCTCTGCATTTAAAAGCCACAATAACAAAGCAGAAATGGACGGCGTATCTGGTGCGACGAGCGAATCACGCAGTGCCGCTCCGTGCTGGCGATAACTATAGATTTCGCAGTGGTTCCAGAAGCGAAGGAAACAGTGAAAGCGCTTATCGAAAGTGTTGCAGGGTCCCTTTAATGGACATATGACGTCGCAGGAGGGCGCCACGCCTCGTGGTCCCGCTGCGACCCATACGGGATGTGGTTTGTGAATGCGCTTGGCGGTCACCGACCCAAAACATCACCGAGAAACATGCTTGGGCGATTGCATACTGCGGCCTTAGTTCCGTTCGATCGTATCGCTCGAATGCTTACGGGCAGTTAACACACAGACCACTATATTTTCAGTGCTTTATCCGGTGGTCGCGTGCCAAGAGGCGAGCTTTGAGTCCCTCATGCAGCACTCACCACGATCTTGTGCACGATGAAGCTGATGTCCTGGATGCCTCCGAAGTTAGTCCGGCGGAAGATGCCACTAGCGCGGTTCACGTGCGACGCGACGAGCCCCGTGATCGCTTTCCGCGTGCGCGGTGCGCTGGAGCCCTCGTCATGCAGCGCCCCGTACAGCAGGTGATCGACGGAGAGCTTCAGGTTGCACACGCGCCGAGAAGTCCTGGTAGACATCCGCGCGGACGCGTTCTTCGCCGGAACGTCCACCCACTGCTGCTCGTCTTCTGCGCCTTCGTCCTCAGCCCCCGCTTCCCACAGCGGCTTTCGGCCGGTCCAGCGGTCGCCTCTGTCTCGGTATTCATGGATCTGCGCAAGCCCCGCCGGGAAATGGCATGTGTCATGCTGTGCCTCTTCATTGCGCTCATTCTAAAAAGAAGAAGACAACCAACCAGCGTAGACATCACAAAAAAGGTACACGTCATACTCAGGAATGAAAACCGCCTGCCTCCGACCATATAAACACGGTACGGCGCGGCGCCCTCGGCATGGCCTGTTGGACGACGAGACGTCATTCGCCATGGGTGACCCCTTAGAACGAATTCATCAGAATTGGCTTCCCTGGTGCCTGTGCGCATGGGCGAACGCCAACGTGGCGTGAGGGCGACATTTTTTTCAGTGTTGCTGTGACAGAGACAGCGCCCGACTAGGCCGTGTGTGCCATGATTTAGACATTTCTTATTGGCAGAAAATCGCACATTAAATTGTTTAAGCGCTGTTTCGATCGGCATCAGTTGCTTAGTTTCTTCTCAAAGCATTTCGTCCAGCACGAAGCTGTCGGAATGCCTGTATTTTTTTTTTTTGTAATTCTATGTACTCTGTTACAGCAGCAAAGCCAAAGGGCTGTAAGGTCATACAATGCTACCCAGTTGCGGATGTATTACTTTTCCACGTGTTTTCGATATCTTACAAAAGACGTACTTCGAAGCCGCCCATGGCAGCCTGCTTCAGGAACCGAAATTTGCAGTGCGGTAAGGCCAGTGGTGGCGAGTGTTCGCTAGAGCCATATGGTTTAGGCGAGCCTATCTGCTCTTCGCAAATACGCGAGAAAGTTAATCGAGAACTTTAAGAAACGTATACAGCTGAAATTCTTGAACAGTAATAATGTATTGGGCATACCTGCTACGGGTCAGCCGGAGATATATCGAGCAGGGTGTATTTACAGGATAGGGACTGTTTAACTGGACCAAAGCACACATATCGTGTGATAAAAAGGTCACCTCATATTGTGGTCAATGCCCGCTATTTAATTGTTGGCCCGCTGTAGAAAAAGACGCCGATTGTTGTATGTACTGGGAGTTATACAGTAAAACCTGGATGTAACCAACCTTTATGTGACGAATTCCTAAATTTAACGAAGTTTTTCACTTCCCCATTTCCAGCCCCATTGGAACCCATGTATTTGCGACTTCTGCGTAACGAAGACACTGCGATGGCTAACTTTGATGTAACAAAGTGCTGCTTCGATGAACCATTGTTTTAGCACTTTTTCTGAAAAAGCGGCTGGAGAATTTCAGTAACTGAGCGAACTTCGCCCGCACTGCAAACTACCCTGTGTTTCCACCACGTTTGTGTGCGGTGACGGTTATTTGCTAGGCCTGCATGTCGTCGTGTATATAGTCGCTCATCTCTACTGCCATCTGTGGTACCGGTTCGTCGGTGGTAAGTGATCCTGCCAGAAAACGAATAGTTTTGTCTTTTCAAGACAAGCGCGCCATTTTAAATGTGGTCTCCGCCGGCGAGAACGAAGAACGTCGCCGCCCTGTAGAGTATCCCAACTTGCAACCTCTCAACAATTTTGAGGGGGGGGGGGCAAAAAGCATCAAGTTCGCAAAAAGGCGCCTTTTCAGCAAAAGTTTGTCCCTTGAAACGAGTTAAATTAAGGCATTGAAAAGTGTCAAAGCGGGAAAATGATACCTATGCTACGCTTGTGCATCCGGGGGCAAGTGAACTTGCTTATTTGGAGTTCCGAGTAGTGACTAAGTTCGTGGAAAGTAGCAGACGCAAATCACGCAGTTTGTCACTGTGAAATAAATCATTTAAGGGAGAGTTCACCATCACTGATCTATAGCATCTTAATTTCGTTTTTGCTTCATTCGCGCGAGCCTTAACTCGACACCTGCATGTAACGAACAATTGGGGATTTTTGTCAGCTTCATTATATCCAGGGCCCGCTTGCACGAACACACGTTCTTATTGGCAGTCTTATTCACAGTCTAGTCTTATTCGCGGACTTCAATAAGACCGCGAATAAGATTCGGACTAGTGCGCTTGCTCGAAGGCACTCGGGCCAGGCTACAGAACGGTCTTATTTAAGACTGTAGGGACAGCAAGTACCTGGATGAGCACGAGAGAGGCCCCTAGGGAAAAGCGGGGAATACGCTGCAAAACTGCTTGTTGCCGCCACCGGCGTTTGGCAAGCGTTTATTTTGAACCATGATTGGATTTATTCAAGCAATGCTGACCATCAGAGGGCGTATTTCAGCCTTGTCACAAATACGTTACAATGATCTGCCATCCTTGGTAGGCCAGCTCACGCGGCCGGGCCTCGGTCGCCCGGCCGCGTAAACGAAGTCATCAAAGAGAGATCGTCTGCTCGAAGCGTGGGCCCGAGAAACCCACTGGGCTGACGCAAAAAGCAGCGACGTTGTCTCACGTTGTCGCAACACGAGTCGTGCTTTTGATATCACCGTGAATTGGAAAGTTGCAAATTGGCTTCGGGTTCATCATCGTAGACTTGGATGCAACGAGCACTCCAGAGGCTCACGACGCGTGGAACGGCGACACGATCGCAATCACCCGCGGCCTAGCCGGCAGCTCACTTAGCGAGGACTGCAGCTGTAAACAATCGTGCAGTAGAATATAGCCGAATGTTAATACCATGCGTGCTGCTTTTACGTGGTGCCTCCGGATCACAATTGATCAAGCAGAATGCGCAATCAAAGTACAAACCCAAACAATCAAGCTTCGTAACCGCCACTTTCGAAGAGAAGGAAGGAAAGACACGAAGTCTGCGCAGCTTCTCGTTGAAAGCGCGATTTTATTTGACACTCACGGGCAGGGGTACTACAGGCTGCAAGCGTTTCGCTGTTGTGTGTAATTTTGTTGTCACATTGCAGTTCTATTGTGAATGCCTATTTGGTGTTCCTGAGTTAATGGGCATGATTTTATAAAACGATACATTTGTTCCGTCCTTTCCGTGCTGCCTTTTCGTAGCTACTGCGGTGACAGCTGGCATAGCAGACGATCACACATTCACACCGCGCGCTTGCCCGCCCGATGTCTGCTCGGGATTAATATCAAGCCGCAGGCTATCATTCCTGTCCATCTTTGTTTCACGTGAGGGAGAAAAAAAAGCCGCGCTACCCGGGAAAAAAACCCGCCCGCATCTTCCCACGGGGGGAACTCGAGTAAATGCGTCGCAGAGTGGTGGGGGTATCGCGTGAATGTTGCGTAATTGGGTATGGTTTGGGAATCCTTAATTGTTATTTCGTCTTTATTATTCTTATTTATTGAATGAAGGAGAAGCGAAGGCAAGGAGTGTAAACTTAGTCTGTCTTTATTGCTTGGTGCCGTCGTTGTATTGGACGGAGAGGATGACTGCTTTGTGGTCGCTAAAGTGCACTGTCAAGGGGTCTTTGAGGAGGGGTCGTGCGATTGCGTAACTGGTGAAGACGTTGCTTCCATCGCATCCACTCGAGTCAAGCAAAGCGTCAAGTCAAGCGAAAGCCATGCAAAGACGCCCTTGACTGAATTCCGAACGCGCGCTCCGCCGCTTATATATACACCACCCGCGTTCGAGGGAGAGGAGTACGGGGGAGAGACGCGCATGAGCACACTTCCGTACACATGCGCGCGAACTTTCCACGCACCCACCACGCCGTTATCACGTGTACGGGTAGCTACGACGCATGCGCGCACAGACGCGCTCCCCCCGCACCGCCGCAGCTGTTGTTGAGAGCGACGGAGCGCACGGGGTACATGCGCTCCCCCGCACCGCCGCAGCTGTTGTTGAGACTGAGGAGGGTACGGGGGAGAAACGCGCACCTGCGCCTCGACGCGACGCGCATGCGCAGTGAGCGTGTGGACGGCGCCGACGCCGAAGCGCGACATCGTGCGACTAAGAAATGCTCCGCATTTAAAACAAGCGCACGCCCATAGCGCACAGCGAAAGTTGAAAAGGGTGGTTGGCTGCAGCCATCGGTGCCACATCAAAGTACGTAGGCCTTGCGGCTTCTGGCGCCTGCGTTGTCTGTCTTTCCACCCTCTCTCCCGACGGCGTTTCCAACGGCGTCGATCTCCCCGGAACAGGCATATATTTGTTCCAAGCAGACGGTCGAACGGCCGCCGCTCGGTATCGTTCGCCACTTCTACGGCTACTGCACTCGTTTTTCACGGTATGGAGGTCGATCTTTATGATGAAACGCGACCACGTCAGCATAAGACTGTGAATAAGACTGCTCGGAGAAGGCTTATTCACAGTCTTATTGCGTTCTTATTTAGAGTCTTATCCGCTGTCTTATAAGTTTCCAGAAAGCGTCTTATAGCCTAGGGAACATAAGACCCCGAATAAGACTGCCAATAAGATTAGACTGCAAATAAAACTCTTATTTGGCTTCGAGCAAGCGGGCCACCTGTATACGGCAAGAATGGGCTCCCAGGGTTAATAAGCCCAGTGCAAATGCAGTCAGCACGTCTTTCACTGGGTTCCTTTAACACAGGCTGGGACGCCTGGAGTTGTCGATTGGAATTGATCATTATTCTGTCAGCAGCTGTCTCAGTTTCGTAACGGTGCAGGAGGAGGGCTATGGATGGCTTGGCGTCAATAATGGGAGGTCGGTAGTTGCCCGCTGTGCAACCCGGTTATCCGAAGCTGCCCCTGCCCTCCGGGGTGCAGCAAAGGCTTTGGCGTAGCCGCGGTGGCGATAATTCAGCATCTGAACACCTCCAAATTTATGCATGCAGAAAATGGCATTTTATTGTTCAGACATCCGGCGAAATCTGTGTTTATTTCCTTTAATACGAAAGAGTTTTATTCGTGGATGATACACCAAGATTTCACTGACGTCATATCCCTCACGGAAATGACGCTAGGGTAGCTTTGACGAAGCGACCCGCCAGAAGGAAGTCGCTCGCCAAGCACACCCACAAAAGAGCTGCCGACTCGCAAATCATGCCCAGCTGCAGATTTCGCTGCACATTTACCGATTCCTATGACAGAGGAATCAAACAGTTTTTTTTATTTTCCCGGTGGGATGTAACAGGACAATAATCACCCCCTTCAAGCATTACATTGATAAAAAGGAATCTCGGTCTTCAATCTCTGGAAACAAGACGCAGATTTTCCCGACTTACATTTTTCCAAACGCTCTACCATCACCCTAACAATTTCACGGCACCAAGAATAAAACCAGCGCAACATAATTCCGCACGTGTAGACCACCAAAATAAACTGCAGTTTGAATTTTCGCGTACCGACCTTCACCGCCATTCTTTCCTCCCTTTAGCCATTAGTGAATGCAATTTCCTCCCAGAGCGTATGGCCATAACTACTAACCGCGAAAAATTTACCGAGGAAGTTGTTTAACTGTTCCAGCGTGTGCAATAAAAAAGATTATTCCCGCTTGTTACCTAGGTCCTATTTTTGACCGGATATACCCCATGTTTGGCATCTGTTCTGTTAATCTAAGTTGCAACACTTCCACTTGTTTTTGTACTTACGCATGCTTTTGTATGCGGTTTTACTTGTCTATTCTAATTTTTAGCGTACTTTATTTTAATAACTTCAGTGAATGTACTTTTCTGCTGCTCAGAATGCATTGTGCAAATCTGTTGTCCCCCCACCCCCCGTGTAATGCCCGCAAGGTCCTTTCAGGTAATAAAAGTGGAGAAAAAAACCTTCCTTCCCCGTTGACGGCGCTTGATTATTGCGGTGAGCGTGGCCACGGGCGGCGCTGCGAAGCGCGTCTCCGTGACGTAGGCTTAGGGATTCTCGCATTAGTCGTCTGCTTCACTCCGGCTCGCTCTCCCTGCTGCTTCTTTGCGCTCGGTTGACGTCTCATGCTTGTGTGCGCCAGATTTTGCATGTGCGTAACTTTTTATAATAATAATAGACAAAATCGCACACACAAGCTCTAGGCATGACAAAGTATAGATTTGGATACCGCTATGGATAAACATTGCCGGCGTCGCCCCATTCCTTGCGAAGCCGGTCCTGTGCGGAGCGCGAAGAGTCGGAGCTAGGCGTCAGCTTCTGTATTAAGCAATCTTTCGAACAAAGGGAACAGCCAGCTGCTAGTCACCGACAACAGCGAAAATACAAGACTAGAACAAATTCCCGGCCTTTGGGGCTGTCCGCTTTCGCAGAAGGCATTACAATTTCCGGTAATCATATGTAAGGTAAAAACATTTTCGAGCTTGCCGAATGCTCAAAAGTATTGTATCACACAACCTTACGTTGTCATGTCATGAAAGTATGAACTATGCACTATGACATGCACTATGGGCTGCAAAAACTGCAAATTGAGTTACGAATAACCACTTGTGTGTATAGGCACGTGCTAGTTTTATATCAGGCTTATAACCAGTATGGACGTTTGTTGAGCAAAACGAGTCGCGTCTACGGTAAAGATAAAGTAACACTTTGTTTTTTCAGACGTGGAGGAATATTTAGGTACATTTCCCGCAGCCATATCTTCCCAATATTCAGATATGCGTTATACGCAAACTACACTCAAGCGGGGAAAGAGTTAAAGGAGGGGAGAACTTTGACAGTCGAGCAGAGCTGATTAGGGGTCCGGGTCCTGAGTTCAGGAGAAGAGAGCCAGAGCAATTTTCTTTAATTGATAGATCGCCATCCCGAGTAGACAAGGATTTGTTCTTTACGCTTGGAAGGGTTGGAAAACAATAAACAGCTGCTTGTAAATATTCATCGGTTTTGCTTCTTGTAATATATGCATGTATACTATTTATTGTGTTCATTAGCGTGTATATCAAGCCTTGAGCGCCGTAATCATGTCATAATTGTTCAGTTTGAGTGTCAATTCGTTATGGTAACGATGATTACGATAGAAATTCGGATCACAAAAGCCACCTTCGACCACTCTCGACAACTTTGTCTGGGCGCGGTCGTGCTGGCGTAATACAAACCTTCTAATTGTATTCGTATGCGAATAAACAACGCACGCTGGGCATACGCACCTTCTTGCACGCAGCCACAACGAAAGCCAATTTGTGAAGAAGGGAAGCCATGCCATACAGCCTGAAGAATATATCCACACGATCATTGTGAGCCTCTTAAACACCCCCAAACCTACTAAAAAGACGTTTGTGACGGTGCCGAAAAATTAATGCGTGAGGCACAGAAAAAAAAAAAAAAACATTCATCTGATACAAGTCAACAACAACGAAAGAAACAGAGGACAGCCGCTTTATTTCCTGGTTTGCGATGCGCGTGTAGGGGCCCACTGCTTGGTACGTAGCATTATACTGCTGAGTCTTCATAAGAGCATCTCAAAAATACTGTAGGGAAGCCTACGTATTTTAAATACTGATAGAGGAGCTCCGAGCCCTGAAGCACTCGATTAAGTTGGAAGGGCGCGTTAAACACGATCTTCTGAGCGATGATTTGAAGCAAGTTCTCTCTCTCCTCTTGTGTTGCAAACATGTGGGGGATACAGCTTGAAATTATTTAGATGTTTCGGAAGCTGCACAAATAACTGAATTACTAGACATACGCTTTTTAATTCACTAAAGCCTCAAAGCGGGCGATATGTAGCACAGCCAAAGCTGCCCCTCACAAGCGAAGAGCAGCAGACGACAGCGTCGCGAGTCCTTAAGCCGACGTCAGAGGCAGGGAGCGCCACGCGAACACTCTTAACAAAAAAAAAAGCTCATAAAATGGCATTAATGGCTGTATTTACTAACTCCTTAAGAACTTTACTACCCCAGAACGGTACGTAGGTCCTGCTACTAAGTGCGGAACCGTTACTAGTCTAGACCGTGCACTTAGTAACTGCATGCTGCTTGGTTGAAACTAACATTCACTGGCAGTAACAAAATTATATGAATTATTGAACATAGTAACTACAGCACTTTTCCCACTCCAAATCCCGAGTAAAACGTTTTTGCAAATCCGCATTCTGACTTGTATATGCGTACATTAAAATGCATAATTCTAAAATCATCGCTACAATATTTGGGTTTTGTGAGAAGCCCACCAACTCTATTAAATTAGTTTCCGGTGCTGGCTATAAAAGCAAGAAGAGTAGCTGTATTTGTAAGGTAAGTAAGTTATACTCGCTCTGCTAGTGCATTCCGTTGGTTTTCTTCTCAGTTTATTTGTTGGTTATCTAAGTGTGGTATGTGCGTGTTGAATGTGTCTATGTCGCGCTGCACGCTCACCCAATCCACATTTCTAAGCGTAGATTTTTACTAGGTTATGCATGGCCAGTTAGTAAAGTCCCTTACGTACCCAGTTTATACTGGGACAAGTAACTGGTTAGTGTTCTGTTAGTAAGTGCCACGACATTTTTTAAGAGTGAACATGTCCCTGCCAATAGACCACCCACGCATCTTACACGTGCGGTGAAAAAATGTGCATTTTCCTCCTCTATACAGCTGTGAGCCGTTGAAGTCAGAGGTGTTCACTTCATTTGTTGCCTTTCTCTTTGGTTATTTGCGCAATTCAAAATCTGAACACTCGGCGTTCCACTGCAAGGAAATGTTTTATTAAATTACACTAAAGAAATATGAACGGGGCAGACATTTCAATGGTTGGTGCTGAATGAAATTAAAGGGCTCTGCAACACTTTCGATAAATGCTGTCACTCTTTCCTTCGCATCTGAAAGCACTGCGAAAGCTACAGTTATCGCCAGCACGGAGCGGCACTGCGTGATGTGCTCGTCGCAGCAGGCCCGCCTTCCGTTTCTTTGCTGTTGTGGCTTTCTCTTTAAAGAGGCAACCGAACACGTTTATTGCTACAACTGATGTGAAGCCGGCCAATAGCCGCGACACCGTCTAATGACGTCGTTCGAGTGCTAGGCAAGACTGGAAAAGAGAGAAATTTTTTGAGCAAGTTTCGAGGTTTGATGAACATAGGGCGGCAATATTCGCCTGAGTTAGTTTTTGACGCCCTGTTTCAAGTACTTGATGTGTTTGTTGAGCACGTTCTGCAAGCATATAAGATTTCAAAAAAAAATCGAAAGAACTGTTTCAGGATCTCTTTAAGCATTTTGTTACGATTCTGCGCGCCGCACCATGTTCGCGCGTCCTGCAAAGTTTTGTGGAGTGTCCGGGTGCGTAAGAATGCTGCCCTGGACAAGTCACAACGTGCCGGAGAATGGCCGGCGTGGGCGCCTCTCTATCGGTGATTCAAACATCGGCGGCTGCAACGAACCCACGTGTAGCAACTTGCGCCGAAAGACGTGGACGCCGTGGCTGAGATCTCTCCCCCCTCTCTCAGGCTCAACGAGTGCTGCTGCTGCCGGCCCCACACAAACTCGGAAGGAGTGTTGTGTGTGTCTGTACTATCTGCTGGTAGTGCGCACATTAGCACTGGGAAAGGTGCACAGGCGTTATGGGTATTGTGCATAAAACCATCCTCTCGGCGCATAGTTCATGTTAGTTTTGAAGCAACGAATCCCTGCTGTCGCTCTGCTCGAGTCTTGCACTGTAACCTCACCTAGAAGGGTATTTGTTTCTGTATTGCTTGGGCTCAGCTCTCGCCATGCAGTAAACCAGTTAAGTTTGCCTTCAGATTCTTGCCATCACCAAGGCAGCACCGTTTGCTGGCCGTTCTTCACCACACTACCTCAAATGAAGGAGGCGACGGAGCCCTGTTCGGGGTTGCCATTCTGAATGTAACTACTGGTTGGCAGCGGTGCGATGGCAACGTCGCAACAATGTTAAACGGCCCAGAATGGGTACCAGTGTATAACCCCGTACTGTGAGTGTGGCTTTTGATCGCGTTGTTGATAAATCGTGCAGTTAAAATGTGTAAGCTAAATCAGGATTGTCCTGCCTAGACCAGGCAGTCGTGTAGCTCCGTGAGTGCATGTTGTCATCGTGTGCTAAAACGACAGCTTCATCATCCGCTCTCACGTGAGTTCGCAAGTTGCTGGCCATCCTGATATGGCGATGGGAGGGTTGGGGCCCGGGCGAGCGCCTCCTCATGACGTCGTACATCCAGCGCTCGGTATCGGGCGTGACTCCGCACCAGCCCCCAGCGCCGGTGCGTGCGGGGTAGCGGACGTCCCTGGAGTCGTACAGCACCGAGTGGAAAGGCTGGCGGCGACGGAAGTACGGCTGTGCCTTCTCCACGTAGTAGCGGCCGTGGGCTGACTGGATGGAGCCCTGGAAGACGCCGTCCAGAAGGGCGCCGTACACGTGACTCGAAGGCTCGCCTGCGAATACCCACGTGTTGGCGGTAAGAAAGGGAAAGAGGCCGCACTTAAACATGGGCGCTTAACACGACGGAACTGTGCAGCTGGGTGCGTGCTTCTGAAGAGCTACGGAATAATTGAGTTGCGACGGCGCGCCGGGCTCTGCGTTGACGATTCGTGGTATCTCTTGGTATCTCCCAGAAGGGCAGCGGCCGTAGCCAGAAAATTAATACTGCTTATTTCGTGCGCCGTGGGTTAATTGGGGTATTGATGTGAGGTTGTGAACATTACTGCACCAGGGTGGCCAATCCTGCTCTGGTGAGGAAGTGCGGTACCGGCAAGGTCGCCGGGTTCAGGCCGCACCTCATGCCTCCTCCTCCAATTCCATCAACACGCGCATTTTTTTTAATCCGGTGGGAATTGTGCAGCACTGGGCTTCAAGCCACGGTCCTTCAGCACGGGAAGCGGATGCTCTACCTCTACGCCACCGCTGAAGGGTGTGGGAAGGGCATGTAATGCGAAGGCAAGACAACCAATGGGCATTAAGAGTAACAGAGTGGATCACTATAGAAGGCAAGCGTTTCAGGGGACGGAAGAAGGTTAGATGGGCAGATGAGATAAAGACGTTTGCGGGACAAATTGGTCGCAATTGGCACAGGACCGGGATAATTGGAGATCTATGGGAAAGGCCTTTGCCCGGCAGTGGGCGTAGATAGACTGATTATAATGATGATGATGATGATGGTGGTGATTCCGTGCCCCACTAAACCACTGCGGTGGCTTGTACGTATTAATTGGTGAAAGAAATAAATGCGGCAACTTCTGCTTACATAGCATCCGGCTCTTTCGTCTCCAACTACTGCAAGCGATGAACCCTCACGACATCTGTGAAGCTTCGCCAGTGTCAAGAGAAAAAGGGCGAGGGGAATGGTGTCATCTTGTTCAACTGTCCTGCCACTAGACTGGCCACAAATCATGTTAGAATAAAAATGGGAGGATCCCACACGCACGCACCAAATTTTGTTTTGCTCTTCATTTATTAATTTAAAACGTTTTTTTGCCATTTATTTGCTTTTATTTATTTATCTCTTTTTTACTATATCAATCCAATTCACTTCTTAGCGCAGGAGCTGTAGTTTGGGCCTGGGCCATTGTGAAGGCACATGTACCGCGAGCATTAATGCTCCAATCATCAGAAAAGTATACTTTTTATGGCTATAGCCATAGGAAAAGTATACTATAGCTATAGCCATAGGAGCACTGAGAAAGCTGTTGAAGGAATATTGCTCACTGCAAACATTCCAAATAATGACTAGATAAAGAACTTCCCTGTAACTCGATTTGGTTCTCCTTACCAGCCAGAGTGGCTTCATCTGATGCTTGTATAATTAGATATGAAAAACCAGCCTGCTCATTCGTATTAGCGTTACATGAAGTGTGAAAGAATCCTGCATGCGAAAAAGGCACACGCTTACCGACAAGTTCTCCCGCATAGATGTGGTTGATCTCTGGCTTGACTCTACCCTGGCTTTGGGTTTCCATCACCAGATCCTTGTGGAAAACCGACGTATCTGGTCGCAGCTTCAAGTTGAACAACCTGCAGCAGAAAGTTTCGAGAACACTTCGGAGGTCTGCAGTAGAATGCCCCAGTAGTTGGATGCAGCATTCGTTTTTTTTTTTCTTGTGGTTTGTGCCAGCAGTCAAATTATATTCTGCAATTGTGAGCGTGATATCATCCGGGGTAAGCGTCTGCGGATTACAGGAAATGATGGTCGAACAACAATTATAAAACAGGTGTCCCGAGAATCCTGCCGCCAAGCATCGCGTCTGAAACTGGTGCTTTGGATTGACATTTAGAGCCCAATTTCCCAACATTGCATGTGACAGACCGCACGCACGCACGCACGCTCACACGCCCACAAACACGCACACACACACCACACACAAACTATACATATTTTCGACATTTTTGTGCTCCCCAAGCTCTCAGCGTGCCTGACAACATGGTATTAGGACAACTGCGATGATCTAAGTGACTGCCACCCGTACTCTGCGGTGCATTTCCGCGCTAGGCTTTCGACTGCACAACGGACAGTCTAAGCAAGGCTGGAACCGCTGCATGGCCTCTCAGTCAGCTTAATTTTCCTGATGTTGATTGGACTCTGACCCGTTATTATCGCACTGTTATTATTTTCCATATTTAGTTCAATTTATTCTGAGACAAACTGTGTGTGTAGATATATCGGAAATTTTCTTAAATCGAAGGTTTTTCACTACAAAACCGGACTCCCGTACGCCTATACCCATTCCTGCTTATATCAGACTGATTTCCGAGCCTAATGCGAAGAATTCGAAGCCTTGCGGCTAAACCTGCCGAAAAAAGCTTCCGCTGCAAAGTCGACAGAACACAAAAGGGCTATTTTCTCGAATTGCACTCCTTGGAGATTACGCTAAAAAAGTATTCGTTTGAAAACATACCCCCTCCTCCCAAACGAATTCTTCCCCTGCCAATTTTTACGCTCATAGTATAACAAGAAGTCCGATTCCTGCTCAAGGGCGAGTTTTGCTACCCCGTTGCTCACTTTAGTCCTTTCTTTTTTAACAGTGCCTCTCCTAGAGAAATTCCGAGCTCCTGACGTAGTTTTCAATGAAACAATATTAAAGTTTCGATAACTACCCACGCTTATGTGAACGTGTGCGTCTTTGCAACCTCTGGAGGAGCAATGCTCCTCTTGCACTCTGTATCAACCGTGATTCATTATGCGTACTAGTTCTATTTTGGCTTGTTCGTCAACAAGAAAGGGTGAGTGCAGGTGGTCGAAAGAAAGGCAACATATCTTGTTATTTTCCTTTCTCTGTCTCGGCTTTACAGCATTAAAACGCCCCTACAACACTTTTCAGAATTTTTTACGTGCTGAAACCTTTCAGCACGCAAGCAACAACCACACCTAGTACTTATAATAGCGGTTCCAAAGTACCTTAGCCAAAAAATGTCTCCTCTATGCCCTTCAGGTAAAGATAGCTTGAAATCTTGCGAAGAAGGATTTTCTCTCTTTCCCGGTACCCGCCGCGGTGGCTCAGTGGCTAAGGCGTTGCGCTGCTGAGCACGAGGTCGCGGGTTCGATTCCCGGCCGCGGCGGCCGCTTTTCTGATGGAGGCGAAAAGCAAAAACGCCCGTGTGTACGACATTTCGGCGCACGTTAAAGATCCCCAGGTGGTCAAAATTAATCCGGAGCCCTCCACTACGGCGCGCCTCATCGCCTGAGCTGCGTCGGCGCGTTAAACGCTACAATCAATCAATCTCTTTCCCGGTAGTCGCGTTCTTCAAGCGCTCGAATTGCGTCATTACAGAGTGGTAGCGATTATCGGCCGACTTTCTTTCAGTTGCAGCAATAAACGCATTTGATAGCCACTTTAAAAGTCATGCACCCCTCCGTCTAACGACGACGATTGTTGAACGCGAAGCTTTCTTGATTTGATTTGATTCTGGGGTTTAACGCGCCGACGCAACGCAGGCGATGAGGCGCGCCGTAGTGGAGGGCTCCGGATTAATTTTGACCACCTGGGGATCTTTATCGTGCGCCGAAATCTCGCACACACGGGCGTTTTTGCTTTTCGCCTCCATCAGAAAAGCGGCCGCCGCGGCCGGGAATCGAACCCGCGACCTCGTGCTCAGCAGCGCAACGCCTTAGCCACTGAGCCACCGCGGCGGGTAGAAGCTTTCTCCTAACTTCGTGGGTTGTCATCCGAGTTTTTCAAACCGCTTCGACCATGTCGTGTTGTGTTGTCACCAAGCAGGCAATAAAAAAAAAAGTCGAAATGGAGCAATCGCATAGACGCCGGTTGTTCAGAACACGAGCGATCCCGGTTCGATTCCGGCCACGGAAGCGTTTTTTTTTCTCTTCACTCGTGATCATTGATGATTATCCTTAGAAAAAGCTGGCTTTCCTGCCGGGTGTTTTCGTGTTACAGTCGCCATCAGTGAGAATACTAAAGATTAAAGTGCAAAGGGAAAAGCAGGAACTGAAGGAGCATCTGGTGCGACGAGCAATTCGCCCCGTGCCGCTCCGTGCTGGCGATATCTGTAGCTTTCGCAGTGCTTCCAGACGCGAAGAAAAGAGTGAAAGCACTTATCTTCAGCGTTGTGGAATCCCTTTAATCGGACCCTGCAACACTTTCGATAAGCGCTTTCACTCTTTCCGTCGCGTCTGGAAGCACTGCGAAAGCTACAGTTATCGCCAGCACGGAGCGGCACTGCGCGGATGGCTCGTCGCACCAGATATGACTTCAGTTTCTGCTTTGTTTTTGTGGCTTTATTTTTAAAGTTGCTATCGAAAAGCGTTCATTGCTGCAACCACGGAGCTATCTTGCTCCGTGGCTGCAACTGAAGGAAAACCCGCCAACAGCCGCTACATGGCCTCAGTGAAGTAATTTGGGGTGTCGAAGAACGTCAAGGCCGGTAAAGAGAGAAATCTTTTGAGCGGCTTTCCGAGTTACTTGATGAGCATTGAGCCCGCATAGAGCAGTAATTTCGGGCTGAGGTACTTTGCAACCCCCTCATCTAAGTACTGGGTGTGTTGCGTGACTACGTTATGCAAGCATTTAAGATTTGGAAAAAAGTTAAAAAAAAAAGTGTTGCAGCGGGTCCCTCCAAGAGTGTGGAGGGAAAGGCGGGACCTGTTGAACCCCTGGAAGCGCAGGTAGACGTGCCCTCGGCGGTGCTGGTCGACGGAGCGCCTAAGCCGGACGTGGTCCCTGTGCACCCGCAGCGGCTCGTACGAGAGGGGCTCGAAGTGACGCACAAACATGTTCAACCAGCGCGCTGCGTTCAGAAAGGCGGCACTCAGCTGCTGCACGGTAGAGCAGATACTGGGTATCAAAATAATTCGCGCTAACGCCATGGTTGCTACAATTAAACAGTAAACTTTTGGTACATTGTCACAACAAAAATGTTGCTCCGCACACATTTTATGCCTCCTACACACTTCAGGCGAAGGGGCTTTCCCAGTTGTTTGTAGGGATAATTCGTACACCGGAGTGCTTAAAAACTATAGTTTAATTGTGGGGTAACCATGGCAACAAGAGGACTAGACTACATAGCCTTTTTGGTAGAGTGATGCGATGCGCACTACAGTGTCAGCGTCCGCACCCTACCGCCTCAGCACATGCTCTGCCCTCCCCCCTGAGTGACGATACATCTCGTGCATAGCAAAGGCTCACAATGTGGCGGACACGACTTTCTTTTAGTCAACCGTTGCAGGTGGTCCTAAAGAGCCACATTTATGTTTACCCCAACACATTACTCACCGTGAGCTCACCCGATGCCTGCACCGCAGCCACACACGCGATAACGAGGCGCATCGTTGCGTGAAATAATTCAGCGAAACGCTAAAAGGCGATGTCCAAGGCACACCTAACTACTCGTAATTTCGATTCCATATACATTTCATGGCGAATTTTTAGACGCGTTCCCTGCACACAAAAGGCAGCCTCTGTTTATTAAATTTTACAAGTGATATGTTTGATTACTACACACTGCTTGATTAGGGTAAATTGACCGATTGAAAATACCTTTATTAAGACAGGTAGGAGGTAGTGTCTTAGCTGCAGTTTCATTGCACTAGCGCCCTATTATAGACGCACGCTTCGCTCTGAACAATATTAGGTACGGAGGGGAGAGATACGCTTTTCCTTGATAAGATGTAGGTGGCGAGAAACCATCGAGCCATTTAGACACAGCCGAAGAAAAAATGCCAGGCCATCTCCACTAACCCGAAAACCGGTGACGGGCGAAGCATGCAGTTTATAAGTGTAATCTTGGCGCTTTGGCGATTTTGCCAACGGAGGTGGAACCGTTGGTGCGTAGAGGTATACAGCTGTACTGTAAAATTCTCTTGTCTTTGAAGCACGAAGCTCTCTAGCGCGAGGCGTAAACGAGTGTCCCGGCGTTTTTTAGTACGAGTTACGTTCTAGCGCGAGGCGTAAACGAGTGCCCCGGTGTTTTAGTAGCGTGACTACATGACACGACTGTTACGACGACAACATGAGACGCCGACAGCCCCAGCCCCTAAGGGGCTTCGCCCCTAATAATCGGGTGGTAGTGTTTAGGGGACCACCTTGCTGAACTGAGAGGTTATAGCGGGGAAGAAAACCATGACAAGGCGTAAACGACCGAAGGTCAGAATGAGGAATAGCTAGCCAATATAATCGCTTCCTTGGGATAGTACGCAGTGCGCAGCGCCTTCTTGGCCTTCTCATCTACTAGGCCTAATCCTGGCTAATACACGCCATCATCGTCGTTCTGCAGCGCGACAAAGTTGGGGCGGCAGTAGGGCGTACCTTCAGCAACAAAGGCTGCGCAGAGGCTGAAGATAACCAGAACGAATCCGTCGCTTATTGCCGCCATGTCCTTTCGGCGGCAACGATGACACTGTCTGAGCAAGAATTCTTGGGGGTCATCTGCGCTCGAGCCACGCGGAAGCAAACAGCTGATCTCGATTGGATTGATTTGGTTTATGGGGTTTATATACGTCCGTGGTGGATCAGCCAGAAACGTAAGCTAGACGATGATGATGATGCTTTCAGTTCGTGGAACCTAACCACGTGAGTGGATTGGCCATGGCAAATTCACTGGTTGTACTGCTATAGGACTTTAACATACAGAGTAATGTTCAGAAGAAAAAAAGGCCATGAAATGAAAGTTCGCTATGATTAAAACCCCGATTCTCCGTTATTTATGCAGTCTTCAGCAATTAAAGCCCGACCGGGTATAGCGATGAGGGTTTTCTGGTGAAGATGGCATGCAAGCACAACTTAGAGGTGAGGCTCGGGCAATGCAGCTTACGGCTGACAAATCGATATAAACTAGATTTGTTAATTGGTGCTTTGTTTTTGAAAAAAAGGCACGTATGCATGCAAAAGGAATGGGAGACCCAGAAGACAAATTTGTTTATAAGGTAAAACTATTTTATGTGTAAAACGAAAGGGCTGGGAATATACGAGGAAGTTGGAAATAAAAAAAGTTAGGTGAGTGCACGTATCCCTAAACTAACACTTCCCTTTTTGTCTCATTTAACTGATTTTCATGACTTAAAAAATTCTTCTCGGCCAATCCTTCTAAGTGGATATCCGCCATTTCTGTGGCCCACCAGCCCACCACTATTACCACTACAATATGGCAGGACAACCGAGAACTCACCACATTGTAAGAAGGGCGGGGCCCGGCGGACACTACATCCCTACACCAGCTACCCCCGACTCTAGCTCCAAAAGCAAAGGGTAACACTAGTAAAACATGAAAGATGGCTGATAAATTCTGAGTTTAAAATAACCGCAAGGTTAAGATTTGTTTCTTTTGATCAATCAATCAATCAATCAATCAATCAATCAATCAATCAATCAATCAATCAATAAATCAATAAATCAATCAATCAATCAATCAATCAATCAATCAATCAATCAATCAATCAAACCCTCTTATATCTAACAGCATTGTTTGCACATTGGTTGTAGGCTTTAACACGACGAGGGTACACTTGGGATATGAGGCGCCCCGGCTCCCGATTAATTTCAGCCACCTAGGGATCTTTAACCTGCGCAGAAATCCCAGAGCACACGGGCGTTTTCGCTGTTCGCCTTCATCACAACAGCGACCACTGCCGCCAGGATCGAAGTCGCGTCCTTGGGCTCAGCAGCGAAGTCCTAAGCCACTGAGCCACAGCGGCGGGTCTTACAACAACTTAGGAGGCGCATCAGAAGAAAAGCGGTTACCGGTCAACTGAAGAAATGTTCTAGTTAGCTTGCTGGGCAGCCATTTGTCTTGTGGAATGACAATACATTAATATACACTCAGACATTTGACAGCGAAAAAAAAAAAAACGATCATTCGTAAATACGCATATGCTCCCACATTCAGTTACTCACTCATAGTAAGCGCCGGGAAGGGCCAGCCTTGTGTTAGCGGAACTGTAATCCATCGGTACAGCCGTATACCTGTTATCACACAGAGCGCGCCTTTAAGAAAGCAGACGACTTGTGCCATTTCCCGTCGGTTGGTAGCGTTCATGTCAGAAAGACGCGCTACCTCTTTTCCGTGTAAGCATGAGATGAGAGGCAGAGCCACAGGTTAACGGCATTCGTGCGCGAATCACATGAAGACCCAAGTTAAAAAATCCCGGGACATCTCAACTAACGTACCAGGGGAGGGGCGAGGCATGCAGTGTAGACGTGTATTCTTTGCGCATTGGCGTGTTTGCCAACGGTGATGAAACCGTTTGCGGGAAGAGCGATACAGCTTTTGTAATCGTCTCGTGTGTTTAAAGTACGAAGCGTTCTAGCGCGAGGTGTAAACGACTGTCCCGGTGTTTTTTTAGTGCGGGTTACGTTCTAGCGCGAGGCGTCAACAAGTGCCTCGGTGTTTCGTTCCCGTGGCTATATGAGACGATGGTTACGACGACAACGGCATGAGACGCCGACAGCTCGAGCCCCTAAGGGGTTTTTCCTTCCAAATTACTAAATGACCCAAGTTCACCTGTAGTTACCCTAATAGGTGGACATAATAGCTCAGAGGCACTGTCGGTTGGCTGGCCAACTTTATATATATGAAACGGAACGCACTTTTACCAAAAATTATACAAGTCGGCAGCCCATTACATGACACAAATTGCACAGGCGCCATGTTTACAGACGCCACGTCGCAGTAGGTCCACGCCAAGAGATCGTCCGCCAACATTTTTATGTAATACTATCGTGATACATTAAAATACGAACAACGGGTGGCACGCTACCTCGAAAAGCGGGGCCACCGCTCCAAGAATTGACGGGTAGCGCCGACCACGCAACGGCAGCCAAGAAAGACGTTGCGCACGGCAGACGATTTAAGCACTCCCGGTGCACGTAGCGCGGTTTAGCCAGTGGCGGCTGGACCTGTATTCACGGTCTCGCTGCTTCCATCACATTTAAAAAAGCCGTTACGCGCAAGAGTGCTATATTCGCGTTCTCGGTGAGCCGTTGCATCGATCTAGGGAAACTTGTGTTTTGACTTCGGTGTCCCTCCAAGTTTACCTTGCTTTCGGCCTCACAATATAAGTATAAGTGCAATAGCACGCTTTGAAGTGAACCGGCATCCATCTGGGAAAATGCTCATTGTATATTTATTGTACTTGAAGCCGCGGGTTTCGGTTGACATCCTAACACCTCAAAGCGTACACTCTTAATAAAAAAGGTCGTAAAAAGGTAGTAACGGCCGCATTTACTAACTCCTTACGACCCTTACTACCCCGCGGTTTTGTACGTAGGCTCTGCCACTAACAACCGCATGGTTTGTAAGTTAACTGAGTGTAGGAAGTAGTAGTACTAGATTAAGGTCGTGCTTATGACTAGGTTGTGCATGGCCAGTTAGTAAACGGATGTAGCTCAGAAAAGTGCTATCGCTGGGACTTTACTAGTGGGGGTACTGGTGCTTACTGCCTGCTTCGGTTAGTAATTCTGACAAGTGGTACATTTACTACTTCCAGTTACTAAGTACCTAGTGTATACTGGGACAAGTAACTTGTTAGTATTCCATTAGTGAATGCCCCGACCTTTTTTTTAAGAGTGTAACGTTAGGCCTAAGCTTGGGAACTGTATGGCGCACACCTGATAGTAGCTGCGGTTAGTATATCTAAAGTTCACCCACCACTTTAGTATCACACGCCCTCATAGTCTTTCGAACAACGCTTCATAAGAAATCTGTACCCGTAAGTTGTTTATGATGATGGTGATGATGATGATGAGAGGTAATGCAAAGAGAAAACATTGTGGTTATGTTTACGAGAGGGCACGTTCGGCAACCAAACACCAATTCTTCGGCACTGGCTATTTTGCCACGTGATTTTGTAACGTCAAGTATCCAATATGGCCAAGACCACAAGCTTGTGAATGAACTTTTTACGTGAGACCACGCAGCCAAGACGGCGAAGATTTGGCTGGTGGTTGTGGTTTGCGGGAGAGTAAAAGGAAAGGAAATGCACTGGGGATATTTTGAGCTCGGCAGGGAGCTCACCTGCATACAACCCGGTGCAGGGGAAAGGGAAGTAAAGGGGGAGTGACAGGATAAAGTGGAGAGAGACACACACAGAGAGAAAGAAAGGTACAAAGAGAGCTGTCAGTCCTAGAAAGCTGTCAGTCCGGGCACATCAGTCAGTCACTGACTCCGGGCTGCAGCCGCTGCTTGAGGCCTGTCGTCTCGAGGTAGTGAAGCAGATGGGCGAAGACTTCCCGTTGGGTTGCCGCAAGCCCCTTCGGGAACAGAAGGTCCTCCATGCTGGCGCTGGGAAGGCCTCGACGCTGGAACGCTCGGTGGAGCTCTGCTCTTGGCCCCGCGTAGTGGGCGCAGGAGCATGCGTCTCGACTGCTGCAATGTGGCGGAGCACCTGCACCGACCCAGGCGCAAGGACTCCCCTATGTTGGTTGGTGCCAAGAGAATGGCTCATACCCACTTAGGGGGATTGGCCAGGAAATGTGTGGACTGTCCGGAACCGGAAACGTCGAAGAGGAAAGTGTGATATCCAGGAATGCATCATCATCATCACCATCATCATCAAATCACCGTTCCCGCTTCTCGAGCGCTCCTCAGTCAAGACCGTTTTTCATCGCTGATCCTGTTATTTGTGAAGCCAAAGCAGAGTCCTTCAAAGCATTGAATGACCTTGGCCGAAGTAAAGCCAGAGTCATTCATTGAAGGACTGGTGAAGCCTAAGGCCCCGAACGCGCATTTGCGGTACGCATCGAGACACACCACCGAGAGTGCTTAGTTTTGCTGTTTCGAACATTAATTTTAGTTGATCAATCGAAAAAATGATTACCAGTAGCATGAGACTGTGAAGCGGAGACTTCATCCACTGATGTAGGCACCTTCCATATGTTTCTTCTGCACCGAAGACGCCGAGCACGTTGGAAGAAAAGGAGAAAAATAAAAAAAAGGAAAGAAAAGGAAGAGAAGATCCAGCACGCTCGAACGTGCCATACACCAAGGAACATCATAATCATAGGAACGAACGAAGCATCATGAACGTCAGGCTCGCGTCCAGCCAAGCGCACGACGGTGGATACGACGGCGGAGGCGGATGGTTAAGGACAGGTGAGGATCGCCGTTCAGTACGAATAAAAGAAAACGCTGACGTAACATACCGGAATGAGGAAGCCAGACTAGGGACGTAGGAGGCTTTGACATTGCTGCCGAAGGTGCCAAGGCCGATCGATGTATTGGAGCGCAGTGGAACGTACGCGTAATATATTCAATACGGCCTGCCACTCACATTACATCTTGTTGAACGGAATTTTGGCACCTTTCCTTTGTATTTTATCCTATTGCGAGTATTTTGTTTTTCGAAGGAACACCAAAGAGCGCTTTACTTCGAAGTCTAGAGTCCGAACAGAGCAGTAGCCGACTGAGGGCATAACCGGAAAAAGGCAGGAAGTCGATAGGGTAAGCCTAATACCGCGTCGTCACTGTACAAAACCGGCTCTGATGATGCGAGCAGTTCATGTCAACAACCTGAACAAGCCTGAAATGGTTTATAGTGGCTATTATCCCGGCAACCGTGAAAATTACCGTCAGAAATTTCTCACGGCAGTCGCCTCTTTTTGGCTAAGCACAATACCTGGAGATTCTACCGGATATATATTCGCGAAAAGGAGTTTGCAGCTGCCCCTGTAGCGCCGTGGTATAGTATTTGGTTTTAAACGACAAGGCTCAGGTTCGAGTCCGACATTGCGATGTTTTTTTTTTTTTTAGCTTTCAGAATTTTTCGTTCATCGTGATTTCGTCAATACCTTTTTTTTTTGTTTTTACTATATCAAGAAATAGACACGCACGACTTCTAGAATGGGTTGAAATACGTTTAATATAGGTTGTGTTGTGTGTCGTCGGGCTGGATTAGATTAGTATTGTTGCAGTTGGACTGGATTTGGGTAGGTTATGACGCGTTGGGTTAGGTCAACAATCTTCTGAGGTTATCTTCTGAGGTCTTCAACAATCTTCTGAGGTCAACAATCTGTCTTCGCTGAGGTTATGTTTCGCTAGGTTACGTTGGGACGTAATATTATTCTGCAAATTTTAAGCCAGCCATCTTTTATGGAAACTGCCGTGAGAATTTCCCGGATGTAATTCTCACTGCTGCTCTGAGATTAGACGCAGCCTATTGCGTTACCAGCGCTCAAGTAAATCAAGGGACGCAGGGGTCCCTTAGAGGTCCGTTCTTACCAACATCACAGATGTGGAATGTTCGCGACGTCCCCATCCGGGAAGGGACGTCAGGAGGCTAAGGAGGCGTACTCGCTGGGTTCCAGTCGTAACCATCAGTGCCTTGTTTTAAAGCGAAGCGGTTAGCCTCTGTTTGGTCGGTTGATTGATTGATTGATTTTAGGGTTTAACGCACCGACGCAACGCAGGCAATGAGGCGCGCCGTTGTGGAGGGCTCCGGATTAATTTTGACCACCTGGGGATCTTTAACGTGGGCCGAAATCTCGTACACACGGGCGTTTTTGCTTTTCGCCTCCATCAGAAAAGCGGCCGCCGCGGCCGGGAATCGATCCTTCGACCTTGTGTCCGGTTGGTCGGAAATTTTCGGGTCGTAAACAAAAAAAAAAAAAAACCCGGCAGGACCCAGCAGTTCTCGGCTAAGACGCAAGCGCATGCTTTAAGCTGTTCAGGCACACATCAGAGACCTCAGTATTTGTTTGAAAGACCACAAAACAACCACCGAAAACGCATTATGGATGATAAGGCCGCTGTGAACAATGTGACGTCCTCCCTCCTACTCCCACCACGTGTTCCTGATAAAGGTTGTTTGCAGATTACGTTGGAAGGCTAGGCTGGACTAGTGTCACTACATAAAGCAGTTCTTCACCAAAACGCCGAGCGCAAGCATCAGGCTAAGCAGAACCCAGCACTTGCCGCCAGAGAAGTCGAGCGCAAGCGACAAGACTGCCGAGCTGACGAGGAACGTTTTTTTTTTTTTTCCAGTTCGATTTATTCAACATGTCAACGATGTTTGGAGCACCTTCCAAACCCTCCCCCTCATGCCTTCCCCCATCAGCATTTGTAGCAGTTTACAACAGCTCTGCTAGACAAACACTTTCGCAGGGAGGGATGGAGACTTTTTTTTTCTTATCTCGCAACCTACACTTAGAGGCGTGACGTTTAGCCACGTGATACGCAGTTCTGTGAGGGACGGCAGTCTTCGTCCGTGTAAATGCAGCTCGTAGCAACAAATGCTCTCGTATATATAGGAACGAATCCGCCGTGTGGTATGAAACGCCATAGTCTTTCCTGGACTACTTCAACCCGAAAAAATTTGTCTGTCTATCTGTCTCTCCGTCCGTCTGTCTGTACTTAGTTTCAATAATCCTGCCATAAGATAGAATAATTAAGACACGAGAATTTTATGCAGGGAAAACTTTTAAAACCACTAAATCTTGTACCATACTTCATATTGTTCAACATTGCTAAACAAAAAGAAAATAGGACATTTCAGGCAAAGCATCAATAATAGGTGATACTATAGGCAGCGTTCTTTTGAGTGGGAATAGGTGTGTGCTTGATAAAATTGTTTTCTTCGCAAGACCAGACCTTGCACTGCTAGAATCTGAAGCTAATGCTTGGCCTAATTGTATATATGGCCGAATATTAATAAAATCGCACTCTATGTAAACAAAGCGGAACTAATGATTTGTTGCTCAAAAATAAACCTATGCCTCTACGTCAATCTACAGATTAACCGTCCCCAACTTATTCACAAATACTTGTCGGTTTCTTGGGGTTTGTTTCAAATCTGACCTAAACTGGCCTGACCATGTCAGTCATGTCTGCCAGAAGATAGCTAGGTAAACAGATAACCGTATCCAACTTATTCACAAGTACTTGTCGGTTTCTCGGGGTTTGTTTCAAATCTGACCTAAACTGGCCTGACCATGTCAGTCATGTCTGCTTGAAGATAGCTAGGTAAACAGGTTTGTTGTACCGACTCAGAGAAATCTTACCACTGTGGTTGAGGGAACAATTGTATTTTTCACTAATTCCTTCACACCGTGTCTATTTGCATTTAGTATGGAGATTACGTAATAAAACTGACTCATATCGGCTCCCGTACTTTCAAAAGAACGCTTTGCGATTCGTATGTCCGTCGTTATCTTTCAGATTCTAAAAATTTTACCCGTAACTGAACTTTATAGTTTCTTAGCAGTTTTTCTTTATCACCAAATTAAGAATAACTTTCCACTCTTCTTTGCATATATTTAAAACGAGAGGTACAGTGAAACCCGGTTATAGCGAACTGCAATATGCGCCACGATTAGTTTGATATCCAATGGTTCGATATAGCCGAACCCGCCTATAACGAGTTACGACTTCGCAATACGCGAGAATCCCCTTGCCATCCCCGCATGCAGAAACGAACAAAATAACGTATCTCATTACCGTACAAAAAACAATCGATTTATTGCAAATAATAAAGCTCATTTTCGCCTTAAGGCCTCTGTCTACTTCAAAAAAAGCGGCGAGTTTTGTTTTCCCTTCGGTTTGGCAGCATCGACTAGCACAGCATTGTTACACGAGACGTTGTTTGCACCAGTTCGAGTCCATGTCCTTCAATTTCCCAGAAATATTGGCGAAGTTCATCTACTGCCGAAAGAATTCATTAAGGGTCGGACGGCTTTCACTCGCGACATCCTCTGACTCCTCGGTGCTTTTCATCAGCATTACGACGATTCTGCTGACGGTGCCCGCGTCCGAGGGGTCATGGCAACGTCGTCGTCGACACTCAGGAAATCTTCGAAGGACACTCCTTTCGGCAGAGCATCGGGAAGGTTGGCGAGCTCTGCGTCTTGGTCCGGACTCACTGACTGGGCGGGTTCCGTCGTGAGTTCGGTGCGTCGGAAACAGTTACGGAAAGTGTCGGGCGTCATGTCGCTCCATACGAGGCGCAATGTCTCAGTCGCGGCCTTTGCTCAGTGGTCGCGGCCAATCATCTCAATCGCCTCTCCAAGACCATGCATTTCGGCGGCCATTACAGGCACGCCGAGTTCGATATATCAGATGTGAAGTTCGTTATAAGGAATATCTTTCGCGTGTATTCCCGTATCTGATTTATTTTTGTTCGATATATAGCATAATTCGCTCTATCCGGGTTCCTTATAGTCGGGTTTTGTCTTAGTATATAATTTACATACGAACTGCCTAGCTGGACACAGACCCCGGACAAACTACGGTAGCAAAACTATATATAAGCAAATTCTAGCTCTCTGTAACAGCTATCCTTCTACGATTGATACAAAATTGAAATTGAAATGTTTCCGATATCAACTCCAGAGTACGCGTTGAAAACGATATTTTGACCGAAAAATACAAAAACAGGCTGCGCTAAAGCCTAGACCTTATGGCTCCATTCCAAGTAAAACAGTAAATAAAGGTGGCAATAGATGACACGGAAGCAGTAGAAGGCGGGAAAATTAAGTTTACTTGAGCAGGCCTCCACCCTGTTTATCGTGGTAGGAGCGATAAATCAGGGGAAGAGCGTGACAGGTGGCCCAAGGAGAGATAAGAGGCATACACGTGATAGGGGCGGGTGAATTATATCGTATTTCTATGATATTTGCAGCGAAGTGAGAGCAGATGCACGGATTTTTTTTTTCATAGCGGACTTGGAGCGCTGTAGCCTTATGCCTTTCAGTACTGAAACGTAAACGTTATTGTTGGTATCCATCTTCCGCAGGATTCGTGACCAGCGGGCACACAACAGGCATCATGGGAATTGCGGGCTCGCCCGCACCAATCATCATTACCATCGGCCTATGTGCCACCACAGGCCTTGTCGTCCTACTGTTACTGAAAACGGTCTTGAGCGCCAGTCCGAAGGACCCTGTGTGCGAGGGGCTCAATTGCAGCGACCCGTACAGGGCTCTGGAAACCCTTCTAAACAACAGCGTGCATCCTTGCGAAGACCTCTACGCCCACGTATGCAGTCGATGGACGGCAAACCACGGTCATACGGGATTCTTCCAGGAGTCACTAGATAGATACCTCGACAAGATGCATACCGTCTTCACAAGCTCAGAGGAGGACCACATGGGAGAACAACTGGCCTCAAGAGTGCGCACTTTCAAGCACCTCTACTCAGACTGCTTGACCTCGATGGACGCCACAGAGCCCACCTTGGAACAGGACGTTGCTTTCCTCTTGAACACAACGCCGCGCCTGGCTGCGATAACCGAGAGCCCAACGCCACAGCAAGCCATGATGACGGCCGCGAATATATCGTTCACATTCAACTTAAACTGTTTTCTTGTGATGCATCCGCAGCACTACCAGCTGAACGCCTTCCTATACGTGTTCACAGGCAAAGCACTACTGGGAATCTTTCCTGTTCACGCTACTTTGGAGAATTACGTCCAGATGGTGGTTCGCGCAATTGGTGGCAGTCAAGAACTCGTGTTCGACCTTATGGCGTTGGACCACAGCGTTGCGGAGCAGAAACTCCGGGTGCCTGCCACGCACCGAAACATCTCGCGAGATCGGCTTCGGCTTGAGTCGCCCGATTTGGCGGCATTGACAGATGCCGCCTTTGACCGACTGCTTCAAATGTCGAACTACCGGAAGGGCTACCTGCTCGCACACGACTATAACGGTACATTGGAGCTGGTTCGCCTTCTCAAGGAGAAGTCCGGAAGAGTCGTGTCGACCTACCTCGTCGCTCAGATCTTAGCGGATTCCACGCCCTTTGGGTACATCAAATGGCTCGGAAGTAATGACAAGCGGATTGCGAGGCGTGCATGCTTGCATGCAGTGCACAAGGTCGCGCCCCTCCTCTGGTTCACCCTGAGCAGCCAGCTGGTGCGGAACGAGAGCGGTCAGGACCCTGTCTCGGAGCTATACGACAAAATTTTAGTAACCATAAGATCACGCCAAAACTTTCCCGCACTTTTCGACGACTACACCATTTCGAAGGCTGAGAGGACACTTAGTAATATCTCACTTTTGTCCATCAACGCCCTTCGGAATTTAAAACATGAATACGTTGATACTGCTACACCCTTGGCCACGTCGAACGTCAGCTTCACGCGGAAATACATAGAGATGTGCTACCAAGCCCGCTCCCGGTCGCTGACTGTTCCTCCAGACGTGCGCTGGGACGTTGCCTCCGCTGTGGACTTTGGGACAAGCCCTACCTATGAAGGGGGAATGAATGCTTTGTTCCTGCCCCTAATGCTCCAGATTCCTCACGTCTTCTATGGGAAGAAATCACTGAAGTTTCTCAACTACGGCACGCTCGGAGCCTCCTTGGCAAGAGAGCTGGCCACACGCGTCTCCCCTACCACCCAATTCAACGAGACGGAGCCAATGTGGTCGCCCGAAGCACTCCAAAGATTTATGACAGGCATGGCGTGCTACGAGGACACGAACGTAAAACACGAGGCTCGCCCCTCGGCAATTGTGAGCGACTTGCAGCTGGAACAGTTCCTTTGGATAACCAGCGCTACGTTTGCGTACCAAGCGCTCAAAAATGACTTCTTGGATACTGACAGAAACAACTCAGTTTGGAAAAATGCCCAGAAACAGTTCTTTCTGCGTTTCTGCCTCGCTGCTTGCGAGTCGTCATCGATCGGCAGCGCGCTGAACGCCCGCATGAGATGCGCCCGGCCACTTTCCGCGATTCCGACGTTCGCGGAGGTTTTTGGCTGTCCGGACGGATCATACATGTCGCGACTATCGCGAAGTAATTGCTCTGTTTAATACATAAATGACTGCAGGCGGACTCTTTATTTTGATTTTGATATTGTGGCGTTGTAATAAATATGACCACAACGCCACTTTGCCTTTAAATACAAAAAGGGCCACTGTAAAAAACCCTCAGACCTGAGGCACCACTTATATTTGCATTTGAATGAAAAATGTTTATTGAGAATAAAAGTGGGTGGCTTTCGTAGTTAAGTTATTCTTAGTCCAGAAAACTCGGAGCCAGCGCCGCAACATGGGCCACAGCGATGAGGCGTTCCCGTCCTCGCACCGCGAGATGGCCGTCTTACACTCCGCTGCTCAAGGGGAGGCTTCGACTCCATTGGTCGAAGCCGCCGACCTGGCTCTCCGCACCAAGGCCTTCTATTTACAGCGCCGCGTGGTGGCCGCAGCCATGTTGACTGGCGTGACGTCATTCAGCATGGCTGGCCCTTTGAAAACAACCATATCGGGCCAGAAGGAGCGGCACCCTGATTGGCTGGTTAAAATGACGTCACGTAGCAAAAAATCGAATGTGATGTTGCCTTTTTTTTGCGTACAGATCTTGATATCACGGCGGTGTAGCGCTGGGGAACCATCAGGGGCACGTGTAGCTCTTGTCCCAAAAATTTTCATTGGGCGGTACCTTAGTCAGTGACGCCCGGCTGAAAACTGTGTTAGTATCAATCCTGGTTGTTGCGATTTGTTAGCATGGCCACAGTTTGCTTTCGAGGGCGCATCACGGCTGGCAGACGATGATGTGCGCCCGAAGAATATTTTGTCCTGGTCATTAGCTTTAGCGTGGCGGGGTTCTTGGTTGGTTGGTTGATTGTGGGGTTTAACGCGCCGACGCAACGCAGGCGATGAGGCGCGCCTTAGTGGAGGGCTCCGGATTAATTTTGACCACCTGGGGATCTTTAACGTGCGCCGAAATCTCGTACACACGGGCGTTTTTGCTTTTCGCCTCCATCAGAAAAGCGGCCGCCGCGGCCGGGAATCGAACCCGCGACCTCGTGCTCAGCAGCGCAACGCCTTAGCCACTGAGCCACCGCGGCGGGTGGCGTGGTTCTTAGGTTCAAGGTACTTCCCGCTACCTCGATTCTGGGGATGCATGTTCGAAGCACCGTTCTCTCAGCAAGAAGCATACGACGACGCTGAAGCGTAGACCTTCGCGCACTGAACGCAGAGGCAACAAAGGACGCGCTCGTATGTGTGCAGTAGAATACTAGTAACGCCCGTAACTTTTTTTGACTGCGCCTGGAAGGAGCAGAAAATTACAGAAATCTTGCCAGTGCTTTCCGTTTGCCGTCGCAAAAAAAAAAAAAATGTACGATATCTGAATACAGGCAGAAAAGTGGAACTAAATTAACGCATGTTCTGCTTTGTGTGAAATTTGTCCTGTAAAGCAAGCAACGTGGTGATATATGTTTATTAATTTTTTTCTGTCTACGCGTGTCTGTCCCTGGCGGTTTGAATACTGTTATAGACATGCGCATCTAGTAATAAAAACGTAGTTGTGAGTCTGTGCTTGATATCGTTTATTTCCTGCTTGGGTAGTCTTTCCTGCTAATCTTATCATTTACTGTCTTTAGCGACCTGAGCTCTTAATCGGGGTTTGCTCATTTGGGCATATATTTGCTCCAACAGCCTGTTAGCTTAGTTCCTGATTTTGTGCGAAACACCAATTGCAAGTGCCAGAAAAAAATTCCCCGCATTTCCCCGAGGGGAAGAATGTGAAAGTGCGAATGCACGAGTTGAATTTGCGCGGTTCGGTAATGTTCGCGAAAGAGAGATAACACACACACACACAACTACAAAGAAAGAAAGATGCATTTATTCACAGACACCTATTTGTGTTGTCGTTGTACTTGATTGCTAGAGCGGATCTCAGCTTTGAAATTTCGTGTCAGTACTCCTTTAAGCGGGTGCATTAGCCCTTCTCACGCCCGATTCCTGGCCAATCCCCCACGTGGGTATGTGCCATGTCAGCGGCCAGGCAGCGCGCGCCCATCTCCCCCCGTTGCCAAGGAAGACGAGGAGATTCCCGGCCAATCCCCCACGTGGGCATGTGCCATGTCAGCGGCCAGGCAGCGCGCGCCCATCTTCTCCCGTTGCCAAGGAAGACGAGAAGATTCCTGGCCAATCCCCCACGTGGGTATGTGCCATGTCAGCGGCCAGGCAGCGCGCGCCCATCTCCCCCCGTTGCCAAGGGAGACGAGGAGCGCGCGCACCCGCAGCTGTTGCTATGCGGACGGCGGCGGACGCGTCAGGCTCGCTTAAGAAGTGCATTCGC
This sequence comes from Haemaphysalis longicornis, assembly GCF_048455015.1. Classification (NCBI taxonomy): domain Eukaryota; kingdom Metazoa; phylum Arthropoda; class Arachnida; order Ixodida; family Ixodidae; genus Haemaphysalis; species Haemaphysalis longicornis. The sequence continues at coordinate 67,716,732 of NW_027526361.1, read as the reverse complement.
ACTTAAAACTGAAGCCCACTCTGTGTTCGTTCGATTCAGCCTGCACCAATTCTGAATCAATTCATTGCAACAATACTGCATGTGCAGCGGAACTAGACCCACACACCTGGTCTGTTTCTACACGTCCTTGTTTGGGAGTGCAGACAGAGCCATGCACTTGTCTTGCACTCATCTGCACAGCCAGTGAATCTAATGGTGCGTTTCGGGTGCCAGAATCTTCGCTACTAAAACGAATGGCGAAGCATTGCACCACCTGAACTGGTTCGCGTGCTGCAGGCAAATCGAATGGACCCTCGTTTACTTCGGACAACTCGTGAAATCACATGACAGGTGGTACGGGCAAAGAATGTTGTACCCCAGACACACTTACAAGCTTCAAAGTATGCCCCCTAGGATAAAGACCTAAGACATAAGATAATACTAGGATAAAGGCCGAAGGCTGATGGTGCACAAACATTAGTCATTGTAGCTCAATATAAATGTGACGACCAACATGCACCAAGACAATTTGCTAAGCAGTAACTACAGTTCCTGTGCACCTTTAGCCGAGTATAGTTTGCCAAACAAGCGCATTGTTCACCTCATGCGTTTGGTTCGGTGGGCTTGCCCTTGCAGTGCTGCACAAAACACTGTCTGAAGAATTAACAAGTGCCCAAGCGGGGTACTGACAGGTGCTTTTGCTTGTTGGCCGTGTCATCTTGTGTTATTTTTGAGCATGCTCCTTATGCTAATTGTTCCTATTTCCCAACCTGCCTAACATTGGGTAGAGGTAGTAGAGACAGCCTTAGGCAAAACGCCCAGGTAAAAATTGTTTATTTGGAGTAGTAGAAACACAGAGTGGGGCCCATTACCAAAGTTGTGTGTGGTCCAACTCCCTTTGCGTTGCATTCACACCACGGAATGAAAGTGGTGAGGGTGCTGCATGGCTTGCCATTCACCTGCCTGGGAGAATGCTGAAAATAACCATCAGCCAAGAGTGAGCGAACAAAGCACAAAAGCATAAGCATAGCTAGAATGATCATACCGTGAAAGGGCTCATCTGATTGATTGATTGATAGGCTTTAATGAGAAAGAGGCAAGAAGCCCTGGCGGGGAAAAGGGAATAAGGGGTGGGGGTGGGGTTAGGGCTTACATATTATCGAAAGGTGATAGTATTCAGTTCTTGTGTAGCGCTCTTGAGTAAAAAAAAAACACATTGAAGGGCAGTACTGTGAATCTGCAGAAACTGGACAACAAGTTGCTGATCTTCCAGAGGGTGCACCGAAGAAGGGACCGGCGTTCACGTAGACTATTGAGTTTGTAAGAGAAAAAAAAACACACTGAAGGGCGCTACTGTGAATGTGCACAAACTGGACAAAAGTTCTTCCAAAGGGCACATAGAAGAAGGGATCGTCGTTCACGTATCAGACAACCTTATAGAGACCACTGTGTAGTGAAAACCGCACAATTCCTTCAAGTAGGGTGGTGTCACTCCGAACTCTTAGTAAGTGTTCTTGCACATCCTTTGGGAGGGCATGGGAGGCGAGGAGTTGTTCTCGACCCCGAACAAAGTGAGGGCATATCCATATTAAGTGAAAAAGGTAAGAGTCAGTGTGTGATTCACAAAATGGACATTTTGAGGGAGAGTCCCTATGTGGATGAGTCCATTTACGGATGATATCCGGAGTATACGCAGAGTTCGCGTAGACCTTATTAGCAAAGATTTCTCCTTGCCTATTCGGGCAATTGAGAGTAGAAATGAATCCTGGTGGCGATGCATCAAACAGCCGTTTCCTACTCATCACTTTGTACTGTCGGTATTGCTGGGGCCAAATAGGAAGGGATGCATCCGGTTGTGGAGGAGCAGGCTCGTTATGTGGTGGGACCGAAGAGGTAGCCATGGGAGGGTTGAAGATACACTCCCGGGCAGCATTGTGTGCCATATGGTTACCTGTGGTCCCTAAGGTGTGAGCCGGGGTCCAGACCATGCGGATTTGAACATTTTCGCAGCGTAACTCTTGAATAGTTCGAAGTATTGTAGTGGCCGTTGAATTTAATGAAAAGGGATGGTTTAGTTCCCGAAGTGCAACATGTGAGTCGGTGATAATGCGATATTTTCGAGACGGCAGATTAGAAACATGATTTTGTAGGTGTTGTAAAGCTCCGAGGATGCCGAAGAGTTCAGCTTCTTCAACAAGACCGTAGACATTGGTAATTTGTCGTGATCCGCTAAGCAGAGGCACATCGGAGCATCTCCAGGCGATGGCCGCTGCGCTTTCATAGACGGCTGCGTCAGTGTAGATGTCTAATTCGTCTTCTGCCTTGTCTTGGCATATCTTTTTAACCAGAAGTTCCCTGCCGTTACGATTTACACGTAGACGGGGGCGTTGTCTCATTACTCCTAGAGGAGGACGTTCCCATGGAGGAATGCCTCCGGAGAAGGCCTCTGGATCGAAGACGCTATTTAGCCCGTCCCATTTCGCAACTGCTCTCCCTTGCGGAGAGCATTCTAGATGTTTCTGAAAACGTGAGACCGTTTCGTCATATAATGTTTGAAGCGGAGGCAGAGGTATGGCCTGTTCAAGAAGGTCAATCCGAGTGTGGCGTGGGAGACCTGCAATAGTGCGGATCAAGGATCTGTTGAGGATTTCTAGGTCCTGCAGATGTCGAGGACTGAGGTTGTAAATAGGGAACCCATAAGTAATGCGGCCATGGGCCACTGCTCTTGCTAGCACTTGGCATGAGGCTTGTTGAGCACCGCCGTATTTGTTGGATATTCGACTGACGAGGTGCATCGTGGCAGGCCAAGTTGTGCGGAGATGCCGAATCCAACTGCGGGGGCTGTTACAGCTTCCAAGTCTCAAGCCAAGGAGACGTATAGTGCCATTTTTAGACGTGATATCAGTATCTTTGATGCAGAGAGTGATGGTCTTAGACAGATTCGTGTCTCGTCTGCCATCGATGCTGATAAGTTCGGTTTTCTGAGGAGAAATGTCCAAATTAAAACCAGATAACGTCTCAATCAAGCTAAAAACTGCAGCTTGTAATTCAATTTGCATCTCTTCTTTGGTTTGATAGTCCTGCGCTTCTGTCCAGACAACAATGTCGTCAGCGTACATGGAAAACCGAGCAGATGAGTCGATTTCTAGTTGCCGGGCAACTCTGTTCATGGCAAGGTTGAAGAGAATAGGCCCGAGGATGGACCCCTGAGGGACCCCCCGATCAAGGTAATATGTAGTTGGATCATGCCCTGGGCAACTAAGTCGTATGGGTCTATGTTGTAGAAAATTTCGTATCCAAGCTTGAGCCTTGCGACTTGGGAATGCTAGGGCAAGCTCCTTCAGGATTCCTTCTTGGTTCACGCTATCAAAAGCTTTATGCATGTCTAGAGCAAGTACAAAATCTGGTAAGTGCCTTCGGGAAGTGCGATTAATGACTCTTCTCAGTAACCATAGATAATCATGGGTCCCGAGATTAGGTCGAAAACCCGTTTGTGATGGGTGAAACCAGCCATTTCTTTCAAGATGGTGTTGCATTCGATTATGTAGCAATCTTTCAATTAATTTGCATATGGTCGGTGTTAGGGCAATAGGACGGAGATTTTCGGGCCTACGAGCATCTTTTCCGGGCTTTGGAATGGGGTGAATGATACTTGTCTTGAGGTGTTCCGAAACTTGGCCTGTATCCCATGAATTGTTCACGATGTCAAGAAGAATTTGTTGTCCAGTATGCGGCATATTTCGAAGATCTTGCCACGTGACCAAGTCATGACCGGGGGCTGATTTTGGTTTGCCTTGACTCAGTGCAATGTGAAGTTCTCCAATGGTAAAAGGAAGGTCCAGATCTTCAAGGGGTTCTTGAATGTCGATTATAGGGAGGGGTTGAAGTGAGGTCCGATCCGTAGTCGCGTGAGGAAAAAGGGTAGTGATAATGACCTCCTCAACGTCGGGGTAGTCATACTGAAGGCACAACTCTTCAACAATGGGAAGCTTTGCTTTTGCCTTACCGCTTAGGCTTCGAAAAATGGCCCAAAGATGTGACAGGCCTCTTTCTTGACCTAGGCGGTTGCAGAGATGATGCCATTTCTCAGTCTGTAAAATCTTTTGATATTCTTGAATGACCTTATAGTGTTTCTTCAGTTTCATAAGGTCGCTGTGCCGCTTGCCTTGAGTACGATACCGGTGAGTAAGTCGCTCCGCAGTACGCAGTAGCTGATACATGTGGTGGTCCGGGTGCGCTACATCGACAGTGCTGTCCACCGATTCAGTGGCTTCCCGCCTCGCTGTAGTGATAGAAGAGACAAGGTCGGGAATGGTGGAAATGGAGTCCATATTGAATGAATTCCGAAAGGCGGTCCAGTTCACTACTGAATATTTGAGCTTGGGCCGAAGTTTCTTAGTATTGAGATGCAGAAAAATAGGATAGTGGTCCCTTCCCCAGGTACAGGTGGCAGTTTGCCATGTTTTAACTATACCCGGAGTAGTGAAGGTAAGATCGGGCGTGGTGTCCTTTTGTGAAGAATGTAGGCCGACGCGTGTAGGTGTGAAAGGTTCATTACGCAGCTGCAAGTGGCTGAACTCAATGGCCTGTTCCAAGTTTTTACCGCGTACATCCGAAGTTAAGTAACCCCAAAGGGTACTCTTAGCGTTGAAGTCCCCGCCTATGATTATTGGTCCGGAGAAGTTAAGGGACAGGATATGTGGCAACCAATCGTAAGTGCCACGGTTACGAGAACTGCATTGGGGACGATAGTAGACAGAAATAATTAAGAGAGGTTTTCCTCCAGGAGGAGTGATGCGAACGACAACTACCTCACGGTTATTGTTGCTCGCACCATCCCAGTGGTGTTGAACTGCTCGGCAAGACTTGTGTACAAGGACTGCTGCTTGTCCATAGGCAGTAGGACCTTTAGAAGGGTCTTTGGAAAAGTGAGTAATTTTGGGATCAGTGAAAGAGGCATAATTGGGTATTTTACAAGGACCTCTAGTTTCCTGTAGAAGTAGAGCAAGGGGCTGTAGATTTAAAATTTGGTGCTTAAGGAGGGGTCCAGTTTGAGCGAAACTGCGGCAGTTCCATTGCACAATGAGCCGTTTTGGAATACCGAGGGATGCTGTTGGCATTTAACGGGGGCTTTTCTTCTTTCGTTTGGCTTCTTCGGGAGTGTCCTGCGGAGAAGACTGTTGAATCAGCTGAAAAACTCGTTGAATTTCTTCCTTTAGCAAGTTGAACTGGTCTTGTAAACCAGAGATGCCACTGAAGGCCTTCTGCCATTCTTTAGCGCTCTCAAATTTCAATTTCGCTTCCCGCTGCACCAGCGTCTGCTCAGTGATGTACGTCGACGAGGTGACTGGCGTGGATTGGGTGGCACTTAACTTTTGGCGGGAAACTCGCGATCGACTGCGCCGTTCCGAAGTCTTCAGTGGTTGCGGAGACGCCGACTGCCTACGAGGCATATTTTTGCGAAGGGATTCCATCTCGTTTCTTAGAATCTGCAATTCATTTCGGAGATCCTGAAGGTCTTTCTTAAGTTTGGCATTTCGACCATGACCGGATGAGTAGATGGGAGAGCGGCAGTGGTAGAGTGCTCGTTATCCTTATTTCGACCAACTACCTTTGAGGCCCAAGATACTCCATTGGAAGCTGGACGCAACGAGCTGGTTGAAGGGAAATCAGTTGCAGCATCTGATTTGTGATCTTTTTGCCCTGATCTCTCTTCCACTTTCGGGAGGCGGCTTGGACAGACTTTGCTGACCGAGAGATGGCCGACCTCCTTACATGCGACACAAAATACTGTTTCTTCACACTCATCTGTGTCAGTGTGAGACCGCCCACATTCCTTGCAAACACTAGGTGATGGGCAAAATTTTGCCCTGTGACCTAAATTGTGGCAATTGAAACAGACAATCCGTTTAGGGTGGTAGTCCACCACCCGTACAAGCTCCATGTAGTACTTCACAACCCGAGGCAGAGTGGTAGAGTCAAAAGTAAGTATAGCTCTGTTGGATTTGCCAATCTTTTGGACGCGAATGATGTCGGCTTGCTCGCAACGCACCCAGTTCAAGATAGTTTCATTGCTATCTGCAGGATCCACTTGAATAACACCTCGAATGGTATTCTTGTGAGACTGCATGGGTTCAATGACCACTTCGATTGTCTCAACTTTCCCGTTCTGACGGAACGTGAGGTGATCGATTTGAAGTAGTTTGGCTGCATGATTTTCGTCATACAGGGCAATGTGAGCACTATTAGCGGCATCATCGAGAGTCACTGCAGCCATTTCGGCGAGTTCAGCGGAGGGAGCGGTATAGCCTATAGCATTGGCTATTGCGCGTCGTGGAATTTCTCTAATGCGCATCTTAGCAAGTGGTCTCAGTTGAAGGTTGATACGTGAACGACTTACCCGTTCATTTCGGGTTGGTCGCTTCTTCTTGGAAAGTACGACTCGTTGCCATCCATCGTCGCTGTCGTCTTGCGTAGGGTCGTCGTACTCTTGCATAGCAATCTCGTCATCTTCATCCTCGGTACCTTGAGGGAGCGGCTGGGCGAAGCCCTGGTTGCCCTGTCCACCTTGCTTCGGCGTCTCGTTGTCCATTTTCGGGGAAGACCTTGAGGTACCAGCCTGGAGCATCAACGGTACCTGTTGCGAACGCGCCGTCTCTTCGGCAGACGCAGCTGCCGTCACGCGGGCAGCCGCCGCCACGCGGGCAGCCGCCGCCACGCCAGCTGTGGTAGACGCAACTCGCTGTTTGGAACGCCGCCGGGTCACTAGGCCTAACCTGCGAACCGGGCTGTCCGAGGCCCTTTTATGATGACTGGATGGTCCGAGTGGGCGAATCTTGACCTCTGGTGATTCAGCACTTCATCATAATTATGAGGATATACTTTGATTGGGTGAACAATAGAGAGAACCGTGCTTACAAGCTGGATATGCAGTAGCCCATACGAAGAACGACTGCCCTCCGCGGCCCCTGAAATAGTTCAATTAAAACAAATATTAACACCTTTATTGTTAACATACATATTGAGCAAAAAGGCTCGCATGGGGTTTAGAATATGTGGGGGGCATTCTTTAGCATGCAACTGTAAAATGGCCTGTGGTTTGCCACTGATAATGGCAATTGTTCCATGCAGTCAAACAAAAAAAAAATATGCTCAAGTTAAAAAGCAGTCAACTTCCGCTCGACAATTCCAACAAGCTCTCAACACTGACACATTCTCTCAGTCTCTAGAATTGGGTTTAACGTTGTGGAAACCTAAATGTCAGGTTGCGATCACACCACAGGAGTTTCTATAAAACTCTCTTGCCTACTGTAAGGCATTAATTTCCCACGCAATAATGCTTCCTTCATTGGCCAGTCCCTTCGGACAACGTAAATAATGAATGTCGACTTGCGCTTAGAGCAGTATAGGACAGATAATTGGAGACATCTATCATTCAACTGCAGGGAAGAAAGAAGCAATCGTTTAAGCAGCACATGAACTCGCAGCCGAGCCCTCGCATGCATTTGCCGGTGGAAGCAAAGAATACAAGTAAATATAAAAGATTCTCCACAATAAAAAGAAACATGATATCCCATCAACGGTGGCAGGCTTTTCGATGAAGGCAAAAAAACCAAAAATGCCTGTACATATAGATTTTCATGCAAGATAAGTATTCCTAGGGGGTTTAAGTTAACCCACAACCCTGCACTGAGCCACGGGAAGGTAAAGCAAGAAATTATTAAGCTGAAAACTTTTCTCGGTAGTTCTATGCGTGGAGAGAGAGAGAAATGACCTTTATTGCGTTGTCCGGCGGGGGGTGCGGGTCAGGCCACGCAGGGCTTCGCCGTCACCCCTGTCTATCTACCTATTCTAGGTATCGGGCTGACCTCGAAGCAATGGGCCTGGCCTGCGGCTCGGGCTACTAGGGGTGTCTCCGCCCCGCCTCCTGTCACCGTTCCCGAGGGAAGCAACCGGGGGGGAGCGCGGGTCCTCCTTTCGCCGTTGCCGCGCCAGAGCAGCCTCGAGCCGCTGGACGGCCCTGAGCTGGAGTCCGTGCTCCGTAGAGCCGATCATGTCGCGAACGTCCGGTGGGAGGCCGCGGCGTCCGTCACGCGCACAGTGTTCTTCGCAGCCCCACATGAGATGGGCAAGGTCCGCGGGCACTCGCGCACACACACTGCACTCACTTTGTTCGTAGAGGTCCGGGCACACGTGGCGCGCGAGCGCCGGCGTGAGAACCGTTTCTGTCTGCAGTTGCCGCAGGAGCACTGCCTCCCCTCTCGTAAGCCCCGGATGGGGGGGCGGGAAGGCTCGTCTCCCGTGCCTGTACCACCGGAGCGTGGCGCCGTAGGCGGTCAGGGGCTCCGCGTCGTCATCGTCGTCTTGTTGTTCTTCTCCGGGCTCGGAGGGGGGTCGGGCGAGGGGGGGGGGGGGGGCGCGGCTCGGCACGTGGCGAGGTCTCGAGCCGCGGCGTCCGCCTCTTCGTTGCGGTTGCGGTGGCCGTTGCGCAGCTCCCAGCCCGCGTGGGCGGGGAACCAGCGGATGCTCGTGCTGTTCGCGCGGGCTCCCTCCCCGATGCTGGAGAGGAGCCGCGCGGTGCTCTTGCACACCGTGCTCCGGGCGAAGTTCGCTATCGCCGACTTGGAGTCGCTGAGGATGGTCGTCGTGCCCGGCCGGACCAGGGCGAGAGCGATCGCCGCCTCTTCGGCCTGGCGGGCGGTCGTGGCCCGCACGCTCCCGGCGCTGAGCAGTTCTCCCGTGGTGGCCTTCACGACCACCGCCACAAAGGTGTCGGCCCGCTCGCGGTACTTGGCCGCGTCCACGAACACTGCGCCTTCGCGCTTGTTGTACTCCTTGGCGAGCGCGCACGCTCGCGCCGACCTGCGCTCGACGTTCCGCTCCGGGTCGACGTTCCTCGGGAGCGGCGGCACGATGACGCGGCGGGCGATGTCGTCCCGCAGCGGAACGAGCTCGTCCTCAGCCGCGGGTTCGAGGGGCGGGCTCAGGCCCACCCTCTGTAGTATCTTCCGGCCCGATCTGGTGGTGCTCAGGCGTTCGAGTTGTGACACGCGTTGCGCCTCGCTGATTTCCGCCAGGGTGTTGTGCACGCCTAGGGACAGGAGGGCCGCGTTGCTGGTGCCGTTGAGGAGGCCCAGGGCCGCCCGGTACGACTTGCGGATGGCCGCGTCGATCCGGGCCCGCTCTTGGGTCCTCCACTGGTGAAAGGCGCCCACGTACGCCACGTGGCTCACCACGAAAGCCTGCAGCAGACGGAGGAGGCTGGCTTCCCGCATCCCCCGCACGCGCGTGGAGACTCTCTTGACGAGGCGCGTGGCGATGCCCATCTTCGTTGTCATTCGCTCGATCGTGGTGCTGTTGGTGCGGCTGGAGTGAATGCACACAATATCGGACCCATTTCCTTACATTTTCTTCAAAACAAAATCTTCCTTCGTTGAAAGTTGTTTTTCGATTGCTCCCCCCGCTGCTCATAGAACTGGCTCATCTTTGATCTTGATGGCTTTCATCCACATGTACACACTACTTGCACCATTAGGATGGCGGCGTTCTAATTAAAAATGGTTGAAGTCACGCCTAATGTTGTGAAACTTCTTGTGCTCTGTATTATGTACAGGTATTACGTCCTCGTCTGTTCAGATAAGCTTGCACTGATCCTGTTTATAATGGTGCTGATAGGCACACCTTTCTCGAGCTCCTTTGTGATTCCCTGCTCTTTCAGTAGGAGTCGTACCTCTATTATGCTCATAGCGGTGCTTTGATGCGATGCTTAAATGGAAGCCCTGGAGGTGTAAATAGTGCCCTCGGCAAAGGTTATGAAGGCCAGGGACAGGTCTTGCCAGTCTTACAGGGTCCCACTTATCAAACGTGCTTCTTTGCATCGTCTTTCTAGGTTCAGCCACTTTTGACTTGTGGCAGCTATATGCTGGTAGCTTACCACTGGTGATGCTTGAGGTACCGCAGCTACCTGTTTCACTAAGCAGAAACACTGGCCTTCCTTGTCTAATATCTGCAACAGCAAGGAAAAAGTATACAGATGCATTAGACAGGGACCAAGCAGAATCATAATTTTCATTACAGGTAACTGTGACACTGTGAACACATTGATGAAAGGATTTAACGCGACGCCGAAACGCAGGCGATGAGGCGCGCTTTAGTGGAGGGCGCCAGATTAATTTTGACCCCCCGGGCATCTTTAACGTGCTCCGAAATCTCGTACACACGGAGATTTTTGATTTTCGCCTTTATCAGAACAGCGGCCGCCGCAGCCGGGAATCAAACCCGCGTCCCTGTGCTCAGCAGCACAAACACAGAAAAAACTATGAACACAAGACATCATGCTGCCTCATGACAGCTAATGACTACAAGCCATAAAAAAGGCAGAATGTGCGTTGCGTATAACACATCCGCATGCGTGGCTACTATTACTATTAAAGCCAAAACACAAGAACAGTTCGACTTTCTCATGAGTCAACTGCGCAGCATTAAGGATTAATATTTACATTCGACAGTAACTGCGCGGATTTTGTGCTGCCTCTCATCTGAACCGATAAAAATTAAAATTTATTGCGCCTCTCAGGCTGGAGATACATTGAAAGCTCGAATTGAGACACCGTGACAATCTTTCGCACGCTAGTACGATCCTAAAAAACGTGGTGGGCTATAGGGTACTCATCATGACACGCAAAAAAAAAAAGCTTTGTGAAATACAAGGCATGCCGTGTAGGTGCATCTATCAGAGTGAAAAATGTATCAAATTGCGTTGCATAAACTCTCGGAACCAGCAGTTGTCACTTTGCGAAGAGTACCACGCTAACAGGGTAGGCCTAATAAAAATCGGAAATGGAGGAAGACAAACAAAACAGTCGTTACTTTTACACATTAATAACGTTTTCTGGATGCAAAAATTCGTGCCTTTTCACTCTGTGAAGAAGGATGACCTGTAAAGCTGGAGGCAGTCCACGGAGTGCATGGAAAAAAACGCGTTTATCGTAATTTGCGATGGAGCATACTTCCTAGCCAGTAAGCTGAATGAACTTCTCAAGGATCCAAACTTTGTTCTTAACTGCATGTGTCTCTCCCGCGTCGTAAGCGTCTTACTGTTTGTGTAAGGACGGTTCTCGTATCAGCCAACCGAACTGCGTGACATGCCATTTTTACTGCACAGCAGTATATGTCTACCCCCTCCCCAGTTTCCTTTCCGGTGTCATCGATTTACTCGGCGCCGCTCCGAGGCTCCTCCACACCACCGCTGACACCTCTTTCACAACTAATTTTCTCCTCGCCTCCACCGATTCCCCTATTATCAAGTTGGCAGTCGGCAGCTACCGGCGGTAGTGCGGTTATCAGATGATTGCGAAAAATAAACAGAAGCGTGGATGGGCGTAAAAAAATGCACTCACAATTGCTACACTCCCTAATATGAAATTTGTGCGCAGCGCGAGCTGCAGTCTTCTCGGCCACGGCGCATTTCTGTTGGGTCTCGGAAGCGTTCGCGTGATCAGCGAACGTGCGGCGGCGTGCGCTACCCTGCTGCTACCTCGCATTGCGCCGCCGCCGCCGGCCAGCATGTTGCAAATCGTGTTTGAAACTCCCGCGTAAATGTCACGTGGTTCGGCTTACCCCGCACAAGGGAGCAGCGAACATATCGTTGCATATTTTGTTTGAACATCCCGCGCAAACGTCACGTGCATTGGATTAGCGGAGAATGGAACAGCATCTGGGGAAAGTGCCAGGGGGAGGGCGCTTCTTGATGGCGATGCATGAAGCATGTGTGAGGAAAAGGCAGTGAGAGAGATGACACCGTAGCCGCACGTGTCCTCCATTTCACCCTTCGCTAGACCGTAAGACGCTCCTTTCTGTTTTCTTTCTTTCGTTGCTGCTGCGTTCGCTCACTCGGTTACGCGGACATAAACAGACGCCGCTCCCGCGAAGCCCAGGTAACGGTTGTCAAAAAGCGTGCCCCTAAAACGACCGAAATGCGCCGTCGCCGTTTCTGCTCAAATCCACTTCGCCAAGTGGCTGCGAATCTCTCCCGGTAGAAGAGAAACATCCCCAGTTCGAACACCGGCTTGAGCCCATATTTCTTTTTTAGCTTGGAAGGCCTTCCGAGTGACTTTTTCGCCGGTGTCTTTCACGCCTAAGTATGTGCCATCACTGGTTGCCGGTTTATGCGTGCACGGTTTGCGGGTAGAAAAAAAGGGGGGGGGGGGTGCACGCACAGCTAGGCTTATCCCGCTACTGATGAAAAGCCAGTTGTGCAGGTGGTTGATTTAGATGTCGAAATCGCATGGCTCAATGCGGTTAGTCGGATGTCCTTAATGGACTGGTTCGGGTGTGGGTTTATGTGTTGCACAGACATCTTACACACACAGTGAAATGCATACCAGGGGGAAGGAAAACGGACAGCCACATGTTGATACGCGAGAATAGAGCCGGTTTACAGGTTTTAAATCGTTATGGGATGGATGCATGACATTCGTTTGGAGGAAGAAGAGCAAGAATGGAAGCGTTGGGCCGAACACAAGCGTGAATGGGCGCAAACACAACGGAAAGCTGTTGGCACCGCCGTCACCGCCTCAAAATTCATCTCGTCGAGTAGCGGTGAATCCCTCCCGGATGAACAGCAACTTATCATCTTGGAACACCGGTGTGAGCCAATACAGTAAAGCCCGCTTATATCGAACAGCGCGAGGATTGTAAAATAGTTTGATATAGCAAAAATTCGATATAGAAAGTGAAGCAAAAAAAACTTATGTGAGAGCAATCTTGCCGACGGAGTCACGAGCTAACGCCGAGCTCTTACCACCCTGCAGTTCACTATTGGTACGACACTTTCTACGGAAGAAAACAATAATTTATTTTTTTTGGGGGGGGGGGGGGGAAGAACTGCGTGAGTGTAGCCTGCTTCTTAGAGCGCAACGCTTTGCTGGTGACTGCTTGCCCCACGATATCTAAACAGTCAACAAGCACAAGACCACTGCCCTCAATGGCACTGCAGTATCGCCGTAGCAGGGCCACGGCAGCGACGGCTTCGCTTGTGCTTGGAAGCGGTATGGAGTAGAGCGGAGACAAGCATGGATACAAGCGAATAACGGCGAACCCAGCGATCCGAGCAAGTGCGCGCAGAGAGTGGCGCGGACTTGAAGTTCGGTGACACCGCAGCCCGCAGCGCACAATGTGGCGCTTTCGGCTCCAACCGCATGCATGCGTGGAGCTGGTCCACTCTGCCACGGCCGGATTGGATGGGCCAGAGCTCGCGCGGGAGTCGCAAGCGACACCCGCGCCACCGCTGCGCGCCAATGTATTGCGGGAGAGCCTGCCGCATGCTTAAAGGAGCCATGAAGACAAAATACAAGTTGGGTTTATTAGAAAGACTGCTTAGTCCCGATAACAATGATACCAATATCATCGCAATCTTCGAACAAATAACGGAGACATTAAAGAAAACGTTTGAAGCAGTCGCGACCCCCTAGCCAATTTCCCGCAACTTTTCTATGACGTCACGGAACCTTGTTTTTGCGGTTGGCGGCCGCCTAACTGACCTGTCGCGACGACACATGAGTGGACGTCTGCAATGGGGTCTCTAGTTCCATTTGACTGCATCACTTGAATGCTAACGTGCAGTTAACGCACTGAAAATTATCTTTTATTGTTGGCCCGTATGACGTCATTCTTGCTCATAACGCGTCACTGTGGCGGAAAATTTGAAAGTTTTTAAATACTTCTTGCTTTTTTTCGTTAAAAAAAACATCTTTTGTGGCTCTAATGGAGCTGAGTGAGATACTGAATCCTAGTTCTTTCAAATTAAACGAAGTTGTATTTTCTCTTCATGGCTCCTTTAAAGAGAGCGAAAAATCTCGCGCGGCAGAGTTCGATATATCCATTGTGAGTAAAATCGCATTCGATATAAAAAGTTTTAAATGCATGTAATTTTTACCAGGCTTATACAAGGGTTTCATATAGGCAATAATTCGATATATCCGTGTTCGATATAAGCAGGCTTTACTGTATCACTTCTTCGGAGGGCTTTCAGGGGATATATTTGTGGGGGTCTGTCACTTCTAAGCACGCGCTTTTGACCGGTTGCGGGTTTATGCGTGCGGAGGTTTGTAGTGAAGAATATTGGGAGGGAGCCTGGGAGGCGTGCACGAGTAGCTAGCTATACGTATGATGCAAGTACTGATGGATGGCGTGTCCGTTGTGCTGGTGCAAGGTTTAAAAGCGGACGTTAAACGGCCCAATAGGATCTGTGCGGAGTCCTTAAAGGAGCCATGAAGAGAAAACACAAGTTTGGTTCATTCGAAAGGTTGCCTCGTTAGAACCATAACGACACCACTTATAACGCAAACTTCGCTCAAATAAGCTACATAATTAGGAAAAAAGGAAATGACCATGCGACCCACCAGCTCATTTTCCGCAACAGAACCTATGATGTCACTCGAGAATGCTCTGCGATTGGCGGAGGCCGGCAAAAGCAAACGCATGTTAGGCAGGGCTTACAGTTTGCATAGCGAGCTATATGCCCGTGAAACATACTGCACATTCTTTTTACGACAAAGAACGGTGGAGTAAACGGTTGAAGTTCCGAACGAACACGCAAGCGTGTGCGCCAATGCGTACGAAACTACCGCCGGCCGAGCTCGACATCTCGCCGTCGAGCAGACGAATTTTCGGGTTCGAGGCTCTTCGGAAGTTCGGGGCCAACGAACCGTTCCAGCACGCACAGCCGCGACCTTGCTTCGTATCGTAATCCCTTCACAGGACGTTGGCCGTCATATCGCCAACCAGCAAAGGTAAAAATAGAAACGAGGGGAGTAAGGAACCGCAAGAAGCGACGAGATAGTGCCAGTCGTCGCATAAGTTTCGAATGGTGTTGGCTTGCTGCTGTCGTTACGAGCTCGTTTCTAGTTTACAACCACTGAAAACTTCAGTTTGTTTGAGTACTTTACAATGAAATTTCGTTGCTGCGTTTTGAAATTCCCACGTACGGGCAAATCGTCGAGGGAGTGCGACATCCCCGCCGGTGAAGAGATCTCCTTTCATGTGCTGCCAAACGGCGAACCGCGGCGAAGCAAGTGACTACGGTTTGTGAACTTTGCAAACGGAGGAGAAAGGGAGCTAAAGGAAGTACGAGTGTGCTCGCTTCATTTCCGACGAAGTGATTACGGCAGGGACCCTTACGTTAGCTCACTCCTGGGACATGCTGGCGCTCGTCGCCGACTTCGTCAAATCGCCGTCATAGCGCTCTGACCTTGGGGGAAAAAGCCGTACACACCGCGCATTGACGCTCGTATCTTTCTGGTCGGAGCAGACAGCTCGCGCGAACGGCTTTCCATACACGACACCGGCCAACTGGCATAAGCGATACTGCTACTGAAATTGAACTATTATTAACCGTAATAAAAATACAGCACATACGTACCAGTCTGTATTCGTCCGTCGCGACGGGGCTGACGAGGCAGCGGTGCCGACGGCAGGGCGTTCGTCTGTTGTGGCTATCGCGGAATGGTCGCTTTCCCGTCCACCGCGTATCCCACAACTCCTGCCGCTCGTGCACTTAGAAGCATTGAGCGTTCAAGTGGTGTGAGGTTATTAAATGCAAGCCCTAGCTCCTCGGCGAGAGTTTTGTTCTCCGGATCAGGCGATTCCATGACTAGGGCTGCGGGTGCACTAGGTTTTACTAGTATTTTTAACATGCCGCCGTCTCGGTTTCGGCACGAGTTTCGGTTCCTGTCTGACTCCCGCGTGTGGGTGCTATATGGAGTCGACATACTAAGTATCTGTTTCATGGACCGGCTCGTATGACGTCATTGTTCACGTCACCAAATGTGCAATTTTAGCGGGAGATTTAAAATTTTGGCTTAAATTGCCTTATTTCTCATTGAATAAAGCATCATTTGCTTCCGGGAAAGCACTTGGGGTACTATGAAACACCTAATCTTTCGAATAAAACAAACTTTTGTTTTCTCTTCATGGCTCCTTTAATGGTAGAGCGGATTGAATCATGACGACGCACCCTGAGGTGGCGGAAGAAGCGGCTATTGCGCTCGCAATAGCTAGCACGGAAGCCAAAATTATTGTGTCTGATTCCAAGACAGCAATAAGAAACTTCCTGGCGGGACGAATATCCCGGCCAGCGGCCAAAATTCTTTCTACGTTTATTGGCGACAGATGCAGGCATGTTCGCCTTGTATGGACACCAGCGCACTCGTCCCTGCCGGGGAATGAACTGGCTCACGAGGCAGCCCGAGATTTCGGCAACCAGGCTGACCTCGACGGAGACATCGGGCCTACGTTCACGGGGAGCAGAGACAGGCTGGCCACGTACAGGGAGATCACGCACCACTACAGGTTGAGTCGCCTCAAGTACCCTGCACCACACTCTTCCCTCAACAGATGGCAGTCGGTTGCGTGGAGACGAATACAGTCGAACACCTTCCCCAACCCTGTTCTCTACAACCGATATTACCCAGACACGTATTCCGACAGATGCAAGTGGTGTGCAGACAAAGCCACCCTACAACACATCATATGGGCATGCCCACAGAAACCTCGTTCCCCTAATAGAGCATTAAACATTAGGACTCAGGAGCAATGGGAGGCCGCCTTGCTCAGCTCTCACCCCGACGTACAACAACTACTCGTCCAGCTGGCGGAAGATGCCGCTAGGGCCCACGGGCTCATGGCCGCCATCTAACGGGGAAGGCTAGGTGACTTCCTCCCTGTCACCCCCTTCCTTCTACCAGTTTGGGCTCAAATAAAGTTCCTTCTCTCTCTCTCTCTCTTGGGTTTGTGTGTTAGGCTATGTTCAGACTACCGACCCAAAAGCCGTATCGGGATCGAGCGAGTAAATCTGTGACACCGGAATGAAAACTGGGGGTTTAGAAATGTACTGCTTTGCAGTAAAAGCCGACGAAGCGGCCCGTAAAGGCCTTCTACAGGGGAAATACCGCAAGGTGTATTTCACGAAACCAGACGCTTTTGCCATGGCTCACCACTTTGAGGTGACTGAAAGAAACCGTCTATGGAGTAACTTGCAAAATACCCGCTGCTTTTTGCATACTATTCGCAACTACAAGTTACGCGAAGCAGTCTGGCAACATCAGTCATAACAATCAAAATGGCGTCACAAAACAGGTCCGCCACCACAGCTTTGCTTGCTGCCGCAATAAGATTCTTAAACAGCAGCGTTGATTCGCGTTGTATTGGCGAGTAAGGGCGCCCGATTTCAGCCAGGCACATCATCTTGATCGGGCCCGTCAAAGATCGGAGGGATGAAAACGCCTAGATTGTCACTATGTGCATGCAAACGTCGGGTGTGACCGAGGAACCGAATCGCATGTCGCTCAAGATGAGCTGCCCATCTAGCGAGCCAAAAATTGGAAAAGGGCAGTGCTCATGTGCACTAGGGCTGCCAGAGAAGTGCGAGCACTTTGCTGCGGCTCTGATCTACTGCTACAGGTAAGTCGTACAGTTTTAACTACCACTGTTTGGGCTGTGAGAGCTTCGTCGTAGCTTAACGAATAATGATCTGGTGACAGCGCAAATTTCGGGTACACTTATTTCTGCAATTTTGTGATAATGCGCTTTGAGGCCCAAGTTTAACTACTTGGATTTGAAGCCGCCCTCGACATTCGCTAATTATTATACTAAGTCGTACTAATTGGTTAACCGTCGCGCGTACTACTGCTGGTGTTTGGAACATACGCAACCTACTTCTGGGAGAAGACTTAACTGGAAGCGCACGTGGGATGAGAGTAAACAAACAGGCGACACAGCGTGCGCCGATAAGGTAACGTCGTGCGCTCGCTGTTTGGAGCTGTCAAAGCTGCGGGAGTCCTGCCATGCACCGACTCGAGCGTCAGTACGTCGAGCTGCGCGCGGGGCGGCAGTGCAGATGCACATTTGAGGAACGGCTTCAACAGCGAAGTAAAAAACTATGTTCCAAGCTTGATTGATTGTAGGGTTTAACGCACCGACACAACGCAGGCGATCAGGCGCGCCGTAGTGGAGGGCTCCGGATTGACTTTGATCACCTGAGGATCTTTAACGTGCGCCGAAATCTCGTACACAGGGGCGTTTTTGCTTTTCGCCTCCATCAGAAAAGCGGCACCGGGGCCGGGAATCGAACCTGCGACCTCGTGCTCAGCAGCAGAACGCCTTGGCCACTGATTCACCGCGGCGGGTATTCGGACGAAACGCGTGAAGAGAAAAACTAGGCGACGAACGCCAATCTAAACAGCGCTCAGAAAACCTTTATGTTGGACTCTTTCGTGAGGAAGTAATCTCTGAACGTTAGCGCACCCTACCTAGTTGGACAACAAGACCCCATTCATAGCAACCCTCAAAAAGAGACATCCCGGGCCATCTCCACTAACGGGACACCTGAGGAGGGAGGGTATTCTTGGCGCCTGGATGTTTTCGCCCACGGAGGTGAGACCTTAAGGTGAAATCTGGGGAGGGTTGAAGCATGCAGGGTTTAAGTGTATTCTTAACGTCTTGTCGTTTTTGCCCACGTAGGTGAAACCGTTGGGGGATTTTGGTACACAGCTTTGCTGTAAGTCTCGTCTGTTTGAAGCACGGAGCGTTCTAGCGCATCACGTTGGAAAACGAGTGTCCCGGTGGGTTCTTTTGGTACGCGTTGCGTTCTAGCGCGAGATATTGAAAAGGAGTGTCCCGGCGTTTTCGTACCGTCACTACATGGTTCTACGACGTCATGAAAAGACGAGCACGAGAGGCCAACAGCCCGAGCCATTAAGGGGCTTCACCCATAAAAACTGTCGAACACGCCCGTCGAGCCACGCCGGCGCTCGCTGATGCTCACGGGCACCAGCGATGGCCAAACGCGTTCTAAAAGGCCAGCCATGCCGAATGACGTCACGCCGGCCAACATGGCCGCGCCGACCGCGCCACGCTGTAAATAGAAGTCCTTGGTCCATGGAGCCAGGTGGCTGGCTTCAACTAATGGGGTCCGGGATAGGGACTCCACCTGGTACGTAGAGTCCCACTATAGGGCTCACATCTCTCATAGCTGTAATAAATGCTTTTCAACTCCCCCCCCCCTCCCCCCCCACACACACACCCATACCCACACTTTACTCTCCAGCGGCAGTGTAAGATGGTGATCTCGCGGTGCGAGGACCGCAGACGCCTCATCTCTGACGCCAATGTTGCTGCACTGGCTCCCATTTTTCTGGACTAATAATAACTAAGAAAACTACACGCTTTTATGTTCAATAGACGGTTTTTATTCAAATGCACACATAAAGGGGGTCTTAATGCCAGGTCTGAGGGTTTCTTAAAGAGATTTTGTATTTAAAGGAAAAGTGGCGTTGTGGTCAGACTTTATTCAAGGAATTACAACGCCACATTATCAAATTTAAAATAAAGCATCCGCCTGCTAGTCATTTATGTGTTAAACAGAACAATTACTTCGCGATAGTCGCGACATGTATGATTCCTCAGGACAGCCAAAAACGTCGGCGAACGTCGGAATCGCGGAAAGCGGCCGGGCACATTTAACGCGGGCGTTCAACGCGTTGCTGATCGACGACGACTCGCAAGCAGCGAGGCAGAAACGCAGAAAGAACTGTTTCTGAGCATTTTTCCAAACTGAGTTGTTGCTGTCAGTATCCAAGAAGTCATTTTTGAGCGCTTGGTATGCAAGAGTGGCGCTGGTTAGCCAAAGGAACTGTTCCAGCTGCAAGTCGCTCACAATTGCCGAGTTGCGAGCCTCGTATTTTACGTTCGTGTCCGCGTAGCACGCCACGCCTGTCATGAACCTTTGGAGTGCTTCGGGCGACCACATTGGCTCCGTCTCGTTGAATTGGGTGGTAGGGGAGACGCGTGTGGCCAGCTCTCTTGCCAAGAAAGCTCCGAGCGTGCCGTAGTTGAGAAAGTTCAGTGATTTCTTCCCATAGAAGACGTGAGGAATCTGGAGCATGAGGGGCAGGAACAAAGCATTCATTCCCCCTTCATAGGAAGGGCTTGTCCCAAAGTCCACAGCGGAGGCAACGTCCCAGCGCACGTCTGGAGGAACAGTCAGCGACCGGGAGCGGGCTTGGTAGCACATCTCTATGTATTTCCGCGTGAAGCTGACGTTCGACGTGGCCAAGGGTGTAGCACTATCAACGTATTCATGTTTTAAATTCCTAAGGGCGTTGATAGACAAAAGTGAGATATTACTAAGTGTTCTCTGAGCCTTCGAAATGGTGTAGCCGTCGAAAAGTGTGGGAAAGTTTCGGCTCGAACTTATGGTCACTAAAATTTTGTCGTATAGCTCCGAGACAGGGTCCTGACCGCTCTCGTTCCGCACCAGCTCGCTGCTCAGGGTGAACCAGAGGAAGGGCGCGACCTTGTGCACTGCATGCAGGCATGCACGCCTCGCAATCCGCTGGTCATTACTTCCGAGCCATTTGATGTACCCAAAGGGCGTGGAATCCGCTAAGATCTGAGCGACGAGGTAGGTCGACACGACTCTTCCGGACTTCTCCTTGAGAAGGCGAACCAGCTCCAAGGTGCCGTTATAGTCGTGCGCGAGCAGGTAGCCCTTCCGGTAGTTCGACATTTGAAGCAGCCGGTCAAAGGCGGCATCTGTCAATGCCCCCAAATCAGGCGACTCAAGGCGAAGCCGATCTCGCGAGATGTTTCGGTGCGTGGCAGGCACCCTGAGTTTCTGCTCTGCAACGCTGTGGTCCAACGCCATAAGGTCGAACGCGAGTTCTTGACTTCCACCAATTGCGCGAACCACCATCTGGACGTAATTCTCCAAAGTAGCATGAACAGGAAACATTCCCCGGAGTGCTTTGCCTGTGAACACGTATAGGAACGCGTTCAGCTGGTAGTGCTGCGGATGCATCACAAGAAAACAGTTTAGGTTGAATGTGAACGATATATTCGCGGCCGTCATCATGGCTTGTTGTGGCGTTGGGCTCTCGGTTATCGCAGCCAGGCGCGGCGTTGTGTTCATGAGGAAAGCAACGTCCTGTTCCAAGGTGGGCTCTGTGGCGTCCATCGAGGTTAAGCAGTCTGAGTAGAGGTGCTTGAAAGTGCGCACTCTTGAGGCCAGTTCTTCTCCCATGTGGTCCTCCTCTGAGCTTGTGAAGACGGTATGCATCTTGTCGAGGTATCTATCTAGTGACTCCTGGAAGAATCCCGTATGACCATGGTTTTCCGTCCATCGACTGCATACGTGGGCGTAGAGGTCTTCGCACGGATGCACGCTGTTGTTTAGAAGGGTTTCCAGGGCCCTGTACGGGTCGCTGCAATCCAGCCCCTCGCACACAGGGTCCTTTGGACTGGCGCTCCAGACCGTTTTCAGTAACAGTAGGACGACAAGGCCTGTGGTGGCACATAGGCCGATGGTAATGATGATTGGTGCGGGCGAGACCACAATTCCCAAGACGCCTGTTGTGTGCCCACTGCTCACGAATCCTGCGGAAGATGGATACCAACAATAAAGTTTGCGTTTGAGTGCTGAAAGGCATAAGGCTACAGCGCTCCAACTCCGCTATGAAAAAAATTTGCCGTGCATATCATAGAAATCCGCTGCAAATATCATAGAAATGCGCTAGCATTCGTCCGCCCCTATCACTTGTATGCTTCTTATCTCTTCTCGGGCCATCTCTCACGCTCTTCCCCTGCTTTATCGCTCCTACCACGATAAACACGGTGGAGGGCTGCTCGAGTCGATTTAATTCTCCCGCCTTCTAGTGCTTCCGCGTCATCTATTGCCACCTTTATATACTGTTTTGTTGATAAGTTGGGAACGGTTAATCTGTAGACTGACATAGAGGCATAGGTTTATTTTTGAGCAACAAATCATTCGTTCCGCTTTGTTTACATTGATTGCGATTTTATTAATATTCAGTCATATATTCAATTAGGCCAAGCATTAGTTTCAGATTCTATCAGTGGAAGATCTGGTCTTGCGAAGAAAACAATTTACCAAGCACACACCTATTTCCACTCAAAAGAACGCTGCCTATAATATCACCTATTATTGATGTTTTGCCTGAAATGTCCTATTTTCTTTTTGCTTAGCAATGTAGAACAATATGAATTATGGTACAAGATTTAGTGGTTTTAAAAGTTTTGCCTGCATAAAGTTCTTGTGTCGTAATAATTTTATCTCATGGCAGGGTTGTTGAAACTAAGGATAGATAGACGGACCGACAAATAGACAGACCGACCAATTTTTTCCGGTTTCATTAGTCCAGAAAAGGCTATCGAGTTTCATACCACACGGCGAATTCGTTCCGATATTTAAGAGAGCGTTTGCTGCTACGAGCTGTATTTACACGGTCGAATTAAGACTGCCGTCCTTCACAGAACTGCGTATCACGTGGCTCCACGTTACGCCTATACGCCAGATATAGGAGCCCAGAGGAGATAAAAATCAAGCTTGGGTACCACGAAGTAGCGGAGACAGATAAATTAAGAATCCTTGGGATGATTGTTCAAAGCAATGACAGAGCAAACTTCACAACTGAAAAAAGTAAAAAATCAACGCTGCAAATGGCAAAGATAGTACGGAGGATAACCAAAAACACAGCAGGGGTGAAAGAAGAAGAAACCTTGCGTATCATGCAGGCGTTAGTAGTAAGCAGACTTGCTTACAGTCGGCAGTTGACTCTCTAAATAGGAAGGAAAAGGAACAGGCCAACATTATGTTGCGTACTGCATACAAAGCGGCTCTCGGTCTTCCCAACCACATGGCAAATGAAAAACTCACGAATCGCGGCGTGTCTAACACTTTTGAAGAAATTTGTAAAGCTTCTTTTGTTTCACAAATGGAAAGGCTGCAAAAGACGAGAACTGACAGGCCCATTCTGCAAAGAGTAGGCCCCAGGTTAGATGTACAATCAATTGTTGACAAAGAAGACCTCAGCAACGCCACCAGAGAGAAATTGAAAGCGCTCCCCCTTCCAAGAAACATGGACCCCCACATGCATGAAGACAGAAGGATAGCCTGGGTCATTTTCCTACACATAAAGTTGACAAAAAAAAACAAACGTTGTATATACAGACGCTGCCTTTTACGACAAGACCAATGCCTCCCTAGTCATCTTCGACCAAGAAGGAGAAATCAGGGACTGCCTCACATTAACGAACACCAGAACAGAGGAGGCCGAAACTGGCGCCCTTCTATTGGCCGTAAGGTTCGGAGAATTCCAAGGAAAAAGCCTCCAAGTAATTACGGACTCTAAGAAAGCTGTACAAAACATTATAAATGGCCGAATCCGCAAAATACTTACAAAAATTTTACCTCTCAATATCACTAAGTTCCAAAACATCATCTGGACACCGGGACATGAGGAGCTTGAGGGTAATGAGAAAGCAGACCAGGCTGGGCGAGAACTTACTGACCGCTCAGCCTGTAGTCCTAGCTTACTCACCCCTCTCCCCAATACCTTCGGTGAGCGACTCAACAATAAACAAGTCAGAGCTCTCTTTCCTCCACCAGATAAAAGCTTAACAGCTGCAGAGCATCAGTCTCTCAGACAAATACAGACGAACACCTATCCAAACATCCTCAGACTATCGAAGATGTTTCTCGAATTATTTTCAAGCGCATGTAATACGTGCGGTGAAATATCTACTCTTTTCCATGCATACTGGGGTTGCCGTATTGTATGGCCCTCAGTAAACACCAACACCGGGTAATATGAGCTAAGGGAGGCAGCTCTGGTCAGCTCTGACCCTGGGGTTCAGAGCTTAAGTATCTGATCCTTAGGACCAAGACTGGGGCAGAGCAAACAAGGGCCCTGGAAGGAGGGAACCTACCCTAGTTCCATCAAGACCTTTCTTTCAAATCAACGTTTCCCTCTCTCTCTAAGTGTAGGTTGCGAGAGAAGAAAAAAAAGTCGCCATCCCACCCTGCGAAAGTTTTTGTCCTACCTGTGAAAGTGTTTGTCTAGCAAAGCTGTTTTAAACTGCTACTAATGCTGATGGGGGCAGGTATGAGGGGGAGGGTTTGGAAGGTGCTCAAAACATTGTTGGCATGTTGAATAAATCTTATTGAAAAAAAAAATGTTCCTCGTCGGCTCGCCAGTCTTGTCGCTTGGGCTCGGCTTCTCTGGCGGCAAGTGCTGGTCCTGCCAAGCCTGATTCCTCCGCTCAGCGTTTTGGGGAAGAACTGCTTTATGTAGTGACACTAGTCCAGCCTAGCCTGTCAACATAATCTGCAAAACATTTTTATCAGCAACACGTGGTGGGAGTGGGAGGGGGGACGTCCTATTGTTCACAGCGGCCTTATCATCCATAATGCGGTTTCAAATGGTTGTTTTGTGGTGTTTTAAACGAATACTGAGCTCTGTGATGTATGCCTGAATAGCGTGATGCGTGCGCTTGGCGTCTTAGGCAAGAGCTACTGGGTCCTTCCGGGTTTTTTGTTTACGACCCGAAAATTTCCGACAAACCGGAGGCTAACAGCTTCGCTTTAAAACAGGGCACTGATGGTTACGACTGGAACCGAGCGAGTACGCCTCCTTAGCATCCTGACGTCTATTCCCGGGTGGGGACGTCGCGAACATTTCACATCATGTGATGTCGGTAAGAACGGACCTGTAAGAACACCCTACGTCCATTTACTTACTTGAGCGCCGGTAACACTATAGGCTGCGTCTAATCTCAGAACAGCCGTGAGAATTACCACTGGGAAATTCTAACGGCAGTTTCCATAAAAGCTGGGTGGCCTAAAATTTGCTCAATAATATTACGTCCTAACGTAGCCTAACGAAACATAACCTCAACGAACGTAACGTAACCGAACCCAACGCGTCATAACCTACGCAAATCTAGCCCAACTGCAACAAATTAAACCTAACCCAGCCGAACGACACACAAGACAACCTATATTAAATGTAATTCAACCCATTCTGGAAGTCGTGTACGTCCATCTCTTCATGTAGAAAAAACCACACTAAAAAAGTACTGACGAAATCACGATGACAAAAAAATTCTGAAAGTTAAAAAAAAACATTGCAATGTCGGACTCGAACCTGAGCCTTCTCGCTTAAAACTAAATACTATACCACAGCGCTACAGGGGCAGCAGCAAACTCCTTATTTATCCCATAGAATCTTCAGGTAGCGTGCTTAGCCCAAAAGAGGCGACTGTCGTGAGAAATTTCTGACGGTAATTCACACAGTTGCCGGGTGATAGCCACTATATACCATACCATTTCAGGCTTCTTCAGGCTGTTATCAACTACTAGCATCATCAGAGCCGCCTTCGACGTGGTATTAGGCTTGCCCTGTCGACTATGCACTCAGTCAGCATCTGCTTATTCGGACTCTAGACTTCGAAGTAAAGCGCTCTTTGGTGTTCTTTCGAACAACAACATACTCGCAATGGAACAAAATACAAAGGGAAGGTTCCAAAATTCTGTTCAACATGATGTAATGTGAGTGGCAGGCCGTATTGAATATATTATGCGTACGTTCCACTGAACTCCAATACCACGATCGCCCTTGGAACCTTCGGCAGCAATGTCAAAGCCCCTTACGTCCCTAGTCTGGCCTGCTCAGGCTGGTATGTTATGTCAGCGTTTTCTCATATTGGTACTGAACGGCGATCCTTACCTGTCCTGAACCATCCGCCTCCGCCGTCGTTTCCACCGTCGCGGGGCTGGCTGGACGCGAGCCTGACGTTCATGATGCTTTGTACGCTCCTATGATGATGATGATGATGATGATGATGTTCCTTGCTGTATGGCACGCTCGAGTGTGCTTGATCTTCTCTTCCTTTACTTTCCTTTTCTTTATTTTTCTCCTTTTTTTCCAACGTGCTCGGCGTCTTCGGTGCAGAAGAAACATATGGAACGTGTCTACATCAGTGGATGAAGTCTCGGCTTCACAGTCTCATGCTACTGGTAATCATTTTTTCGATTGATCAACTAAAATTAAGGTTTCGAAACAGCAAAACTAAGCACTCTCGGTGGTGTGTATCTCGATGCGTACCGCAAATGCACGTTCGGGGCCTTAGGCTTCACCAGTC
The DNA here is from genome assembly GCF_048455015.1 of Haemaphysalis longicornis. Classification (NCBI taxonomy): domain Eukaryota; kingdom Metazoa; phylum Arthropoda; class Arachnida; order Ixodida; family Ixodidae; genus Haemaphysalis; species Haemaphysalis longicornis. The sequence goes on along the minus strand of NW_027526361.1, from coordinate 67,690,755 downwards.
CTTCAATGAATGACTCTGGCTTTACTTTGGCTAGAGTCATTCAATGCTTTGAAAGACTCTGCTTTGGCTTCACAAATAACAAAAGCGGCGAAGAAAAACGTTCCTGACTAAGGAGCGCTCGAGCAGCGAGAGCAGTGATGTGATGATGATGATGATGATGATGATGATGATGATGATGATGATGATGATGATGATGATGATGATGATGATGATGATGATGATGATGCATTCCTGGGTAGCGTTCCTTCCTCTCCGCCGTCTCTGCTTTCGGACAGTCCACACATTTCCTGGCCAATACCCCTGAGTGGGTATGAGCCATTCTTTTAGCACCAACCACCCTGTATGGGAGTCCTTGCGCCCGTCTCAGTGCAGGCGCTCCGCCACATTGCTTCTGCCCCCACCACGCGGGGCCGAGAGCAGATCTCCACCGAGCGCTCCAACGTCGAGGCCTTCCTAGCGCCAGCATGGAGGACCTTCTGTTCCCGAAGGGGCCTGCGGCAACCCAACGGGAAGGGTTCGCCCATCTGCTTCACTACCTGGAGACTGCCAGCCTCAAGTAGCGGCTGTAGCCCGGAGTGCAGTGACTGACTGATGTGCCCGCACTGACAGCTTTCTAAGACTGACAGCTCTCTTTGCGCCTTTCTTTCTCTGTGTGTGTGTCTCTCTCCACTTTATCCTGTTACTCCCCCTCTACTTCCCTTTCCCCTGCACTGGGTTGTATGCAGGTGAGCTCCCTGCTGAGCTCAAAATATCCCCAGTGCATTTCCTTTCCTTTTACTCTCCCGCAAACCACAACCACCAGCCACCTCTTCGCCGTCTTGGCTGCGTGGTCTCACGTAAAAACTTCATTCACAAGCTTGTGGTCTTGGCCATCTTGGGTATTTGACGTTAAAAAATGACGCGACAAAATAGCCAGTGCCGAAGAATTGGTGTTTGTTTGCCGAACGTGCCCTCTCGTAAACATAACCACAATGCTTTCTCTTTGCATTACCTCTCATCATCATCATCACCGTCATCATAAACAACTTACGGGTACAGATTTCTTATGAAGCGTTGTTCGAAAGACTATGAGGGCGTGTGATACTAAAGTGGTGGGTGAACTTTAGATATACGAACCGCAGCTACTATCAGGTGTGCGCCGTAGTTCCCAAGCTTAGGCCTAACGTTACGCTTGGAGGTGTTAGGATGTCAACCGAAACCCGCGGCTTCAAGTACAATAAATATACAGTGAACATTTTCCCAGAAGGATACCGGTTCACTTCAAAGCGTGCTATTGCACTTTACTTCTAATGTTAGGCCGAAAGCAAGGTAAAGGAAGGGACATTGAAGTGAAAATACCAGTTTCTCTAGATCCATGGAACGGCTCACCGAGAACGCGAATATACCACTCTTACGCGTAACGGATTTTTCAAATGTGATGGAAGCAGTGAGCCCGTGAATACAGGTCCGGCCGCCACTGGCTAAACCGCGCAACGTTCACCGGGAGCACTTAAATCGTCTGCCGTGCGCAACGTCTTTCTTTGCTGCCGTTGCATGGATGGCACTACCAGTCCATACTTGGAGCCACGGCACCGCTTTTCGAGGCAGCGTGCGACCCGTTGTTCGTATTTTAATGTATCACGATAGTACTACACTAGAATGTTGGCGAACGATCTCTCGGCGTGGACCTACTGCGACAGTTGTGGAAATGTTGTCTGTAAACGTGGCGCCTGTGCAATTTGTGTCATGTAATGGGCTGCCGACTTGTATAATTTTTGGTAAAAGTGCGTTCCGTTTCGTATATAAAGTTGGCCAGCCAACCGACTGTGTCCCTGAGATATTATGTCCACCTATTAGGGTAACTACGGGTGAACGTCATTTAGTAATTTTGGGGGCAAAGCCCCTTAGGGGCTCGAGCTGTCGGCGTCTCATGTCGTTGTCGTCGTAACCGTCGTCCTGCGCTGCCCAGGGGGCGCTGCGCAAGCGGCTTCCGGGCAGTGCTTCCGGGTAGTACAAAACCGCACGGCCACTGACTCAGTCCACAGGAATGTTGAAGAGTTGGAGTCCTTCGTGCTAGCAAGCTTGTGCTGCACACACCCGAAGAAAAATGCCAACTACTTTAAATAAACGTGCATTGTTTCATGATCACTTGTGCATTTTTTTTGTGTGAAAATTGACTTCAAGGATGCAATGCTGTACACGTAGGTCGTTTTAGGTATTGGAGTACTATTTGTTTTAAATTTTGTGATTTTCGCTACAACGACCTTTCAGAATTGCGAGCAATTTTCCGCGGTCCCCTGAAGTTTGTTATATCGAGATTTCACTGTAATGTACAACCAATGCTATTAGAAATACGGGGGTTTCACTGATTAATAATTAATTGATTGATTGATTGATTGATTGATTGATTGATTGATTGATTGATTGATTGATTGATTGATTGATTGATTGATTGATTGACCGATCGATTGATTGATTGATCGATCGATCGATCGATCGATGCCGATGACGTTGGGCGGTCGCTGCGAGGCACGCACACACGAGCTCGCATTTTCTTGGTTTGTTGTAACTGCCGGGTGATCGCCGCAGTCTTGGCCAATCTCCCTCCGTAGGCATGCTTGGTTTGACAAACGCGAACAGGGGCGCTTGGCGGGCGTCGCGAGGCACGCACACACGAGCGCTAGGCATTTTCTTGGTTTTGTTAATGCCGGGGGGGAGGGGGGGGCACCCCGAGGCCGACGCTCACGTGCGTGCGCTCGGCATTTTCTTGGTATTTTTTACCATGGACTCAAAAAAGTACGCTTTGCTAAGGGCTTTGCTGTCAAAAAAAAAAAAAGATACATGCGCTGGCGCGAGTCTTAACTGCCTTGCCATTTGATCCAATGTGCGCTGCCTCAATTGCAAATTGCAGTGAAGCGGAAATCAGTACAAAACACGGTGCTGTTTTTAAGCTAAAAAATTGTGAATTTCCTTAAGAAACGACGGTCACCTCGGCGCTTTTTGTTCGAAATAACCTACAAAAAATCTATGTCATGGGTTTTAATTTCGAATTATTAAGTGATATTTTCCATGGGATTGTATGTAAAATTGCAGGGAGCAGCACATCACTTCCAATGAAGCGACTTCGAATTATCGAGAGTCGACTTGAACTAGGGGTTCTGAAGCTTCCTCGGTGCACCTCCTACGCATTTGCGAAGGACAGGGAGGGGATTGTTCTTTCCGTCGCCTTGGACAATCCTCGTGAGGAGTATAGCCCTGTTTATCACCTGGGAAACAAAGAGCGCGTGCCGACTTGCGCGTGGCACGTTCATGGTATTCGAAGTCGAATTGGTAGCCCAACGCTGCCTATTCTCCAGCTACGCAGGCCTCAGCTTCTTCTACTCACGGCCGTTGCTGCCGAGTGGCGTATGCGCATAGCATACGAAGCACCACAGGTAAGCACTCGGTGCCAGTCCGTTTTAGGGCAGCGGAATTATTTCGGTGTTGAAGCCGCCAAGTGTTGGGGCAGCATCCCAAGTGCCGTGTCGGATGTTTCTAGGCGGAGCAAGCTATCGTTTCCATACCATCCGCCAGAAAATCGTCCCAGCGCGATTTACTTCTACCAAATCATCTTTTCACCCTTCTTGGATCTTTGTTAAGCAGTGTTCATGAAAAAAGTTCATATCGTTAGTTCCCATGGTTTTAATACCTAAAAGTATTAAAACCATACTTATTATTAAAGACATACTTATTATTATTAAAGACATTAAAAATCATTAAAAACAAAGACTTATTATTAATGACATACTTTTCTAAAAGGAGACATTTTTTAATGCCCACTGAAGCAGGTCTTGATTTTACTTTTTGCGAAAACGCGTAGCCGAGCTCAGAACTCCCGAAAATTAACAATTGATCACTGATTTTTTCCAAATTATATTTTTCGAGCACACACGCGCTTACACGGGGTTTTGATGCCGCACGAACGATGCAAGACGCACGAAATTGTGCACTCCGATCATAAATATGGCTAGCAGTCCTACTCAAGTCTTCAGAACATTTAACGCAGTACTTTATGTATCGCGAGATGAGAGTGCATATTATTTTTATCAAACTGCCGAAATTGTCTTCGAAAAATTCTGCAGAAATTCAGAGAATTATCAACGAATGCGTCGCATACTTATGCCGCTTGCCTTGAGTGTAAGTTTTTTGCAGCCAAATGTTGTGGTTTTTCTAAATCCTGCCCGACCAATTATTTCCATTTATGCTATTATAACGATTAGAAGTGGAACATCAGCGAAATCTGCATTATTGTGAAAATGGGGGGCGTTATACGGTTTGCCATTTTCCGTAATTGCTCAATATTTCTCTTATTTTTTATTTGTTCAATATTTCGTTGGACCAAGTATATTCGTTTACCCTGTTACAACGATTACATTTGAAACTTTCGCGGAATCTGCATTTTTGTTGAAATGGAGGGAGATACACGGTCCGTCATTTCCTGTAATGTTTTACTATTTTTCTTATGTTTTAGTGTTTCAAAATTTTCTACCAATTGTCCCGTTTACGCTAATATAACAATTATAGGTAAAACTTCCGCAAAATATGCATTATTGCGGAAATGGATGTCATTATACTATTTGTCTTTTTCCGCATGTTTTCACATTTTGGTAATTTTTTCGAAATTTCGTTCGACAAATTATGCCCATTTAGCCTATTATAACGATTACAGGTGGAACTTTCGCGAAATGTGCAATTATTGCGGAAATGCAGGGCTTTACACGGTTCGCAATTTTTCGGTAATTATTTTATATTTTTGGAGGCTTGAGTTTTTCAAAATTTCTTTCGACAAATTACTTCCATTTACGCTATTATAACAATTACAGGTGGAACTTTTGCGGAACGTGCAATTATTGCGGAAATGCCACGCGCTTTACGTTCTACTATTTTCCATAATTTTTGAATGTTTTTCCTAATTTTTGGTTTTTCAGAATTTCATCCGAATAATTAGTCTCCATTTACATTGTTATAACGATTACATTTGAAACTTTCTAGAGGTCTGCATTAGTGTGGAAATGCAGGGCGTTACACGGTTCGCCAGTTTCCGCAGTTATGTTATACATTTTTGTTTCGTTCGACCAATTATCTCCATTTACGCTTTTAAAACGATTACAGAAGCAACTTCGGCGAAATCTGCATTATTGTGGAAATGCCATGGGTTACACGTTTTGCCATTTCCGTACTTTTTTAAATATTTTTCTTATTTCTTAGTTTTTCAAACTTTCGTCGGACCATTTATCTCCATTTACGTTATTATAACGATTATGTTTGTAACTTTTAAGAAATCTCCTTTATTGTGGAAATTCAGAGCGTTACACGGTTCGCCAGTTTCCGTAGTTATTTAACATTTTTATTCTTTAGTTTTTCAAAATTTCGCTCGATGAATTATCTCCATTTACGCTATTATAACGAGTACCGGTGGAACTTTCGCGAAGTCTGAATTATTCTGGAAATGCAGGGCGTTACACGTTATGTCATTTTCGGTAATTTTTGTATTTTTTCTTATTTTTAGTTTTTCAAAATATCTTGCGACCAATTATTTCCATTTACGCTAATATAGGGATTACAGGTGGAACTTACGCAATCTGCATTTTTGTGGAAATGCAGGGCATTGCAGGGTCTTGGCTGGGGGGTACTCGGCAAAGAATGCCACGGATTAGAACAATTTTATAGTACCTCGACTAGATATCATAGACTAGTGCTCTAATGTGGCAACAAAAAGCTTATTATTAAATATACCGGGCCATTAGCGTCAGTCTTGACGCTTTTGTTTCATACCAAGGAACACGCTCCATACCTTTTTGGTATTATATTATGTAGACAAAAATACGTAGGCGAAACCACTTTCAGCTCCAATGCTTACAACGCAAGACGCACTGAGGCAGCAGAGAGTAGAGGTGGAGTGTAACAGCGCAATAAACGACGAGGGACACAGAAGAAAATTCACAAGACGGGCGCTGTATTTTCTTCTGTGTCCCTCGTCGTTTATTGCGCTGTTACATTCCATCGTGATCACGTACCAACTCGCCCAACTTTCCATCTTGTTAGATAGTAGAGCTTACTATTAACTTCCCTGAGAGCGGATCAGAATAACGAGCTCAGGACGATATTGGGCCTATGTCGTCATGTTGTGCATGGTCTCTTTGGTCGGAATACGCACCCGTTGAGTCGTGCTTATAGCATTCCGCACTTAATACGTGACTGTTCGCGAAACCCGGTAGGTTCACAGGGTTTTTCGCTCGGCGCCTGGTTTTAGAAGATCCAACTGTTTTAATACCGGGGCACGTGCGCGCTGTTTTTATGCAGAAGTCGGCAGCACTTCGTCGGAATGAGCTTCGTGTAAGTATACTGGCGTTTGCCGTCTCTGTTCGACCCTCATATATACCACTTTCAGAAGGCCTGATCAGAGTCCCTTTTTAGCCTCCACTCGAACCATGTTGCACGGCAGGCTTTTTGAAGGACGTGCGGACTCCGGCACGCTCGTGCATAGAACTGCTTTGTCTGTGTAAACATTTGAAACTGCAGGTATTCGCCCAAGCGAATCCCATAGGGCTGTGACGACGGCGCATCAGACACTATCGCCTGCTGTAGCGCTGTCATTTCTGTTGCAATTTTTCTTTTTTGTCCGATGTTGCCCCGTGATATTCATCTTACACCTCGAGGTCTACATTTCAGGCGCGTCTTTGGCAGTTTCACTGTTACCGGCACCACCGCCTGTTTCTGACGTACCGCTCTTTATTTGCGACAATTTTGACGTGCGCGCGATGCATGTTGAAAACCGTGGCCAGGTACAGGCCGGCTTTGCCGGTGAACTTCACACAAGGACGCACCAGGCAAAGCTATATTTTATTCCTCGACCAGCCAAAGGATCCAGAAGAACAAATGACCCCATTTACTCCGGGGAAGAGACAAGCATGTCCGTTAAAGACGCATTAAAAGGGCACGTCTGGACGAAGCATACGGATGGTGTAACGCCAGGGACTTGTGCTGTGCCTTCGCTGTAAAATTTGCCCAGCCGTAAAACACACGTTGCTGTTCAGGGGAGCAGCCAGACTGGTGTCAAACCCCCGGACATTTAAGCATGCAGAAATGTGATATTGTTTCGGCGTCCACCGCAGTCTCGCTTATAAGTTCAGAGCACTTTAGGGACCCGGCTTCGAAAGGATACCGGCTCGCCCCTCTATTCAGCCTTCCGGACAAGAGTCAAGAGGATATTTGAACTAGAAGTTTATATACTAGAGCACTGCCCGGGCCTGATTTTAAGGCTCGGGCCTGGCCTGAGCCCGCTTTACGAAGCCCGAGCCCGACCCTGGCCCATAACACAAAGCCCGGGACCGGCCCGGGCCCGGCTGTTCATAAGAGCCTGGCCCGGGCTGGGCCCGGGCCCTTCGTCTCAAGCCCAAGCCCGGCCCGGGTCCAGTCATTTATTTTTAATCCTAGGTGTATGTGACCAGACCGTGTGTGTGACCATGGCCCGGGATTAGGCGCCGAAGAAAATATGTTTATTATACTTAATTGCGTGTCTTCGTAGTGGGCGATGAGACGGAGTATCTAGTCTTTAAAAGCATGTCATGAACTGAAATGCAAAAAAATTAGGGTTAGGAAGTGCACTACTTTAGCCGTGAGCAGTTCACGTCCCAACGGCGTCATAATAGCTTGTAGTCTTACACTAGACACCATCATCTTCAATGAGTATTCCTGGCAACTACACGAGATTGTCTCGGTCACAAGTTGCTATTGGTGAATTTTTTTGCTCCGCGTTCGAATCCACGAGTATGTACGTGCATTGAAATATTTTACCGGCAGTGGTAGCGGGGGTGTTTATCTTGCACGCGAGATTCATTCCTGGCCATGGCTGCCGCATTTCGATGGGTGCGACGTCTAACACACACGTTTAGTACATATACATAGGTGGGAAGCTCCAGGTTGTCTGAATTATTCACTTCCCCGCTAGGGCATTCCTTGTAACCGTATCTTTGGTATGTAATACCACAAAAAGTAAAATCTTGACGGAATACACGAAATTTTATTAAAATTACAGTATAGTGAGCATTAGGCCTAGCAAAACACGTTTTCTGAAAAAATGCGTACAACTACCGTACTTACCTGATTCTAACGCGCCCCCGATTCTAACGCGCACCCGATTTTCCTGGCAAAAAAAAAAAACAAAACAAAAAAAAACTTGCACCTCTGATTGTAACGCGCACGGAACTTTATAACCCAGACAAACGAATGCGGGAGAAATGGGCGATTTATTTCCCGAGGTAATCTCACTCATCTCACTCCTCGTCGCTTTCCGATGACCACAACATCTCGTCCTCGGTGCCGCCAAGAGCGTTCGCGATGCCACACTTCTGAACGAACGTTCAACCATGGTCGATGCATGGGATTGTGGCCCACGCCTCGCACGCCCATTCCACGAGCTTCTCCAGAGACGCACGCTTCAGCCGACCGCTCGTTTTGAACGCGTGAGAGCCGCTGCTGCCATTGCTGTTATCAAGTGCGCAAGTGGAACGATTTGACGATTTGTGTGAACGCCGATAGAAAACCATAGGCGCTTATGCTTCCTCCGTTCAAAAAATTGTTGCTAAACATGGAGGAAGTCTTCCTCCATGTTGCTAAATGCTTTGGCGCCATCTTGAGATAGCGATGGCGATGGGTGGGACAAAATTTTCGCTTTTTCGGCAGTTTCGATTTCGTATCCGATTCTAACGCGCATGCGATTTTTCGGCCTATTTTTCCGGAAAAAAGGTGCGCGTTAGAATCGGGTAATTACGGTAATATCAAGAAGCGCGTAAAAAATAAACTCAGAACATTCCTTTTAGTGCTCTTTTCTACACTTCACATCGGAAGTATTAACGGCCGGGCCCATGAATTCAATCCCGAGCCCGGCCCGGGATGCATGTTTCCAAACGCTTTGCTGCACAGAGCCCCCACGTGATATGTCTGATGTCGCTGCGCGCGCTATATCTTTTTGAGCGCCTGCTAAAAGCAGCCCAGTGTTCGAGCTCTGTGGCCTCGATGTAGAGTAGCTGAGTAGTGGCGCTGCCAGCTTGGGTTCCAACCCCAGCAGGTGTAGTTTTTTTTTTTTTCATTGCTTAATTTTTTTCTAGATTTATTTTTTTACATAAACTCAAACTACGCGTTGTTTGTGTTAATAATAGTGATTTGATATGGTTTAGGTCACTTTAGGTTTGGGGCACAGCCAATGACCACTATGGATCGCGCGAACAGACATGTCCCGTGGGTGCTCTGAGCAGCGAAGTATTTGGAAATACGCTCCCGGGCGCCGCGAAATCGAGCCTGGGCCCGGCCCGGGCCCCCGATAATCGACTTCGGGAGGCCCGGCCCGGCCCGTGGTCCAGCGAAAGTACGGGCCCGTGGAGTGCTCTGTTATACAGGGTGCCCCAGCAATCATGAAGCAAGATTACAAAAAAAAAAAAAAAAGAGCAATGGCGTTACTCGAAGAAAACCGAGTGCGTAATGTTTGCAGTGCTGTGGAGTAGCGGACAATAATTGTTTCGTTAATGAGACTTAATCAATTGTAATTAACTCGAGAAGTACTGCCCTAATCATTAAAGTGCCAGTGAGTCACTTGTAAGTACCCACGAGGGGCATCTAACAGCGGTATATTCAGCGACGAACTAATTGCGCACTCATTCATTATGACTGATGAAGAAAACCCGCGAAATATGAAAAATTCCACGTGACGGCGCTCCCGTGCGCATCGCGGAAGCGCCGCTGGCACTGGACCTACATTTCCCCAATATTTATAGCGCAAAGAAAACTGCAGGCGCATTTGAGGCAAAATACATGTTATTAACCGGCAGTACCCGCGTCCATTTGGGAATGCTCATTGGGTTGGTTTTTACAATAGTAAGCGAAAAAGAAGTGGCCACGCCCCAAGAACCCGCCTAAGAGGGTGGGATGATAGGGGTTACTGCAGGAGACCCATTAAAGTTGCTCTCTCTCTCTCTCTCTGGCCGCGCGAAGAAAAAGAAATGACGCGTTCATAATGGCGCAAAAATGCTCCAGGACGTGCGAGATGAAAGCAGGCACAAATAGAACATAATTCCCGCTCCTGCAGTCAAGGCATAACAAGAAACAAAAGAAAGAAAAGAATGCGAGCTGTGCCAGGAGAAGGCATGCGAGCACTGTGACCGCGGGAAAATTTAATTGCAGTGAGACACGGTGGAAGAGCGTGAGGGGTGGTAGCAAAAAGCGAAGGACGGCGCCACAGCCCGTATGGTGAATCCGTGATCTGCACGCCCAACAGCTTTCACGTAGAGTGGAGCTTCTTTTATTTTTTTTTTGTTTGTTTTACCAGCGGCGTATAACATCCCTCGAAACATACTACTGGCTGCGCCGCTGTTGTTGTGTACCGGCGTTTTATGAGATTCTGGTACGGAAATCGTACGGCATGAAACAAGAACGCGACGTCTTCGCGGCCTATGTAATCCTATAGGTGCATAGGCAAGCCTTCAGTGGACCTGTTGTCGAGCGAAATGGATAATCTAGATTATTAGTGTGAACTGTGCTGCCGCCGTCTTCGTTTTTACACGTAGTTGTCACTACAGTAGACAACCGTTTAAGACGAACTCGGTTATAACGAATTCTTGTTTCAGACGAACAATCTTCCCGCTCCCTTGGTACATGCACGATTCCAAACAACGTCCGCTTGAGACGAATTTCTGATAACACGAACAAAGTTTCACAGTCCCTTCGAGTTCTTCTCAACCGCGGAGTTTACTGCAGTGTCACATGGTGCCTTTCATTGCTTTGGAGCAATCTGCTAAGCGCTTGTCCAAAATTCCGACTCGCGTTGCCCCCACGAGTCCCCAGGGAAGTGACGTGTGTAGCTTTGGTGGCGATTGCCAGTGGCGACAAGAGGTGGCTCGCAGAGTCCAACCCTTTCTTTGCAGGAAGCAGAGGGCGACGGCGGTGCTGCGCTGGACGACCAAGGTTGGCGCGCTGGTGTGGCACAACGTGTGGATCCGGCGGTTGCGGCGCCAGTTCTTCTCCACGGTGCTGGAGGTGACGCTGGCCGTGTACGCGCTCACCAACCTGCCGCCGGGCAGCCGGCGCGGGGCGGCCAGGCAGCAAGCTTTCCACGAGCGAGAGCTCCCGCCGCCGGAAGAGCTGCACGCGTACGACGTCCCCACCAGCGTGCTGCTGCACGCCTCCGTAGAGGTGACCAACGTCTTCGTCGACTACGTCAAGCACAGGGAACGTAAGTGGAGGAGTGCCTCACGGAGGCCGTCTTTGTGGCTAGCCGCAGTTACTTGGCGCAGAGACATGAACACGTTTATCTCCAGTTTCGCCCTGCGAGCAATTGTGGTTGCCGCGCTGCTCTGCTTGGTCAGTGGGGCTCGTGCTTGATATGACGACGAACACTGCACTCGCAGTCGTCGGGGTTGCCGTGTTTTGTTTCGCATTACTTGCTCAGGGGACGAATTTTGCTGGAAGCTTTTCATCTTCTCAGTGAGTTGACGGATGTCATCAGTTAATGCAGTGAAAAGGCCTTCGAGTTCATGAATACCACTGCAGGCATATTCTAGTTTCCGAGGCATCTCGAATTTGAGCTATGGGCACACCGTTGGCGCAGCATCTAGACAGTAACCACTTTAGATTCTGTGGAATTTGCAAATGTAGTCGTAGGTGTTCGCACCTTCATGCGCGAGCGCCTGCGTCTGCAGAGGAACACGTATTGAGTCTTGTGGATTAGCGGTGCGCGGTGGCCGCCGGTTGAAGTCTGCGGGCGACGGTGGCAGCCCTTGTGACCAGGAGTGTTTGCACGTCCAGGTTCGAGCTGCCCAGCGAACGCTCACACTGCTCATCACTATTTACATACGGGAAGGGATCTTGGGGGCATGGCCACATAAAGTGGAGAAGTGTGGCGGGGGCGCCACAAATGAGGCAATTCGGTGAGGGATACTGACCAGGGTACATGCGATGGAGTACTGCCCGGCAAGTGACGGTATTCGTTTGCAGGAGTCGCCAGAGGCGTTCCTGATAGTTGGTGAGCCCTGGATGAGCGGGGGGATAATGGTGGCGGGCGAGGCGGTAATGCAGTTAGGCGGTGTGGCTGCACAAGTAGTAGCAGTTGATGCGGTTCGAGGAACAGAAAAAGGAAAGCAAGTGCACTGGGTATATCATTGAACTCGGCAGGGAGCTCATCTGAATACCATCCAATGCATGGGAGGGAGAAAAGAAAGAGAATGAAAGCGTTCGACAAAGTGCAAGTGTGCTCCAAGTTCGCTCTTTGGTCCCGAAAACAATTTTATAGCAAACGTCGAACAAATAACGGAGATGTTAAGGAAAACAAGTGGAGTTGGAGACTCCCTAGCCACTTTCCTTGCAGCAACTTTTTTATATCGTCATAGAATGGGCATCCTCGATTTAGCAGTCCTGAACGTTCCACGGGCAGTCCGAGGAATGTGTTTGGACCGGAAGCCCCATAGAAATACACGGGAAAATCGAGTGCCCGATCACGTGTCGGGCAGTCCGCGGACGATCCGGGATTGATAAGCGGGGAGGACCAATATTGTTCGCGCGACTGGCGTCTACCGAACTAACCCATCACTAAGACAAATGACGGCATGATTGTAGGGGTACCTGTAATTCCGTTTGATTGCATGACCTAAATTCTAAAGTGCAGTGAACAGACTGAAAATTCTTTTTAGTACTGGCGCATATGACGCTACGCCTGCCCACAACACATCACTGTAGCACGAAATTTGAATTTTTTTCAATTCTTCTTTCGTTTTTTCGGTTAAAAAAGTCTGTTTTGGCTGGATGGAGCTGAGTGAGGTACTGAAGCCCAATTCTTTCAAAGTCAACAAAGTTTTATTTTGTCTTCGTGGTCTCTTTAAAGGGATAGAGAAATAGAGAAGAAATAATAGAAGATGGGGCTTGCACATCAGTAAGTCCTGGCACGTCAGTGGTGATTCATAAAGGCGTTCCACGCCGCTCATATACGGCCTTCTCCTCAATAAAGCCATTCATTCATTCCGCATTCACATCCACCGCTGAAATTCTGCAATTTTCCCGTGCCTCTGCGTTGTCCAGCAGCGCAGTCCTTGCGTTTTTTTTTTTTTTTTGCCCACTGTGAAGCTCGCCGTGTGCCTCGTGCATTGAAACGCCAGTGAACGCAATGTACCGCGTGGGAGCCCCAATCTCACGTCGCGAGCACCTGTTCGTGGTCGTCAGCAGCCTTCTTGCAGCCAGGAATTCTGGCCCGGCACCGTATTTTCCGTGCATCGACGTACCTACGAGTAGCACGAAAACAGTGACGGAACACTCGGTGTCTTAGGGCAGCAGAGGAGGCGATCTTCAGCCACGGGCTCCAGAGACGTGGCAGTTCTTCGCCTTTAGTTCGCATGCATGGCCCGGCACTCATGCTGAGCGCTTAGCTGACAGTAACGCCATTATTTCTTCCTTGCCTTGGGAAGTAACCGGAGTACGACCCCATTAATACTTTTACAGATTCTTTAAAACACTTTGCGGAAAGTTATGTCGGTTTGGTAGTTAGGCGCGGTATCTGCAGAAAGCGTCCCGACTTGTGGGCCGTGCATGGCCGTCATTTTTTTTTTTCCACGTCGTTTTCTTTTTTTTTTTTTTTTTCAGCGAGAAAGGTATTTTGCAGTCAGCTCGAAAAGCGTGCATGACGCCACCTGCTTGACTCTACGGTTCCACTCACCCCTTAAGCCTGCTGCGGAACCGATCAGATGTGGGCGGGGGCTCAGCTGAATGGAAACCGAGCTGCCTCTGAAACATGGCACCGATTGCCTACTCGCCTTAACAAGAACACCTGCTAGACTACGCGTCAGTTTTAAAGACGATAGCCCACCTCAGGCTATTCAAACACGAAAATTTTGCTCCATCTCTACGCCTGTCTCCCTGTTCCTCGATTCAGCCACCCGGCCAATAGTCCTTGGATTCAGCCGCCCGGCTACCACGTAAAGTTCTTGAGCGAGACGTTTATATAGGCAAAGCATTTTCAACCTAAGAAGTCTAGAAATATGCTCTATAATTGCTAAAATTGTTCACCAAAAAGATATTGGGTTTATTTGAGGACGAACTTAATGCATAGCTGCTGTTGATGTGTGCTCGATTTTTGCGAGAGAAATATCTACTAATGCGTAGCATTCGTATGCCGCTTGTCTTGAGTGTGAGTTGTTTCCAGCCAGTCGTTTTGGTTTTTCTAGATCCTGTTCGACCAATCATCTCCATTCCCGCTATTATGACGTTTAGAAGTGGCAGTTTGGTGAAATCCGCATTATCGGGGAAAAGCAGGGCATTACAAAGTTCGCCATTTTTCGTAATTATTTCATTTTTGTTCTTATTTTTTAGTTTTAGAAAATTATGTTCGACCAATGATCTCCATTTACGCTATTATAACGATTAGAGGTGAAGCTTTCGCGAAATCTGAATTATTGTGGAAGTGTCATGCGTTATGTTTTGCCATTTACCGTCATTTTTAAATATTTTTCTTAGTTTTTAGTTTTTTTAAATTATGTTCGAGCAATAATCTCCATTTACGCTATTATAACGATTACAGGTAGAACTTCCGCGACATTGCAATATTGTGGAAATGCAGGGTGTTACATGGTTGGCCATTTTCCGTAATTATTTTCTATTTCTCTTTTTTTCAGTTTATCGAAACTTCGTTCACCCAATTATCTCCATTCACGCTATTATAATGATTACAAGTGGAACTTTCGCGAAATCTGCGTTGTGTAAAAACAGGGCGTTAAACGTTTCGCCATTTTCTGTAATTGCTTTGTATTTTTCTTATTTTTTTTATTTTTCAAGATTTCGTGTGACCAGTTATCTCCATTTACGCCATCATGGCGATTACAGGTGGACCTACCGCGATACCTTCATTTTTGTGGAAATTCAGGGCGTAACATGGTCCTGGCGGAAGGGTAATCGGCAAAGAATGCTACGCAATAAAATAAAACAACGTTTTCAACGCGTTTGCCAACAAATACAAACAGGGCTGCCGAGCTTTGTGCTCGTGGCTCAAGTGCACAGTACCAATAATCGCAACGGGTGGCGCAGCAGTGCGAACGCGGCAAAATAAAAGTCCGCCAACCTCCAATGGGTGGACCCAGACAGGAGGGGAACAGCGTGGGAGTTGGGCGGATGAGACAGTGGAGGCAGCTACGTGGCAGCGGCAGCAGGAGATTGTCTCTCCACGACATTTGCAGCGACGCGAGCAGATGCTGGGCCAGTTTTTTGTTATTGACATGGCATGACGGAACCTTCCTTGTTCTGTTACACTATTGCTGAATTCCAATGGCAGATCCGGAGCGGTCACCGTGTTCCACCGCGGAGCGCAGGGACTCCGAAGCTGCCTTTGGAACGCAGCCGCTCCTGCGGGAGCAAAGTGCCGAACCGTGACGGAAACAGGAAATCCCAAGCACCCTCTGCGTCGCGCCTTCCCGAAATCGTCTAGTTCCCGCGGGCGCGTTTCTCTCGCGCTGCGCGGCTGGAGGAGGCAGATAACGCGAGCACTGTCCTGAAGCGCAGACAGCGGTGACGTTGGTGACGTCATGCGGGCTAGTGAGTTCCGGCCGACTCCGCCGATTTTGGCGGAGCAACTTTTCTTGCTCGACGGAGCGACCTCTGCTGTGACGGCCCTCCCGATCTGCCATTGGAACATGATTTGGTTGCTCCCGATCTGCCATCGGAACGCGTCTGCTCCAGACAGAGCAGAAAAGTTGCGCCGACAGTGCTCCCGATCTGCCATTGGAATTCAACATATGGCGTATACGACCAAACAGAAATCTGAGCGCTTTGGCTTTCTTTGCCCAAAAAGTTTGAAAGATAGCATTTCGCACTTCAAGGCCCAATGTCAAAGCGAAGTGAACAAGAAAAGAATTGCGCATGAAGTTCTTCTTGAATTACGTCTCAACTTTTTATCTTTTTTTGAGGTGAAAAATTTCACGCGCTGACCAATGTGCGCAACGTGTGCCGTCGCAGGTTTCGCAAATGAAAGCAAGCGGAAAATTAGATTGTTCTTTAATGGACACGAAGAGGACAGGCTTCCAGCGGGCTTCCAGACGAAGATGTCACTGGCCAAGATGCCCAAGGTCTCCATAACTAGGTGCGTACTACATCGTACATCACTTGCAGCGTGCAGTGAACAGTATATAAAGCAAGGCTCTCTTGGTCTCTTTGATGGCAGTGTCGTTACCTAAAACGCACTGCAGTAAAGCCAGCTGTAAGCAATGGGAGGTCACGTGGTGATGATGACACAAGAAAAAAAACGCTCCGTGGTCGGAATCGAAGCTTGGTCCCTCATGTTTGAAGACGACGTCTATCTGATTGCGCCATTCTGACATGGTCGAAGAAATTGGGATTTTATAGGAATTTGTACGATTCACTTGGGTAAGGGGCCCCCAGCTTTCTCGCGAGGGATTCCTTTGCTGATTTGCTGTCGTGTGAGATTCCTCTTTGACTCGCAGGCATTTTGCACCTTGATCGTTGACGCTTTGACTTTGGTTGCAGTGGCTTTGACTTCGGTCCTTCGCCATTTGATTTTAGCAAGCAAGAAAGTTTCGCATTTCAGCCGTTGTCGTCATTAGACGGAGGGGATTCGAATGGTTATTTGCATGGTTGTGTTGCTTGGAAATCAACCAAGCGCTAAACTTTCAGCGCGCGTGGACTGCTTAAACACACTACGCCTTCGACAATTTCCTCGGTGTCGTCAAATAAATCCCAACGTTAGTTCGTGTTTAGGTCGTGAAAGTGTCAGCCAGCTGGGAGCCACGCGTAATACGTGGCGCATTGTTCATTTCATTTCATTTCATTTCATTTATTTGTTCCTTAAGGGCCCGAAGGCATTACATAAGGGGGGGGGGCAAATACATATAGAGAAGACAACAAAAAAAAAGAAATAGGGACTGACATGCATCAGTCAGCACAACCAACAACAACAGCAACAAAAAAAAGCAGATCAGAGAAAAATAATACCAAATTACCAAATAGAAATGTTCAGTTATAAGAGGAAAAAAAAGCACATAAAAAGAAAAGACAAGCAAGAGCAATTGTGCAGGTTCCAACTAGTAAGGATCTATATTATGAATCAGAATTGATGTTCGGAGTGGTGATAATGGTCGTCCAATTTTTTTCCAAAAGATGCGCGGTCAGTGCAGGATGCTATATTGTCGGGTAGCGAATTCCAAAGCGTTATTGCACTGTGAAAGAATGAACTTGTGAATGCCGATGTTCGACCGGGTAAGTGTGCTATTGGCTGGGTGTGATTTAGGCGCGCTGACGTGCGGTGGGATGGTTTCAGTAATTCATGCCTGGATTTTGGATGATAGTAATGATTTGGATTTGGATGATTTTGGATGATGTAAGCTCGATCGCTAGCCTCAACGAACGCTAGACTCTTCGTCGCCGCCATTGTCGGATACTACCTTGCAGCTTTCTCTGATCAGCAAGTAAAGACTGGTTTGCAGCCGTTGCATTTCCAGTGCATGCATTAGCATGGAATAGCGGCTGCGATGGCGCCAATGAAAATGAGCATGTTATTTATGCAAAGAAGGCTCCGCAGTCCTCATCGCAGCACCCCATCTTGTTCTCCTCGACATCAAGGTATGTGGGAGAAGGATGCTCGCGAAGGCTGGGACGCATTCAGTACCCCCTTTGACAAGTCTATGCCCTCCCTCCTAGTCGCGGGCATTACCTATCCCTCCCTTCTTTCGCCTACCAGACGCGTCCTTGACCAGCGTAGCCGATGTTGGCTGGAATGTTAACACAAAATCAGAAAGGCGGTGGAGGAGCCAGAGCTTGGGAGAGCGGGGGAAAGGGAAACGGTCCTATTAGTTGATACAACCGGAGTAAATGGAGACCGGGACCTATTTAATTCGCTGGTTCAAGGATTAATGGCAAATAAAGATCAGTCTCTGGGGAAGTATGCATGTACGTAGTTCGTGTGTAATTTGTTCGGGTGGTTTCCGGGTCAGATAACACGCCGCGTGGGGCACCCGACAACGCGAAATCTTCATTTACACGTTTTTTAAAGGTAATCAACAGAACTTCGCTATTTGAAACAGCTTTTGCATCCACGTTGCAGTGAGCGCCTCTAAATATGCTTTGCCGCCGAAAGCCTAAAGAAAGCATGGGAGTCCATTTAGTCGCAAGCCGCATTCCTGTAAAATAATCATAAAGGAGCCACGTGGAGCCACGTGGTCAAGTCAAGTCAAACAGTCACGTGGACGCTGGCGCAAAAGTGCGTTTCAGCCTGTTTATGACTTCTTGACAAACCGTCCTCTCTCATTCCTGAACAAAGTGAGGAGGGGGTTGGGTGTGACTATTTTTTTTTATAAATAGGACGCAACGTATAATATGATGTAATTAGTGCATTCGCACAAGCGCATACACGCCCCCATTGTCTTCAATTTGTTCCTAGAGTGCTTGAAAATGTATGAAAAACTGCCCTTCCCGGCAACTATCGATGACTAAGATTTTGCTACTCGTCGCGCTCAGAGGCGCATTTTTGTCACTTGCAACGCGGTTGGTCGTAGAGGGCAACCTCTTGTCATGGCTGCGCAATCGTCTGCTCATCTACACTCTCTGGTGGCCTCCCTACGTTCTTCTCTCTCTCTCTCTCTCTCTCCCTCTCTCTGCCTAGTGCAGAGGAGCGTTGAATGTAGCGTGTCACTTCATTATGAGCAGTAGCCGCTGCCCATGTGCAGATGTTCATGCCTGATCGAGCATAGGCCATGAGGAGAGCGTGATGTAGTTGGCGTGTTGGCACCCCTGCCCCGAGGATTTGTGCAAATCAGTTCGGCCTGCACGGTTTCTGAGCCCCCTGCATGGCAAGGCATGGTTCCCCCGTTTCATCCGGAGTGTAGGGCTAACATATACCCCGTGCGCGTCACAAACCTTCCTCCTCCGTCATCAATAGTTTTTAGGGGTCGGACATGAGCTCGAGCTTAACAAACCAATCAGCCCGCAGCATGAGTAAAATAAAAACCGGACAATATTGGGTACGCACGTACTGTTGGCTGAGAACCTGACAAGGTAAGCGCTCAGCTGTGCGCGCGCGCATGTACATGAGAACATATACGCTACCACGTAGGAGTTCCTAGGGCGAATACACCAGCTCATAAAGGTGCTACTAAATCCCTAAGGTGCGCAACCGTAGATGTGGTTCAATAAGTGCTTGAGGAAAAAATGCCAATGACCATGCAGACGCGGCGTACGATTTAACTTGCGCTACGTAATTACTCAATGAGTGCATGCCGCTTTTCCTCCCCTGATGTCACAGAGGGCATTTCTTATTTTTGTATTGTCTTTTCTCCACTTGATGTTGTGCAGTCACGCAGCATTGCTCTGTGACATTCCCTTGTCCAAAAAACCCCTCCCGTTCCCACATTGTGGCACTACTGTACCGACCCTACAACACCACACCCACTGCTTAGCAGCAGTACCTGTTGTCATAGCCACCGTCGTGCTGTTTTGTGATATACTAAGGTACCATTTTTCATAGTCTCGCTCGTTAAAAATCATTCTATAGGAAGTACTAAAGGAGTAAGGTAAGCGAGGCTGCTTAGCACGACAGATTGCCGCGCGATATTACTTATTTAATTAGGCGCGCATAACCCTGCGCTAAAATATAACAGCGTGTAAACCCCAGAAAATGATATATTTCTCCAAGGCACATATCGAGGTATTTGAAAGCCACAGTCCTTACTAAGGCCCATTGTCGCAAACAACATTTTTTAACCACTGCGGTTCTGCTGGCTGACTTTGATTTAAACTAATCGAGATGACGAAAAAGGAGCGCAGTTCGAACAGCCGAATGAATTCTAGTGCAGTACTTTACCGCGTGATTGCTTCCGAGTAGATCATGCTAAACCGTTACCCGTGGTGCAGCAGCCCCGTGAACCCGGATTGACATTGTTCGGCCAACTTGTGGCCAATTCCGCTGAACCGTGGGTAGAACGCTTTCCTTTGCCCTGAGCATTCCGACTGCTTAGACACTTGTCGTTCAAGTCGGCGGATCGTATCGGACAAGAAAACTTTCTCTTCTGTTATTGCCTCTTGTCAAAGCTTATTCTGCTGGTCGTAACCTTTGCCGTATAATTCCCACCCGAGAGACTATTGAAGTGAAGCTAACCACCTGGCCAACTCAGAGCGTTGACATGACGTCACTGAATGCATCACCTCAGACAGCAATGGACGTCCAAAGCAACGCCCCAGATTCTAAGCAAGCGCACACCTAAATGTCGCTTTTTCGCAGGGTGGACTCCGAGGACGAACTCGTCGAGAAGTGCTCGGACCTGAAGTTCGACGGCGTTTGCGCCCGCGTCACCGTAGACTCTACGGGGACGAACAAAGGCGTCAATTACAGCTGCTACATCCCGGACAAACTGCCGTTCCCTATGCGCCGCCTACTAAGATCCGGCTTCGAGCTGCAACCATCACGCTCAGAGAGTGGGTCAACATCCCCCCGCATGTGAACGGGTTTAAAGAGTGTATGGCGGTCTCCCTCGATCATGACCTCGATCCTCGCCCGCATGCCGCGCGCACGCGAAATCCGGTGGCTAGCTTAACACTTGTGTAAAGGATGTTCATGCACCGATGAATCCAAAATGAAGGGTCTGGGGTCCACAAAGTAAAACAAACCAAGCCAGTGGTGCGCGAGAACTGCTGGTCTCTTTTGGTCCACGTTTAAGATCCCCTGTGGGTCCAAATCGACCCGTAGTCCCCTCCGCTACTGCGTCTCATAGCCTAGGTGTGGTCTAAGTGCGTAACCCCATCCCCAAATTACTTTTTTCGTAGTGTATTGAGAGGCGTGGCAGTTCCTATGGGATAGAATGTGCGAGTGTAAATGTTGTCACGTGGCGAAATAAGATCCCTACATTAGCCGCTTATACCTGCCTTTCTCGCAAATGACGCTCATATTGCCGCTAACCGTGCATTGTGTTTGTTTATTCATGTTTTGTGTCTACCGCCCGGCTGCGCCGGTCTGTGTTATCTGTGTCCCAAGTGAAGCGCGTGTTCCATTCTTTATTTTTATGCCACACGCGTTATCTCTTTTGATAGGGCGAGCGTTTCGAACTAACGTCGACGGCCTAGAGTAATCTTCTTTGATCTACAGTGTTCTGGATGTAATTTGACGGTTCGAGAAACACTGGCGCCCAAAGATAAATGCCCGCAGAGCATACGCCGCGGTATTCGATTCGCCGACACTCGCCTGCGCACGTGACTTCATTGACTGCTGCTTCCCCGCCTGCGTATTCTTTGAGTTGTTAGGGGAGCAAAAGTTCGCTCCAATAAACCTGTTTTTCCTTCAAGCCAACTGCGTCATCTTTGGTTTCGTGACAATATGATAGGCGGTATCTACTACCTAGAGAGGATAATCCTTGCATTTTGGGGGTTTAACGCGCTCAAGCTACACCCGGACTAGTGGCACGCCGTAGTGAAGCGCCCCGGTTTGGGATCTTTACCGGGCGCCCAAATCTTGACGCACGGACGTTTTCGCTTTTCGCCTGCGACAGAAAAGCAGCCACCACGACCGGGATCGAACCGGCGTCCTTGGGCTCAGCAGCGCAATGCTTTAGCTACTACGCCGCCGCTGCGGGTGGACGATAATCCTTGTCCACCGAAAAAAGGGCATTCCATGGTAAAACTAAGGAACCTAAGGTATGCCGAAAATGTATATGTGCACTGAATAAGCAAGTACAGATCGGGGCGACGTGTTTGTTTTCAGTCACTGCTACGTACACACACAGCCTTCGGGTGGGGTGCTCTTAACTCATTCAATAAATTCGAGCCTGGAAGAGAAAACCGTTACTCACGGTTTTGTTTTCTGTGTTGGCTATATGCCATGCCAATGGCAGGGCTTTGATCGACATCTGACTTCAAGCCAGCACGTAGGCTTCACTGGTCTTTAGGGGAGTGCTTTGGGGTTAGACATACAATTCGTTATGCACTTGAATGGCACGTATGTTGTTTGCAACCATTGTAATCGTGATTTATATAGTTGTAATTGTACAATCAGTTGGCACTGTGCATGATCAGTCAACCAGCTTTTTTTGCCTTTCTTGTAGAATAAAGGTACAGTAAACTCACATTTTGGTCACATCCGTGAAGTTCGGTTGCGAACCTTGGCTTCCTTATCAAAATGACAAGTCACAAATGTATCTGCAGATTACATCTGGAGATGCCAGCGCTTGGTTGAAGGAACCATGGTTGCCCAGTATGCGAACGTGGTTCCGGCAGGAACAGGTCTACCACGGGCGTCTATTCGTGTAAGCGGAACAATATATTTCGTTAAAGTAGCAATTAAGACGACCTGGCTTACGAGTACTCTAGTGATGCTGAAAATACCCCGCAGGCATTCTCCCAGCGGTTTCCTGTCCCGGCTTATCCGGCGCCAGAGTCAATGGACAACGCGGTCGCCACCCTGTGCTTCCTCGTGGTCTACATGATGCCCTTCTGCCGTTCAGTCTGGAGCATCGTGGAAGAGAACAGCTCGGGCATGGCGGTACGTGTACTCTACCACCATGCCCGAATTTTCTTACGTAAACTTACCTCCCAAAGACACCGTTTTCTCGAAATGGCCTTCAATCTTGCCAAACTATAAGGTTTGGTAAGACGCAAAATAGTTCCAGCTGCAGTTGTATCACCTCAGTAAACTTGCAGTTTGCCGTAGTTTACGGAAGAAAAGCCTTGCTTAAGTAGAAATCACACTGTTTTAGTAACTGAAGCACACAAGAGCAGGCGCAGGTTCTTAGGCACCCTAGTAGGGCTATGAAGCGAGCGAACCACTCCCACATGTCCGTGCAGACGACGCTGCGGGCCATGGGCACGACCGACCTGGTCTACTGGCTAGCACACTTCATCTCCGTGTTCGTGCACGTGTCGGCCTACTCGGTCATCATGCTCGGCTTCATGGTCTACTACACCCCCCAGGCGTCGATGGAAAACGTCGCCGTTGAGGACTACCAGCGAAGCCTCGACTACGCACCCTACCTGGACATCGACAAGTGCGATAAAGGCATCCTCTTCATGCTGTTCACGCTGGTCGGTGTGCAGATGGCGCTGCATGCCATGACCTTCTCGGGCGTGGTGACGAAGCGTAAGAGACATTTATGCCTGAGAATACCCCGCAATCACGTTAGATGTGCACTATTTCAAAGTTATGGCATTTGTAGGTCTACAATGATGGTTCCATGCCCAATGAGAGTCCAATGTAATAGGTACAATCCCTTCCGGCTCCATCTTGCCTTTACACATTTATGCTGAACGCTTCCTCTACCATCGCGTGTACTTCCCCGCATCTTGGTACGTGACAGCCAAAGTCACGTTACCGTGTCCACGAACGCTGTCGGGGTTGGACGAAGGTGCGGCTATAGCTTCGTAAGGTCAATACTGTTCGGGCGCCGCGGCTGCCAAAATGGGTTTTGAAATTTTGGCAGCAAAGAGGAGAGATCTCGAGAAAATAAATTAAAATGAAATTTAAGCCCAGTCTGCGCGAACAACTC
The DNA here is from genome assembly GCF_048455015.1 of Haemaphysalis longicornis. Lineage (NCBI taxonomy): Eukaryota > Metazoa > Arthropoda > Arachnida > Ixodida > Ixodidae > Haemaphysalis > Haemaphysalis longicornis. The sequence continues at coordinate 67,667,230 of NW_027526361.1, read as the reverse complement.
TAGTTCATGTCACCTACTCATTGGTAACGTAGCTCCAGAGCCCGCTAGATTGGGAGCGATAAGGGTGAACTGGTCCCATAGGGTAGTCCCCCGAGTCATCCCAACCGGCGAGAGTAGGGTATGGTGCGTAATTGCTTGTGAGACTGTACGGTGAGGTTTGACGACATCTTAGGGCGCGGCTAAAAAAATGTTCAAAAGCGCTGCACCGGCCAATGCGAAAATCTGCGCTCGACCTCCAGGCCAAATTTTTGAGACCTTCGAGTTCCTGTTCTTTCTTTGTTTTCCTATTTCATCTTTTCGTTTTTTCCCAGTGGGTTGTTCTGACCTTTCATGGTAGCTTTTTGTCCCTTGCCCGACTTTCTTCTTTACTTGCGGTTACCTCCTTTCTTCCTTTTTCTTGCCGTATTTATCGCTTTTCAGTTTTTTGTGTACCACCTCATTAATGAATAGCCTCTTTTTTTCCGCCTGCAGTAACCGTTCGAAGCACATAACTTAGCATCATGCACCAACCCCTGAACATTCCTAGTAGGTTCAATAGCTTTACCTCCCAGTCAGCAATAATTCCCTAGTGCACTCGTGACATTCCATAAATATTCCATTTGTGTCACTGACAGTGGATGTTACTCTAGTGGCAGTAACGCAAACCTTTTGCTTTAGAGTAAGGTAGCACTTTTGCTTATATTAACCGAAGAGCAATTTAAGCTCGAGCTTGGTCCGGTGGCGCTCGCAAAAAAAAAAAAAAATATCGAACGCACGTGACGGGTCTACCTTGTGAGGAGCGCCCGGCGTCGTCCAGCTCGACCTTCGAGAACACAGGCCACTGCTCGGGGCATGATCTCTCGCGTACTGTTTGTCCTCTTCTGGTGCGTTCGCAGAAAGTAGGGAGGACAGAACAGCTCGCGCTACAGATGCCGCCGAGTTCGAGTTCGAGAGAGAGAGAGAGAGAGAGAGAGAGAGAGGGGGGGGGGAGGGAGAGAGAGGGAGAGAGAGAGAGAGAGAACTTTATTGATACTCAGGGATCAGAGAAGGGGGGTGGGGGCGGTCCAGAGGGCTACGGGTCGCGCAGCGATGGCTACGGGTCGCGCAGCGCCCGCTCCCAGAGGAAGGGGGAAGGGGAGAAAGGGGTCTGCTTGGCACTCGCACAAAGAATGATAGCGCGTGTCGAGGGCCCCGCAGGCAAGGTGTGTTCGGGAGTGAAAGGTGTGGGTGGGTGTGAATGAGCTGAGCGCGGTGGGGGAAGGTGTGGGTCTGGAGGACGTGCAGGCAGTGAGCTGCGTGTAGGGTTAGTTGGGGATGTGGTGGGGGTACTGGCGGCGGGGGAGGCGGTAGTGAAGGGTGATGTCCCTGTAATGCGGAAGTCCGGCGGGGCTACCGGCACGGGCACCGCGTGTAGGCGTAGATGAATCGGTGGCCCGGTCTACTAGTTCGCGAGCACGTACGTTGGCCATCTCATTAGCGCCTACGCCTTTGTGGGCGTGAGTACACAACAGGCACACGGTGTCGGTTGGGGGATGGTGGTCAGAATTTTAAGGGCTTGTGGGGTGATGTTGCCCCGGAGAAAATGACAGATGGCGGTCTGCGAGTAGGAGAGGACGTAGATGGATGTGGGGCGCTGGGAAAGCGCGAGGGCAATAGCCGCCTCCTCCGCCATCGTGGTGTTATGGGGTGGAATTGTCAGTGGCTGTACTGTGAGGGGAGTGATGCCCGATGACTGCAACGGAGTGCGCGAGGCAATTTGGGTACGGAGCGGCGTCGGTGTAGAGGGTAGGGTGTGTGATGTTGGGAGGTATTTGTGGGGGAGGGCGACTGCTCGGGCATGCCGGCGAGCTGCATGGTATATGGGGTGCATGTTTCTAGGGAGAGGGCGAATTTTAATGTGTGTGCAGATGTGAGCTAGTATGGGGATGGGAGGGGCAGGGAGTTGGGGGGGGGGGCGGCGTCGTGTTCATAGCTTGTAGGATGTAGTGCCCTGTGGCACACGAGGCTGTATGCGTGAGTTGAGACCTGTGGTGAGCGTCTACGTGCTCTGTGGTAGCATTGTGGACGCCTAGGGCTAGGAGTCTGTCATTCGGGGTGTAGGGGGGACGGAGTAGTGCATGACGGTAGAAGTTCCCGCAAAAGGGCGTCAAGTGTGTTAAGTTGGGTGGGTGTGAGGCCAAGGTGGGAGAGGTGATACATAAGACGGTTAAGAAAGCTGTGCACGAGCCGTAGACGATCCTGTTCATTGAGGCCGTGTTGGCGATACGCCGGATGAGGTGTGTAGTCTGCGTGGTGTATCGTTTAATGTATTGGAGGGTGGGCGCTTGGGACCGGATGAGGGTAAAGCTGTATAGGAGGGGTCGATGGTGGTTTGGAGTGGGGCGGGGTGAATATGAGAAGGGCGGATCTTTGGGGAGAGTAGCTAAGAGCGAGGGGCTCGGTGTGGTGAACAGTGGTGAGGCCAAGTTGCAGAGTTGTCTCAATATGGCAGTCGGAGCCGGAGTGCACCCAGAGGTGAATGTCATTTGCATTAGAGAGTGGGAGCGGTGCGGACAGAGAGGAAGTTGTATACGTAGTGGTAGAAATGGGTGCCCAAGTTGTGGTGTGAGATGTTGTCGAAGGCCTTTTGGAGATCAAGGGAGAGGAGGTACGTGTGATCGCGTTGGGGCAGTGTGAAGATAGAAGTCGTGGTGGAGTTGAAGAAGAGCGTCTTGGGTAGAGAGGTTCGCGCGAAAGCCAAGCATGTTAGGTGGTAGGCCTTCGTACTCTCTAGGTGTGAGTTCGTTCTTGTTTGGGGGTCGTGTTCGAAGAACTTGCCCAGGCAGGATGTGAGGGAAATGACGCGGAGGTTGTGGATGGATGGGAGTTTGCCAGGCTTAGGTATAAGCGTGATATTGGAATGTTTCCAGGCAGGTGGAAGGGTGTGGTGTTCCCAATGGTGGTTGAATAGTTGTACGAGACGTTCGATGGCGTCTTCGGTAAGGTGGCGGAGAAGAGTGTTAGTGATTTGATCAGGGCCTGGCGCAGTGTTCCGTCGGAGTGCTTGGACTGCGGTATGGAGTTCGGAATATGTGATAGGGGCGTCGAGCTGCGAGTTGGGGGTGCTCGTGTAGTTGGGGGACTCGGCGGAATGATGGGAGGGGGTGGTATTATAGATCCTTGAGGGAGGCAGAGAGGGCTTCGGGGGGTAATTCAGATTCATGGATGATTGAGTGGTGCGCTGGCGGGAATGGGGTTTTCAGGTAGTGGGGTCTAGTGGAGAGCGGAGTATACACCAAGTCTTCTCGATAGAGAGTTGGCCACGCATGCCACCACAGTTGTTATTCCAGTGATTTCCAGACAGCGTGGCCGCGTGTGCATCGATGTTGGTGCGAAGGGTGGTAAGCTTTAGTTTGAGGTTTCGGCGGTGTTTGTGTTTCCGCCAACGGCGTTCAAGACTAGTGTGAGCTTCCCAGAGTTCGCGGAGGTGCGTGTCGATGTATTCAGATGGGGGTGAGGGGTCCAGACTTTTCGTTGCCGTTTCTTTGGCAGTAAAAAGTCCAGTCCATGAGTTCCTCATCGAAGGCGTTTGTGGGAGGAAGGGGGCATGCCGTGCGGAAAAGATGCCAATCAGTGTTTGTAGGGGGAGGGTGGTGGGGGGTTTGTGGGGTGCCTTTGACAGGGAGCTGCGTTTCGATGAAGTGTATGGGGTGGGGCAGTGGTGAGTATAGGAAGGTTGACACTGATGGTGAAGTCAGGGGTGGTGTCGCACTGGACACTATTGCCTATGCGAGCAGGGAGGGAGGGGTCGGGGCGGAGGGTAAGATGAAGGGTTTGGGCCAAGTCCTACAGAAGCGACCTTTGCGGGTGGAGAGGAGATAGCCCCATTCAGTGTGTGGGGAACTGAAGTCACCCACGATGATTCGAGGGTTCTGTTTGGCTGCAAGGATAGCTTGGCAGAAGAGGTATTTAAAGGATATGTGTTTAATTTCGGGGGGGGGGGGGCTGCATATGTTGAGGACATAGAGAGTACTGGGAGCAGTCTTGGGGAGAAGGAACGTGGAGAGGAGGTGAGGGATGGGGGCGTAAAAGTGGTGTGCTGCTGCGAGGTTGCGTTGCAAAAGTGTGGCGGTTCGGGGAAATTTAGTGGGGGATTAGGTACTGTAGTCTTTGTGCTTGGCACTATGATTGGTTTCCTGGAGGGGCAATTAGGGCAGGGGGTGTTCCGTGTTAACAATGTGGGCCTGTAGGTGCGCCAACTTGGTGCGGAATCCTCGGTAATTCCATTGCCAGATGTGAAAGGGGTTAGAGGTCTGGGTCATGTTCGGAAGGAGAGGATGGGGTGGGTGGGAGTGGGACCATGTGTGGTGCGGTCGTTTGCATCCATTGGAGAACTTCTTGGTGAAGGTCATGCACGGGGGTCTGCAGAGTTTGGATTTTGGCTTCGGTGTACTGGCGGTGAGAGTTCCAGGCCGATTCTATTTCCGAACGAAGGGAGGTGATGGCAGAGGAAGAGGGTGAGGATGAAGCTGATTGCGAGTCGGGATGCGAAGGGAGCGCTCGTCTCTTTGCAGGGGACGGAATGGGGGTCTGGGGGTCTGCGGAAAGTGCCGGGGGCGGGAGCGTGGGGTGATAAAGTTGTTGTTTCAGCAGTAGATTTTAGGAGGCAAGACGCTCGTTCTCAGCGCGTAGGAGAGTGACTGTTTGGCGGAGTCGTTGCCTTTCCTGCCGCACTTGCCTCATCTCGGTCGGCCAGTTTGTGTCGGCTGGAGGGGGGGGGGGGGGAGTTGGGTGGGGAGCACCGCGGCGCTCACCTGAACGTGGATGACGTGGCTGTAGGTCCGTCCGTTGGTGGTCTGCGATGTGGGTGGGTGGCCTGGTCCCGTCTGGGGTCGGGTGGTGGTGAGGGCGGTGAGGGTCTTCAATAGTGGGCGGCGAGGTTGGAAGCGCTTGGGGCAGCCACTTTCTCCCTTGAGGTGGCCTTTGCCACAGAGGACGCAGGGGGGGGGGGGGCGACACGGGTGTTTGGGGGAAGGGTCTATGACCCCGCAAATGGCGCAATGAGGGCGAGGAGAGGGGTTGGGACACACATCTTTGCAGTGGCCGGCTGACCAGCAGGCCATGCAAACTTCCGTCTTGTGCTTGCACGGGTAGCACCTCAGTGTGACGGCACGCTAGTTCACGCAGAAGGGAACGTGAGGGCCAAGAAAGAGCACTTGGATGGCGCTAGTGCCCTTCATGCGGCGGGTGTCGATAACGATGATGGTGGGATTGTGGCGAGTGAGGCTCTCCATAATGAGAGGCCTAGGTTCTTCTGGGGGATTTGGAAGATGGAGCGCGCGCTAATTCGGTCTGCTTTGGAAGAGATGTGGAAGCCTGCAGTGAAAACTATCCGGGACTGCTAGTCATGAAGAACTTTCAGCGGCAAGTACAGAAATACATGAGAGGTGTAACAGCCGGGTCTCCGACGAAGGCAGAAGGGCTGCCAGAGCTGCTGTTTCTCCAGCGTTGCAACATTCGTGCAAGCGGCGGCAATTTTTTGCTCTTGATTTTATTCTTTTCGGGTCTTCAATGCTAAATATATTTTCCCCTGCATTTACACCCCCATGTTTGTTGATGCAATACCTCCTATAATTAAATAAATTATATGAACTAATGATCAAATCAGTGTACGCGAGCTCAAAACAATGGCTATGCGTGTATCCTACCCCACGGCTCATTTCACAGACGTACGTGCATTGCATTAGATGCTACGTTATACACAACTCACCGCAGCAGCGTGACATTCTACGGTGGCCAGTTGAAGAAAAGCGACTATAAGCATTGGTGCCTTAGAAGCCTCGACGCCTATTGCCGCTTTTCTAGTGCACCCAGATTGCGCAAAGAGATGTAAAGCTAGTAAATATGGCGCGTTGGATGCCCACTTACTATAAGCGCTTCTTATTCCTTCCTTCTGCAGCTATCCTGGCAATGGTGCTGGCCTTTTTTTACTGGGCAGGGATGTTTGTGATGAGCAGGCCATGGGGGACTCTGACGATCTACCTCTTCGGCGACGGGTTCTCCAAGTACGCGGGGGCAGCGTTCCCCGTCAACATGCTCTACCTCAGCTTCTTCCACATACGCTGGACGATCTTCTTCGGCAGTAAGCTGAGACTATATACCATTTGTTTGGCCCAAAAACCGTTGGAAGGAGCATTATTATGGAGGCCGCTTTTCTTTTAAATTTCGCCCTAGTCGATGTGCGATGTACCGCGTTTTGCTCAGTTCCCGCATTTATATGTCAATGTTGAAACTGGCAGGTGGAATGTTTCAGCCTACAGGGGACATTTCACTTGGAAGCTTATTCTTCTTACGGTGTCAGAAACTAGTGTGACATTCGCTTTAGTCAATAAATTTTTATTTACGCTGCACACTGGGGTGTTTATAATTTCTTCAATGAATAATTTCACACAACCCAAGCAAATTTGCGCATTGTCCCTATCACGCTGTGCCCGTGTGTCCACAAGCACCAACCACCACGGTCTTTTCCAATACGCAGCTGGAGAATGCAATTTCTTCGCCAACGTTTTTTTTCCACTTGTTTAACGGCTGTAAAGAAGCAGCTATAAATCCCTCTAACCGACGAACGCTAATCCACGCCGCTCCCTCAATGACATACACGGCGCGAGCACAGTGAGGCCGGAAGGAAAACGCCCATGCAATGGCGCGTTGGGGAGCGTAGTGCAGAATGGCGCTATGACTTGGAGGGGAAACGTCAGCGTGCAAATGATATTACTGTAAAATATCGAGCGAACGCCCACCTTTCTACCCTACCTAATGGGAGTAAAAATCGAAGTGGGAGATCTTTCAATTATTGTCGGAAAAAATGACGAAAACGCGAACAGAACACCTCCCAAATGGAGAGATCATCATCATCGTCGTCGTCGATGAACCTGGCTTTGTTCAGACTTTGCGAAGAACGCATCAAAATCACGGAAGAAGTACTGCAATCCACTGAACAATCATTTGACCACCTGCCCAACGCCGCGAGGAACACGGGGAACCCAACATTCTTGCTGTAAGTCAAGATTTCATGACCATCTGAACTTCCGAAGCGGGAGCTCACGAGCTAAGCCTACTTTGGAACAGGCCGGCTTAGGCATGGCTCCTGATGGCGCCGCCACCTCCTGTCGTGGACGCAGTAGCTTTCACTGGGCCGGAGACCGATCGACCACAAGAGACGCGCATGGAGCTGAATGAGTATTACCAGGAAAGAGACGACGAAGAGACTTCCCAAGGCAACTGGATCGAGGTAGTTAGCAAGTCAAAGAAAAAGAAGAACAAGAACGGACTGCTGGGAGACCAAACAGAGCTTCATCCCACTACTACAGCCCAGGGAGCAATAGCAGCCAAGCCTCGCGCCTCCCCGAAGCCGCCACCGCTATCGAAAGATGACTTTAAAATGGTTATCAGACCCACGGAGGGTCTTGACTTCCGAAAATACCAAGCGGCAACCATCTCCGACAGCATACTCAACGCTGCTCAACTCTCATGGAAGCAAGCAAGCATCAAGATCAGAATCGACTACGACCAAAACATCGCGACCGTAAGAACACCTCACGAATTCGCAGCAAGGAAGCTTGACAACATCACACAGCTCAACATCCACGGCAAGTGTTTGAAAATTAATCATTATGGCCTCTTCCCCCAGGATTCAAGTAAAGGTGTCTTGCACGACATACCGATTGAGTACCCAAGAAATTCTCGAAGATTTATGGATGCCCGGATACGAATTCGCGGCGTGTCGACGACTTGGACGTTCGGGCTCGGTGGTGATTACCATCCTAGGACAGAGAGTCCCCTTCTATGTCTACTACAAAGGAGTAGAAACTCGTTGTTATCTGTACAAAAAAACCCTTCCGTACTGCTTCAAGTGCTTCAAGCAAGGCCACCGCTCCGACGTGTGCCCCACGCCAGACGTCATAGCATGCGAACGCTGCGGTGCCCGTTACCCACAACCTGACTACCTGTGCAACCCCAAATGTCTGTGCCAAGGGGACCACCTCACCGCCAGCAAAGAATGTAGAATGCGGTTCCAGGAGCCGTACCTTCTCCGAAAGAAGAAGTGGGAACGCGACCACCCCTCCACTCCAACGTAGTCTTCCCCCCAGTCCCGCAGTGCCACCGGGGGGAACAGTGGGCTAGCCGGTCGCTCAAAGTCACGATCAACCGTCCGACCCCAGGGGAACCGTTCGCGGTCTCGGTCAAAGTCCCGACAACACGGGGAGAAGCAAGGGCGGCAGGACAACGACACTGACGGGAACAAGGCGAGTTGGGCATCTGTTCTCTCTCCCACTTCTCGTCAGTCCACTCCACAGTGTAGCGAATGCGATAAACTGCAACAAGAAATCGACACTCAGGGCCGAAATTCAATCACTCAAATCCCTCATGACACAACAATTCAAGAAAACACCCGCGCCAACCCCACAAACACAACCCGGTGCGCTCCCTGAAGATGCCTCAGTAGAACCCATCACGACACTTATGACACAATCCGTTATTAAAAAGAAACGAAGCCTGGAACAGGCGTCACCTATGGAGGACGAAACCACCGTAAGCTATATAAACAAAGAAGAATTCCGAAGCGGTCTCGAGCAACTCACTAGTCTCGTCCAGGACCAGCTAAAGACCATCTCCGCTCAGCTAGGACAACTGGGGAGTCAAGTGGCGCAGCTGTCGGGACAAATGCAGAGCACCCAAACCAGAATAGAGCGCCTGGAACTTCAACCCTCGACAAGCACCAGCCGTCACTCAAGAAGGGACAAACCGTACCTCCGCCCAGGACAGACAGACACGACGGCCGAAAGCTACACCACCAAAAATGAAAATTAACTCCAGACGGAGTCCGCAATCCCCGCTTCTAATCTGGCAGTGGAATTGCCGAAGCTTTAGACTCGAGAATGGTGACTTAAAACAATATATTGCTAATCAATGTCATCCCCCCGATGTAATAGCTCTGCAAGAAACGGTCCAGCCCGCAAAAATTCCCGGCTACGCAACCCACATCACTAATAACGGAAGGGATGTCTGCACCCTAATTAGGAAAGATATCACGGCTGTTCAACACCCCTTGACAACAAACACTCATGATAATATTCTAACCGAACTAGTTCCTCAAAAAACGAAAAGAGGTCGAAGCATTTTTATTCTCAACATCTATTGCCGGCCGAAAAACAAAGCCCCTGGACTGGCGGATATCATCCGACAGGCAAAAAGAACAGCGGGCTCTAATCCCTTTGTCATCGCAGGGGACCTAAACGCCGCACACCAGGCCTGGGGCTACACGTATCTGACCAAACGAGGAAGAGAGCTCTCCAACATTATTTACGAAGAGAGCCTCACCCTCATCACAGACCCATGCACGCCAACCAGAATCGGCACTAGCACAACGAGAGATACCTGTCCGGATCTTACCTTAACAGCAAACATCTTCAAGGTTAACTGGAGGAATTGTGAAGAAAGTTTAGGAAGTGATCACATGATCATCGAGACCAAAGTGTATGGCCCGTCATATAGACGGAAATTAGGAGAAGCAAAACTTACGAACTGGGACGCGATAAGGAAAAGGAGAAGTCAAGACCCGACCAGCACAATAGAAGACATAAACGCATGGACCAAAGACCTCTGCAACGACATTTCACAAAACACAAATAAAATTCAAATTTCCAATCAAACACCGGCAGTGGACAATCACTTGCCTCACATCTAAGAAGCCCGGCGCAGCTTACTGCGGAGATGGAGGAAGCAGAGACACAACAGAAAGCTCCGCTTACGAATCGCCAAACTCAACACAGAAGCGGCCCAGTATGCGGCGCAGCTATGCCGCCAAAACTAGCTACATATATGTGACACCCTTAACGGAAAACTCTGCACTTCGAGGACATGGCACAAACTTAGATATCTGATAGACCCTACCAAGAGCAAGGGAGAAACTAGCAAGACAATGCAGACCATAATACACCAGTACCAAGGGTCTGGAGAGGACCTCATATGTGCCCTCAAGAACAGGTATTTCCCGGACACACCCAAGGATGTTTTACCGACATACAGTGGACCACCGAATGCCACCCTTGATCAGCCAATAACACCGGTTGAGGTGCGGGTGGCCCTGGCCAAAATCCGCTGGAACACGGCCCCCGGCATGGACAAAATAATTAACAAAGCCCTGGCAAACCTGGACGACGCCTCCATCGTTGCTCTGGCCACCTACATGAACGATTGCTGGATGACCAGCATTCTCCCGAGTTCATGGAAGGAGGCAGAAGTGAGATTCCTACCTAAACCGGGTAAGACGCCATGCGTCGACAACCTCCGCCCGGTTTCCCTCACCTCCTGCATCGGGAAGGTCATGGAACACGTTGCAAAGGCACATACAGGTTGCAAAGGCACTTAGAAGCTACCGACCAAATGCCACACCCCATGTTCGGATTTCGTCCGCACCTATCCACGCAAGATATCCTACTTGAACTGAAAGCCGACATCTTCGAGGCAGCCAGTAGGACCACGCCGAAGGCCATCCTCACATTAGACCTCAAGAGGGCCTTCGACAACGTGGCTCACAGCGCCATTATGAAGAACCTCAATGACCTCGGCTGCGGCGAAAGAATGTATGAATGAGTCCGTTGTTTTCTCACAGACCCCAAAGCTGTCATCAAGATGGGATACCTACAATCCGACGTTTTCTCATGCGGAAGTAGGGGTACACCGCAAGGCGCGGTTCTGTCCCCAATACTGTTTAACATCGCCCTGATTAACCTCCCGAAAGAACTGAGCAAAATTCCGGACATTAAGCACGGCATTTACGCCGACGATATAACGATTTGGGTGGGTAAGGAATCGCTGGGAACCATGCAGGACCGCCTCCAACAGGCCGCAGACGCTGTCCATGCATACGCTAAGCAATGCGGCCTCACCTGCGCGCCTCACAAATCCGAGCTTCTCTTGGTTCGAAAACACCACCGGGATCCCACCACGGACATCCATGTCATGTTGGATGGCATCATGATTTCCCCAACTCGAAACATCAAAATTCTGGGAATGACCTACCAGGAAAATTGTAAAAATACGAAACTAATCCGGAAATTGGACTCGTCAACCACTCAGATCGTCAGAATGCTCCGCCGCATTTCCAGCCAAAAACACGGAATGAAGGAACAGGACATGCTGAGTCTTGTTCAAACTTTTGTGATTTCAAGAATTACGTACGTCGCCCCCTACGCCACCCTCCTGGCCGCAGAAAGGCGGAAGATCGACACCATTATTCGAAAGGCCTTTAAACAAGCCCTCGGACTTCCGACATGCACTTCTTTGTCTCGTTTGATGGCGCTAGGGGTGCACAATCCCCTAGACGAGCTTACAGAGGTGCACCTGAACGCCCAGAAAGCACGACTAAGCACTACCCCGACCGGCCGGCAAGTACTTATGAACCTGGGATACGCCCCTTTAATGGAAAAGCCGCCGGAAATCAGGTGGAAGCTAAAAATTTCTCCCCTGCCAAGAAATATGACCCCTCAACACCATTAAGGCAGGAGAACAGCCAGGGCACACACCCTTGAAAGACTGTACTGTCACTCGAAAACAACAGTATACACAGACGCAGCGGACTACGCACGTGCAAATACCAAAACAGCGGTTGTCGCCACCCCCACTGGTCTTATTACTGGTATCACCCTTCGCCAGGCTACCATCCTCGAAGCGGAAGAAGCGGCGCTCGCATTAGCCATAACTCAGACCCAAGCCCAGATTATTATTACAGACTCGCAAGCGGCGTGTCGGAAGTACATAGCCGGAAGGATTTCCACGAAAGCCCTACTCATTCTTGTCCAAAATCCTCCTTAAAGAACAATCAAAATCATTTGGACGCCTGCCCACTCATCCCTTCGCGGCAATGCAGCGGCTCACGCTCACGCCCGAGATCTTGTTCGCCGGGCACCGCAAGAGGATGATGAGAGGACCAGACACCCACTTATTACATACAATGACGTCACCCAACACTACATGCTCACACGACGCACCTTCCCGCCACCGGCAGAAAAATTAACAAAAGAACAACAAGTCATCCTCCGACAACTTCAAACAAACACATTTCCATATCCCACACACGCCATTCACCCCACATTATACTACCCCCTGTGCAGGCACTGCGGCAGTCCAGCAACGCTCTTCCATATGGTTTGGGCATGCCCTTCAAACCCAGACCTTGCACCAGTCCCCAGTCCTACATACGAGCAGTGGGAGAGTGAACTTGCCAGCTCGGACCTAAGTTAGCAGCTTTGGCTCGCTGAAAGGGCGAAGACGGCAGGCCGCACCAACGGAGTCCTGGGCTGAGGACCCCGCCCACTTACAAGCTCGATCGCATTGTTAATAAAGTTTTATCCTCCTCCTCCTCCTATATATATATATATATATATATATATATATATATATACTGCCTTGCCCTGTCTCCTCCCTTTATTCCTATCTTCGAGGCACCCACGTGCAGCCTTGCGCTCAGTGTGGGTAGCTGGGCGTGGCGATGTAAAGGGTCCAACACACGGGCGGAGAAGCACGCGTTCCCGCATGCGTCACCGCCCCGAGAACCGGTTTGGCTTCCGGATGACCCGCCGCGTCCCCCTCCCCCGCGTGCATCCAATCGCTAGATATTGACACGCCGCGTCAGAAACTGGATTGCTCGGATGGACATGTGTCCGTCGCTTGATTCTTGAGCGCCATCAGGTAGGCATGTGTTCACGCGCATTACTGCTTCGTCAATTAGTAATCCTCAAGCTTAATAGATCGTTAAGGTTGAAGGAGGACCTTTATGAGCCGCTGAAGTGCTACAATGTCCCCAAAATACGCAGACGACATTACGGAAGAATAAGAGAGAGAACGGAAGGAAATAACAGCAAGGTTAACCAGTAAAAGAGACTGGTTTACTATACCTTGAACTGGGGCGACGGAATCGAAGGAATAGAAGATGCGTAGCAAGAAAAAAAAACGGGCGATCTGTACTAACGTGAAACCTGGGGAGGGGCGAAGCATGCAGAGTATAAGTGTATTCTTGGCGCCTTGGCGTTTTTGCCCACAGAGATGAAACGGTTGGAGGGTAGAGCTACACAGCTTTGCTGCAAAAGTCTTGTGTCTTTGAAGCACGAAGCGGTCTAGCGCGAGTCGTTCGAAAACGACTGTCCCGGTGTATTATTTCAGTACGTGTTGCGTTCTAGCGGGCAGCGTTGAAAAACCAGTGTACCGGTGTTCTAGTGCCGTGATTACATGAAGCCATTACGGCGACAGGAGACGCCGACAGCCTAAGCCCCTAAGGGGCCCCGCCTTTAGAAGAATAGCACCGGAGACGGGTAAGAGGGTAAGCAGATCGTAGACAAAGAAAAAGTGGCACCTCTTTCTCTACTTCCCGGCCACATGCACAAGCAGCGGACATGTCCAACAAAGTCACGAGCCTTAGCCGCGGCCCCACAGTTACGCCACTCCGCTACAATGCAGACAGGGGATGTACGTGTCTTAATTTTCGATAGAGAGTCCTGCAGCAGTGCCTTTCTGGCTTTCTCGGCGTTCAAGATGAGGTACTACTGCGCGAATGCCTGCCGACTTGCCTTTGACATCCAGCCGCGGCAAACTGTAGGCGTCCGGTAGTTGGCAACTCAAATAATACCAAAATTTTGGCAAGGGGCGATGCCGTGTAGACGCAAGTCGGCCCGGCTCTATCTTGGGCAGTAAGGAACCTGGTAGATGGAGAGGGGTAAACGCAAAGGGGTGAAGTGAACCGAATTCAATGCTTGTTTGTCGCACGAGTAGAATTGCGCTGGTACCGTATACACCCCACCGCAATCATCGGAATAATCGTCGGTAAATTTTCGGCTATTCGTTTGTCGGCATCACTCTTTCGGTGTGTGTGACGCATGCCTACCGACCCTAATACATCCACTGACGCACTTTATTGTTAAGCCACTGAAATGAAGCTTAATCTTAGTATTTTCTGTGCTTGTGGTACACGGTACAATCAGCTAATGTGCTAATGCTATGGTACAGTTAGCTTCGTTTGCAGTGATAGTGCAATAAAACAATTGCATGTACTATGCAGAACCATTTGATTGCAATATTCGTATTGTTTATTTCGTATTACATGCGACTGCATCTGTATGTCCCTCCATACTGCATCTGTATGTCCCTCCATACGGCGTTGTTGTCCGTCCACACCCCTCCTCCTACACTATAAAAAAAAATAATAGTTAGCGGCGCCCGGTTTCGATCCCACGACCTTGTGGGCGGAACGCGAGGTATATGGTGCTCTTCCCACTGCGCCACAAAACAGAGACAGAATCAAATGCTACGAACGCGCTTTATATCCTTGACTCATTCAAACTACGTCCAGATGCTACTGATACAACGCATGATGGGTCAATGATTAACACTTGCAATAAAAGAAAAGAAGCTCCCACTTACAGCAACAATGATGGAGTAAAGGTCGTTGCGACAGCGAAGCCCCAAGCATACCACTTGGAGAGATTGACCAAGATTGGCCAATAAAACATAATAACATAATAATCATACGCGTTCCCGAGTTTCACGCGATTTCAGAATCAATCCAACGGAAACACCAAGTGGACCCCACGATGCGTCGCATCTATGGTTCCCCTTGCGGGGAGGTGGGCGCAATGTTTATTGTATATTTCGCTATATGCTTAAATACAGTTTGATGGGTCCATGATTACATATGCACAGAAAAAGAGATAGTTCCGAACAATTTTGTGGCCTTTGTTCTAAACAGAAGAAATAGCGAAAACTTACAAAACTTCAGAAGCATCCGTCATATTTTCTTGGAGACTGTCTGCAGACGTGAAATCAGTGGGTTTTCTTTCTTTTTTTGCCCAAATTTCGTCAGGATATAGATTGGACAAGAGGAAGAAGCGAGAACATAACAGAACGTACACAGCCCTGGCAAACACGGTGGCAACAAATCTTGAAAGTTCGGCCCTTGGTGCTGTACACCCAGTCCACGTGTCATGCACCATAGCAGTAACCAGTGGAAACAAATGTATCACGCCTAATCCCAAGCTTAAGAAACTATCACGCCTTAAAGCAACCGTAATGCCTTAACGTCTCATCTAGACAACCTCCCCACGCATTGCGACTGGTGAATATTCAATCCTTTTATCGATCAGACAAAAAATTGTCTTAAACACGCTGTTAAAAAAATGGCCGCGTTTCTCCTCCTTTCGCTGCAATAGGAGGTTGACCCGGGAAGTCAACTTCAGTCGATGTTCTCACAACCGCTCCAGGACTAAGGAGGAGCGCAGTGCTTGCCTTCCCGCCCTTGCACTGCCTAAGCTGTCGGCGTGCTGCTTTCGTTCGTATTACAGGGCGGGCGGACCTCCGGATACTGTTTCGAAAGGCCTTCGGGGTGGACAACGTCACCCTCGGCTCCGTCGTGCTCGTGGCGGTGTTGTGCTGCGTGCTGCAGGTTTTCCTTTTCTGGTACCTGGCGCACGTGCTCCCCTCCCTCTGCGACTACCCTCTGCAGCCCGCCTTCCTCTTCACGGTGCGTGCGCGAGGAAAGTTCATTGAGAGCCATAGCAACCGAGGAAAACTCTTCGAGGTCGCTGTATAGCCACCGCATTGTATGGTTGTTTCCTGGGACTCTGACAATCTGTCAACGCGGTAGGTTGAAAAAATTTTAGGTGTTGCGGACCGCCTGGACTGCAAGACTTGCATGCCAAGTTTTTCGGGAACTTCTTTGGCTTGGGCCGCAACTGAGCGTTTTGTCCCTAATCAATTCCCGTCCTAAAAATTGAGAACATGTACGATAGTATTGTCCATGTTCTCCAAACGCGCAGAGTATACCAGAGCTTTATCGTAAGATGCATAAGGGGTTTAGAAAAAGATAGGCTAGTTGTCTTCCCAAAGTTGTCTTCAAATGTGTGTGCGTGCGTGTGCGTGTGCGTGTATATGTGCGTGTGTGTGTTATAGAAGCTCTGCCACTCCCCCCAAACTAGCCAGTAGTAACGATTTGGTAAAGAAACACTGCTACTGTAAGAGCGGATTTCTCGAAAAGAACGGATGGTGTTAGTCGACAGTAGTGAATTTCGCCTACCGGAAACGTATTTACATTCTTATACCATAGCTGTCCTTTGAAAATGTCTAAAGTACGTATCGATGGGTGCAACTTTTTTCTTCGAAACCATCTCCCTGCGTCGTCACGGCCATTTTACCAAACTCCACACGCTTGGCACTGTTGCAGTCTTGCATAGCGTTTAAATGAACCCGCTTTGACAATAATTAGGGTGGGCACGAACTGAGTAATTCACACCGGCACCACTCAGTGCTCGTCAGCTGTCTCTCTCTCATGCTGCTGGGCTAAGGAAGTATAGTCTGCTTGGCTTAGAGGACACACGTTTCCTCCATACTCGAGATCGCGGTGCTAACTGAGCCCTGCAACGGGTGCGCCCAGGGGGAGTACTGGCTCGGAAAGCGCTCCAAGGTCTTGGAGGTCTCGTCTCCTGAACTGCCAAAAGCCGAGGTCGAGGAGTTGCCCGAAGGTTTGACCGTGGTGGTGGAGGCGGAACGCGTGTACAAGGTACGTACGGGTCCCGAATGAACAGCCGTTCGCAAACGCAGCAGGGTCTGATATGTCCCACACGCACTAGGGCTAGGATTTTACAAAATATATTTATGGGTAAATAAATATACAAATAAGCGAAGAAGCTTTTGGGTTGTTATTATCACTGAATACGGTGCATGGCCTGCTTTTGGGAAAGAAAATGTCGACCTATTGATGCCTATATCGCGGCATTCAACAGTTGATTATCGCTATCGTCGTCATTGGGGGGGGGGGGGGCACTAAGAAGCTTTTCCTACAAATATTTGTCAAATTATGAAAATCACACATTTGTCTTTAAAGATGTTTGCCACAGAAAATTCGGCAATTTTTTTGGGTGTCTGGCATTACGTTGCATGACCAACCAATATTACTTTTATCTGAATATCGCGTACCTGGAAAAGGGAAATATTCTACTTACCCCTTTCGGGGTCCCGATATTGCCGAATTATTATTCCTTTGAGGATACTCTAGGCATCATCACTGCTTCCACTCCGCTCCCTTTCTCCTATCCCCACTGATATCACTCAAGGCGACGCAGCGCATGGGGGAAACAAAGTGCCTGTACGTATTCCGCCCGCAATTATGGGCTCCACAATGCAAACCATAGACATGGACACACGCGGTGTCGCCCGTTCAATACAAGCTAATAAAAAAAGCCCCCAACTTTTGCTCGTAAAAAGTATATTATTCGGGCATGACGCTCTTTACTCCTAAAGGCCTGTAACCCTCCTTGGCGCCTGTGAATCTCACTGTTATTTCACACCACGGCCGCCTTCCACCTTCTGATTGATTGGTTGATTGATTGTAGGGTTTAACGCACCGACACAACGCAGGTGATGAGGACCGCCGTAGTGGAGAGGTCCGGATTAATTTTGATCTCCTGGGGATCTTAAACGTGCGCCGAAATCTCGCACACACGGGCGTTTTTGCTTTTCGCCTTCGCCAGAAAAGCATCCGCATCGCCCAGAAACCGAACCCGCGTCCCCGTGGTCAACAGCACAACGCCTTAGCCACTGAGCCACCACGAAGGGTCAAGCACCGATGACAATGCACTGCATGGAACCATGTCTGGCCTTTTAACGTCAAGACGCAATTACGAGAACTATTTTGTTTTGTTTTTTAATTTTTAGAATTTTGCAATGACCTACCCAACAGAGAGAGAGAGAGAGAGAGAGAGAGAGAGAGAGAGAGAGAGAGAGAGAGAGAGAGAGAGAGAGAGAGAGAGAGAGAGAGAGAGAGAGAGAGAGAGAGAGAGAGAGAAATCAGACTTTATTGGACACCGTGGAGACTCTGAAACAACGTTATGGGGGAACTTTTAAAGACAGTGAGGATCTTAAAACTATTTTAAGCGGGTTCTACTAGGGCGTTTACGGCCACGAAGGTGTGTGTATACGGATGCACTGCGGGCTACAGTCGCATCACTAACCTTATAAGGATGATATCTGCGCGAGAGCAAAGATGCGGACAGGCAACCTTTTCCGCAGATCATGTCACCGTCAACAGCAAATTTGAAAAAAAAAAAGTGATTTCTTCGATGTTAAAGTATAGGCTTACCATATTCCAGCCTGCAATAATTGGCTAAGTGGATTACACCTAGTTTATAAATCTACAGATGTTTCCATCTGTGTTGCGAAATGCGCCTGAAATATTTACTTTGCTGCGCGGTCACGTTCATCTGACGTTCCACTGCGATTCTGTCACCCAGTATCGTCGTAAGTATTTGGCGTTTTTTTCGTTTCCTTTGCGAAGGATTACTCCAGGATCAAGGCTGTGCATAACGTGAGCCTGAAAGCGCTGGACAACCAGATCACGGCCATACTGGGTCTCACGGGCGCGGGGAAGACGACGCTCATCAGGCTTTTCGCTGGTACGCGAAATTTTTACTTTTTATTTGATTTTTTTTTTACTGTATCTTGTATTATTTTGTTTAGTTGTAGTGCATAGTCCAAGTGTGCAGGAATTGTTGATTTTCTGTTTCTGAGAACCATACTAAAAATTGGGTTTTAAAAGTTAAGGAGACCGAATAACGATTAGTTGATGCCTCGTGTCGTTTGTATTTGTCGTTTCATGTTTCCCTAATTCACGTCTCTTTAGGGCCGCACTTATTTTGGTAAACCATAAACCAACTAGCTCACAAAAAAGTTTTGTTAAACTTTTATGTGAAGAGATTTGTTGCCTGCGCTTGGGGGTGGTAGCTAGCGCCACTTGGACTACTCGGAGTGAAGGAGACCTTCTTTTTTTTTTAACCCCGGGCCGTGACAAGAGCGTCTACGACATGTCGAGAGTGGTCGACCAGCGTTGAACCCTCTAAGGTACCTATGGCACCAATACTGCCAGAACCGAGACCCTCGCTATGCATGTAGCGAATCAGAATGGGATAGGAGTGGCTCGTGGCCAGATAAGGTTGGCAGTCAAGAATGCCAAGGGAAGCAAAGGGGAGGATGCACCAGACACGTATTCTGGAGGTTGTGGGTTCGGATCCCACCCGTTCTGTCTTCCAAAATTCTTGGTGCCCTAACAGCAGGACCAGCGCTCGTGGAATAAACATTTATCCCTCCTCCTTCTATCTGTTTCAATGACCTACCGCATCCTCCCCTTTGCTTTCCTTGGCATTCTTGACTACCAATCCTTATTTCTGTATTATGGCCACGAGCCCCTCCTATCCCGTTCTGATTCGCTACATGCATAGCGAGGGTCTCTGTTCTGGCAGTCTTGGTGCCATAGGTAGCTTAAAGTGTTAAACGCCGGTTGACTACTCTCGACATGTCGTAGGAGCTCGAGTCACAACCCGGGGGCTCGAGCCCGATAGTAGGCTCGAACCCCGCATTAAACGACTCGAGTTATAATTGTAGGGGGAGAGGAAATTGGCGATATGATAGAGATGTGCAGGTGTCACTTGGACTGGTTTTACCGACACGTGCTGAAGGTTTCTCTCGCATTGCGAACAGGGATCGTAGCGCCTACCACCGGTCGCGTTACCGTCTGCGGCCAGGACACGGTGCTGGGAAGGGCCTTCATACGCACCGTTGCCTCCTTCTGCCCGAGAAAGGCGGTGTTCAGCGCCGACCTGACCGTGTGGGAGCACCTGATGCTCTTTGCCGCGGTACGATGCGCACTTTGCAGTCAGAGCTGGTATTTTTAAACGTGGGCGACAATCACGCACGTGACCATTTTCAGTACTTAGGCGCACGTAAGAGAGGCGTCGCTCGGCCACGCTGATCCGAGGGACGCCCTGCGTATCCCGCACCTGCCTGCAGATAAAGGGAGTCTCGCTGAGGGAGATGTCGACGAGGGCGAAGGAGGTGCTGGCCGAGCTTGAGTTCCACGAGAAGCTCCACTCGTTCCCGCACTTGCTCACCGAGAACGCCAAAAAGCGACTGCTCCTGGCCATTGCTCTCCTCTCGAGGCCTCGGGTAAGTGGATGTGCAAGTCACCCTTACAGTACCTTCTAGGCAGCAGGAGCCGCGGATAGGGCAGTGGGTTAGTAAACCGCCTGCATTGAAGGGGAAGGTATTCTTTCCGGATTTTATTATTCAGCTGCACGAAACAGTCAACACATACATATAACCTCTCCTATGGGTTCACCTGCCGCGGTGGTTCAGTGGCTAAGGCGTTGTTCTGCTGAGCCCAAGGACGCGGGTTCGATTCCTGGCCGCGGCGGCCGCTTTTTTCATGGAGGCGAAAAACAAAAACGTCTGTGTGTTCCAGATTTTGGTGCACGTTAATGATCCGCAGGTGGTTCAAGTTAATGCGGAGCCCACCACTACAGCGCGCCTCATCACCTGTGTAGCATCGGCGTATTAAACCTCATAATCAATCAATCAATCAATCAATCAATCAATCAATCAATCAATCAATCAATCAATCAATCAATCAATCAATTTAGGTTAGCTGAATATAGGCCCTGCAACACTGGTTTCCGAATTTGTTTTCGAAATCTGAAACGGTCTCACTACACAGTCAGCAAGCGCATCCACTACTTAGCATAGCGGGTTACAAGTACTTCTGCCAAACATACGCCAACCAGATCAGTTAAAGGGGTCCTGAAAGGCGTTTTGAGCACACTAAATTAACTAGCGCAATCGTTAGATTGGGTCGTCAACGTTATCTGTGCCAAGTATTACTCTTTTACGCGCAGCGGAAAGCTCACACTTTTGTTGCAAAGTTCGTCGCTTTTTTGTCACCCTTCCCTTCGTGTTTTTGGACGCCGCCATCTTCACATGTCTACGTCATCGATTCCCAGATGTTCGTCATGAGCTAGACATCCTGCTATTGGGCGACTTTTTCACGCACTTCCGGCAAAGAAATGACTCGTCTGCTCAGCGTCGGCTCGCCGGCTGATCTGCCAGCGTAGTGCCGGAGTGCTTGGACATTTTACGACAAATGAAACAAGTGTAAACAAACGCTTAACCGTTTGTATTGAATGCAACACGGCAATAACACGACATGAATATTCTCTTACCTGAGTACGTTCCATAAACAAAGCGTTGAAGCCCCGTGGCACTTCTTTCGTGCAATCGCAGAGAACGCCCTGAGCCGAATGCCCGGATTTGACGCACACCTTTTTATTCAACTTCAAAACAATCCAGAGATGCGTTTCGAACGAACACACTGTCACAACATGCGTTGCAAGTCTGAACAGCGATTGACAGACGATGGGTTGCCTCCTCCTGCCCGTCGTAAATTCGGCACTCACCTCGCGCGCGGTTTGCGGGGACGAACAGCAAGTCAACTATGGCGCACAAGCCGAGATGGCTTTTAGCCACGCACACTGCACATACCCCATGCGAGGTTGAGTCGTACGTCACTCGAGAAAGATAATCCAGACCATGGGAAGCACTATCCACCCGCAGAAGCACAGCGTCGCATTTCATCGCGAAACAAAGGCGTCCACAACACAAACACCATCGCCTCCTGTAATGCCAAACGTATCTCGCACTTCCCAATGGGAATGAATGATACGCCTGCAGTACCCACATGTCGCGCGCGAGGTGGGGCTCCGAGCTGAACCGGGATCACGCAACCGTAACTGACTTCTGGGGCGGTTTGTGCCTTGCTGCCAAGGCAACCGATGTTTGAGATTGTCAAAGAAATGGCGCTCGCTCCAGCGCTAGAAAGCTCAGAGCCGCGCCGGAGCATGTTTTGCCAACGTTGCCGCTCTCCACCACGCGTCGCCCCAAGCTGAACTGGTCACATGATTGAAGCGTTTTGTGCACGGGTTCTGTATCGGTTTAAAATGTCTTTTTCACATGCCGCCGGCAGGAATTACCACCACCGCAAAATAAGACCCGGCACCAACGGGGCCACATCTGATACGGCGCTTTTTGGATAAACAGTGCACGGTGCATCAAAGAGAACGAGCGCACTTATCCTCCCCGTGCGGCTGCGAGTTCACCGCCGATAAAAAGCCCCGTGCCGCCCATAGCAACTGCACCAACGTACACCGCGAAAGGGCAAAGCCAGGCCGCCGCACACATGCGGCAAGATTTTTCGTTCGCTTTTCCAACCTTGAGCGGAGTGCGGGATTCATGGTGTCAACAAAGCTTGCCCGTAGCAGACGACAGTCTGAGCAGCGCAATAGCGGAAGTACGTCACCTCTGAGGAGCGCAGCATCATGGGAGGGACGGCTCTCGCGTCGTCAACAGCGGAGAGTAAGTTGAAAGGAGGAGGAAACGCGGCGCGACGATAATGCGCGGTTTTTGATTTACGATTTCTCAGCTAATACTCATCGCTTTAACAAAAGTCTTGCGGGAGGAGATTGCTAATACATTGCTTTATTTGGTTACATGTACATCCATGCATCGGCGGAAGGTATTTCAGGACCCCTTTAAAAAACGCGCAGAATACTTTCATTTCCTCCCTGGTCTTAGCATTGTTTTTGTGACTCAATAATGTCATCTCAGTGATGTCGCAGCTATTAGTCGCCCTCCTTTCAGTTGCAGCAGTGTAGGCATCCGATAGGCACTGTAAAGAAATCGCCACAAAAGCAGAACATTAAGTGTAAGGTACTACACTGCACGGACGATTACTATAGCTTCCGCCGGGCTTCCATGCGCGAAGAAAAAATAAACGTGTTTAACGGCAGTGTTGCAGGGTTCCTTAAACTATGGGGTCTACCTACGACGCGCTCCAAGACTGTAACCTCTCGTGAAAAAAAGAGCCCTTGAAGGGATTTGCTATTTTGGGGTTTAGCTATATTGGGCGTAGTGGTGCGATCTCTGTCACAGTCTAAGCCTGACACAATTAGTGGGTGGGGGTAATGACGTTTTATTGCATCGCGGCTACGCCAATCACGGCGCAGTCTCCAGTACACCGCAAAGGAGGCCGCCGAAGAGCGCGCGGCATTGCGCAACGTCTGGGGAGAGAGACGCCGTGCCTAGCAAGGACTAAATACACGACTCATGAGGGAGGTGGTAGCAGTGAAGGAGAGTATAAAATTGGGCTTTAACTACACTCCCTGAGTAGATGATCAGGCGTCACTGTGAAAACCTCAAGGTGGGAAAGCCCGCTTACAGAGACCAAACTTACACCATTCCCCTGTAAGTTGGTTTTGCCTCTAAATTCAACTGCGATGCTGGGGAAGCATTTTTTCAGAGGCAACATAGCCACCTTATATCACAATATTGAGTCTCTAGGATGTTTTTTTTTATATTTTTATGAAATTTCTCCATGCACTGAAAATTGCTTATCTACGCTCAATTTGTCGCCGGAGACGATCTGCTGGGCACCAGCCACAGACAGCTACGCTGTAAAACAATTTCCGCTCTAACCTGCGCAAAATGATCTGTTGGCCAGTACACAGTTGAGGCAATCGTACGCATTTCTCTGCCCACGTGAAACAGGCGAGAGCTTGTCAGAGGGCCAGTCAAGAAAGCGCGTTATCCCTTACCACGGAAGGTGTAATAGCAAAACTTTTGAAGTCGTTGCTGGGACTCTTACGCATTGATGTGTTCCTTAGTGTATGCCGTGTGGATTCCTTACTTCGTTTGTTGAAACTTTGACTCCAAGAAAGGGAACTAAAATTCGGGCCGGTTTAATGCACGGTGGTCGCAAGGCCAAGAGCATCACTCGCACATTGCTCCGCAACAATTCAATAGAAACTATTTTGGCTACATCCGCGATGTAAAATTGACTTTTTTACCTTTCCAATGACATAAACAAAGGACTGGGTAAAAATGCAATGGCAGCAAATAGAAGGATTGTGCTCGATTCCCGGCAACTCCAGCCACCGACTCAAGAACGCCCGGGATTCCGCAAAGGCCCTTGTAACATTTATATAAGGAACTTGAATCCAGGGGTCCGCAAAGAAATGCTGGAATTAAGATTTCTTCGACTAGCTTCTCGAACAATGCATTTGCCTTAGGTAGAAGAAAACGAGCAAGATAATCGCATGAAATATTTTGTCTTCATTATAATCATCCGAATAACCATTCCTGTCAAAATTATTATTGTTATTTAGGTAGTAGCACTAGTAGGAATGATAATGTATTTTTACTATCATCATCATCGACAGCATACAGATGTTCGCAGAGGACGAAGCTCTTTCCTATCAAATTTTAACCGCTCCAGTGCTAAGCCATCCAGACCCCTTCTCGGTAACCTCAGCGCTCCAAGAAATCCTCATTTTACCCTATCGTCACTAAATAAAGGCTAATCCACTAAAAGGGTAGCCTATGTAGCGATGCTAGTCTGCCACTCTCGGCTAGTCCACCTGTTTTTGGCGATCACCACCATCTGCCGAGCTCAAATCTCTCTTTAATTCACTGGAGTGCTTCTGCGGGTGCAGCGTTTCCCTCACGGTGTGTGTACGGGCATATATGTGTGTGTCCCGTTTACGTGTATGTCGTACATTCACGTTTAGTTTATACGTATACATGTACAGTGTTCTTTCTGCTTTAACTGTTTAACTCCTGTTTTTTTTCTTTGTGTTTTATCTGTGGTCCTTGTTGACAAATCATTTGTGTTGTATATATGTACCATGCTAACCTTCTCGCCTACCCCCTATTCCTATGTACTCTTTCCTACCCTACACCAGCAGGCGTTCCGGTGTCCACCCCTAGGCGAGACAATTTACGCCTGCTGGTGGACTTTCCTCTCCTCCTAAAGATCAATACATACATACATACATACATACATACATACATACATACATACATGCATACATACATACATACATGCATACATACATACATACACACATACATACATACATACATGCATGCATGCATGCATGCATGCATGCATACATACATACATACATACATACATACATACATACGTACGTACGTACGTACGTACGTACATACATACATACATACATACATACATACATACATACATACATACATACATACATACATACATACATACATACATACATACATACATACATACATACATACATACATACATACATACATACATACATACATACATACATACATACATACATACATACATACATACATACATACATACATACATACATACATACATACATACATACATACATACATACATACATACATACATGCATGCATGCATGCATGCTGGCACGCTCGTAATTCCTCTTGCCTTGTCCTCGTGACCCACGGGCTGAGCAAAATTTTCTCTCCGGAGTATTTAACAACGGATGTTTCAAACAGAACTTACCAACTTATGCACTCGCGAGCAGGTGCTGTTCCTGGACGAGCCCACGGAGCTTCTGGACGAAGAGGAGCGCCGGGAGGTGTGGGACCTGCTGGGCAACATGCGCGACCGCTGCGCCATCATCCTCACCACTTCGCTCACAGAGGAGGCGGACATGCTGGGCGACCGAGTGGCCATCATGTCGCACGGACGCCTGCGCTGCTGTGGCACCCCGACCTTCCTCAAGAAGTCGCACGGTGAGCGCCTTTTCCATCTTAATAATGGACTTGTTTCTGTCAGTAGAGCCCGCTAGACGTATAGGGAGAGTTACTGGTTTACTACTAGCGCTAAAGAGAACTAAGGGTGAGACTGAAGACAGGACTTTATGCTGAACAGAACTATCAATGAAAGCCGGATTACTGAGCGTTTGCCCCTAGCACCCTTCCTCCGCGTCTTCCAGATTCTTGTCTCGCGTTTCTGCGCTGCTAATAAAGCTCCCGTGCCTGCCAACTGGCCATACTGAGAGTTCTTGGAAAGTTAACCGGCGCTGGAAATAAAATTTGACATCAAGTCAGGTTTATAGGCTGTCACAACAAGCTCGGAGTGAACGCTGGACTCTTCTCCCTCATGAACGACCATTTTCCCAGCCTTTTAGTTGTTAGATTAGCATCGCGAACAACTGCGCACATCGGCAGGGCTCAGGAGGTCTGAATGCTGGCGACGACATAAGAATTTCTTAAATAAACATCCCCTAGAGGGAGATTGGCTTCTGAAGCCGAGAAGGCTAGTATGCCTGCTTTACCATAGCGCACCTAATGAACCAACCGCAGGGAGCAAAAGGGTAAGACAAACCAATGGGAACGGCCAGAACACGATCGGGATAATGACTGCCCGCATTATTTCCCAAATCTAGAGCCTCGATCCTGATCATTCAGCTGGACTGTGGCAATCGAGATTCACCAGCCTTTTGAGTACCTGATTAAAAGGGAAATGATGTACGCTCTCGGAGATGTGTGCATATTGCACCTAGCAAATGTATGTGCAGATTATTCAGAGGATCTGCAAGACTTTATAGCTGTATATTGCTTACGCTCTATCATGGAGCAAGCTATTCTTTCGAAACTTGGAGCAAATTAACTCATTCATTAATTCATTCACTGTTTTGTGCGGCTTGTAACAAATGAATCTGCACCATGCATTGACCTACGTATGAGCGGAATGCTATAATATCTCAAGAACCTAATTTCCCTGTAGTAGGTGTTAAGAGATTCCTCCTATGCAAATGCATGACACCAAGGCTCTTAGTAGCATGACAGAAGGGATAGAAAGAACTGTGCTTATTTGGGACAGCCAGCCGGGCTCTCATAGGCAATCATGGTTCTTTGGTTAGTCTCTTATGCAACGAGTGCATAATTTGTGAGGCGCACCAATTTTGTAGGTTGTGAACTCCGCACTTGTCAAGTCCACAAAAAGAAGCAGTTAAAACGCATTAACCCTGGAGAAGCCTGACTTAACATTAAAGGCTTGGTCCTCGCGTCACATAAGTAACGATCAGGATGTATTTGCATGGTCCGACCAAGCTTCTCACGGGGTCTTGATAAATACTGTGGAAAAGTTAAAATCTATACAGTGCTGGTAGCGCACTCAGCCCAGCCACCTTTCAGAAGCGCAAGAGGTTGTGATGATTGCGCGCGCTACACGCAGGCACGGGATACGAGATCAGGTTTCCGAACAACGACGACGTACGGGCCATCGAGCAGGATCTACTGGCTATTGTCCGCGGCCGCACGGCGCAGGCGCGTATATTGCACACGCCCCGCGATGTGATCATCTCGCTCGGCATCAAG
Source organism: Haemaphysalis longicornis (assembly GCF_048455015.1). NCBI lineage: Eukaryota > Metazoa > Arthropoda > Arachnida > Ixodida > Ixodidae > Haemaphysalis > Haemaphysalis longicornis. The sequence goes on along the minus strand of NW_027526361.1, from coordinate 67,640,164 downwards.
GACACGCGCGGCTTCCCGGACATGTTCAAACGGCTCGAGGACACCTGCCGTCAGCACGGCATCAAGGGCATGCGCGTCACTGTGTCCACCCTCGAGGACGTCTTCCTCAAGTACGCATTTGGGAGGGAATGCGCCTATAGCATTATACGTCACAATCCGGAGCAAAATGTTAGGTATACACCTTTTTTCCGAGATCTGGGCGCCGCCATTTTATCTTTTCTTAGATGCCCGCGCCGCGTCTATGAAGCGAACGCCGCAACCGCCATCTTGGGCTGTTGAGTTGGTTAGGTTCTCCGTCCTTTCCATGCCTGCGTTCTGTGTTCGTGCATAACCCGATGAACCGTAGCGGTTTGGCGTTAAGTTAGCGGTTGCAGTTCTTGTGTGTGTGTGTTCTGTTCTGTTTTTATCATCTCCAAGAACACAACAGTGTAGTTAAGGTCCTTATTTGCTGCTAGCGTGCGCAATGACGACCCCGTCTGTTGCGAGCAACAGTAGCAGTGGTGGTGGTGCTGATAGCGATTCGCAGTTCCGCCCTGCAAACACTACCGGTATGTTTCCGACTGGCATACAATGAATGGAGTAAATACATATATTTTAATGTCGCCTTGCTTGTGATGTTGGATGATTAGGCATGGCTACCGAAGCGGAGATGACAAATGCGGAGCGAGCGTTGCGTGTATGTCTCGCTGATCCGTGCTCGCGGTCGACTCTCGATGAGGCGATTACCAGGCTGTTGACAACGCAGTACATTATGATTCATCTGAACTAGACCTATGATGGTTGGTGGCGAATATGAATTGACGGGGAAGAAAAACAACACGGCCGCACAACTAGTCAAAATTCTATATTCCAAGGTTCTGATCATGATGGGCCTAACTCCGAGCAGAGTATGCGCACTGTCGCTTGTAGCTGATCTTTCTGGGACTTGGGCTTGTACCATGGAGGCTATACTCAATCAGAAATGGGTGTTTCGCAATTCTACCATTTTAGAATCCATGACATTGCAAAAGGATGAGGAACTTTTCCTTTATCCGCGTTGCGTCCAGGCTGAGCTACTCTCCTAATAAAATGTTCGCATATCTCGAGCTGTGCTTCCACACTGTGCTGCCTTCTTATCCTGCTATCAACCAGCAGTATACGATGAAGAAAGTGATCCTTTCATATGGTTTCGCACTATAATGCGTTCGCCTAAAAAATTACATAAACCGTCGTAATTTTTAAACGTTTGGTTGGATGAAATGTGGGTTGTTTATAAAGCCAACCTCTAATGACCGAACAGCGAAAGTCATTTTAAATAGATCACGAGGAAGCAAAAAGGTATTTTTAAGCATAAAAAAATAGTGTTATGTTTTAATGCAATAAGTTATTTATTCCTAGCTTATAATGCTCCTTTTGTCAGCCTTGTCACAGCCTTCTGCTGCTAAAAAGATTAGAGATTAAAAAGATTAGAAAAATATTAGAAATTAAAAAGATTAGAGAAAGGTTAGAGGGCATTCTGCTGCTAAAAAAATTAGAGAGCCACTTCAGAGTCTTTACGTGTGCTATAGCTTTGGCAACAGCTTTACACAGGTCACTCATCTGAAAGGATATACTCAATTTAGATGCTGATGCTTATCCTTCTGATCCTTCTTTTTCCCCCGCAGCTGTTACTCTAGACGGCCAAATTACTACGGCAGCCTCCATTTCTGCCTTCTGTCCCGAGATGGCAGCAAAGGAGGCCATCGGGCTGGCCATGACCCATATACTCTCACTATTGTGAGTGATTCGAAAACCGCCATCCGCAATTTCAGTGGTAATAGGATCTTCCCTACTGCCCTTGCCTAACTCTCCACCCGACACCCAACGCATGCCGCAACTCTTATCTGTACCCCCGCTCATGTCTGGCCTCGATGGCCTCCCGGAAATGAGGCAGCCGACACCAGCGCCCGAGGATTTACCAACAGAACTCTGGCCACTCGGCAGCCACAATCGCTGGGGACACCTGCTAGCTCACGCGACCTCGTAATCACCTTTCATGATTATTGCTTCACATTACCATCTCTAATGGCTCCTCTACCCTCCTGCCCCCTGCTACTTCTCGACACCGAGAGGTTTTATGACTCCAGCCACAGACCCGTACATTTCCTACCCTAGACTTAAGGCACCTCATCCACCCTTCCGTCTACTCTTTCCTATCTCTTATGCCTCGAAACAGGCGACCTGAGCCACATTAGATTGAGAAGGCCCCAAATGGATGCCCCAGTCGCCTCGAGTGAGCATTGGAGAAATGTAGGTTAAGCTTCCACCACAGCCAGTGGAATTAGGTGAACCTACCACGAGGTTCTTACGGCAGCTGAATTCGTCACTGGCCGATCCACTTTAGCCTGTATCTAAGAATTGTGGCTGAATACGTTGATAGCAGGAAACTAGGTATTGGCGAATATGCCGTAAGCTTCCTTTAGGTGATGTCACCGGCGCTTGTCAATCCCCTCGAGTGTTCATTAAAGAAATGTAGGGGAATAAGCTTCCACCACAGCCAGTGGGATTAAGTGCACCAGCCACGAGGTTCTCACGGCAGCTGAATTCACCACTGGCCAATCCACCTCAGCCGGTATTCTAAAATTGTGGCTGAATACGTTGATAGCAGGAAACTAGGTATTGGCGAATATGCCGTAAGCTTCTGATAGGTGATGTCACCGGCACTTGTCAATGCCCTCGAGCGTCCATTGGAGAAATGTAGGTGAAAAAATTGGCCGCGTATCTGCTCCTTTCGTTGCAAATGCCGACAAAAGACGACAGTCTTTATCGGCTTTTGCGAAGTAAATGCCTCCCTTCGCTTTCCCGCTCACCTCTCATGTTGTTCCTCTTGCGTCGCGCTCCTCCCAAGGTAAAGACACCAAAGGTTTGCTTAAATCATTTTAAATTTCCCGCGTTCCTCTGCTCCAAACCGGGTGTCTCGATGCGAACGCTGCCGTACGGCGAAGACGCGCGTTAATCGAGGCGCCCTACTTCAACGTTTATAGAGCCGCGTTTCCCTACTCCACGTGCGTTGCAAGGAGAACGTGGAACCTATCTAGTGGAACCTTGCGTAACTGTTGCCGGTTGATTTCTTAAAATGGCGCCAGAAGCTATAGTGGCGCGGGCGACAGCAGGCGACGGCGGAGTGGATTCTTTTTCTGCAGTTGATGAAGTATTTAATTTCGCAAAAGTCAAGCATGTTTTATTTTTTTATAAAGGAACACTGCAAATATCACTTCTGTATTGATTTGTTGTCTCATAATTGCGTAATGTCTTGTTCTTCTTCAACAATTTTGACAAGTATGAACATTACACCGGACATAGACGGGTAGATTTAGCTATGACTATATAAGACTATTGTGCAGGCATTGTTTTGCTTTGGCCGGGTGGCTGAATCGAGTCACAGACAGACAGACGGACAGACAGACATACAGACAGACCAAAATTTCTGGGTTTAAGTAGCCCAAGAAAGACTATCGTCTTTAATAAGCTTCTACCAGAGCCAGTGGAATTAGGTGAACCAACCACGAGGTTCTTACGGCAGCTGAATTCGTCACTGGCCGATCCACCTTAGCCGGTATCTAAGAATTGTGGCTGAATACGTTGATAGCAGGAAACTAGGTATTGGCGAATATGCCGTAAGCTTCCGACAGGTGATGTCACCGGCACTTGTCAATCCCCTCGAGTGTCCATTGGAGAAATGTAGGTGAATAAGCTTCTACCAGAGCCAATGGGATTAGGTGAACCTACCACGAGGTTCTTACGGCAGCTGAATTCGTCACCTGCCGATCCACCTTAGCCGGTATCTAAGAATTGTGGCTGAATACGTTGATAGCAGGAAACTAAGTATTGGCGAATATGCCGTAAGCTTCCGATAGGTGGTGTCACCGGCACTTGTCAATGCCCTCGAGTGTCCATTGGAGAAATGTAGGTGAATAAGCTTCTACCAGAGCCAATGGGATTACGTGAACCAACCACGAGGTTCTCACGGCAGCTGAATTCGTCACTGGCCAATCCACCTCAGCCGGTATCTAAGAATTGTGGCTGAATACGTTGATAGCAGGAAACTGGGAATTGACGAATATGCCATAAGGTTCTGATGGGTGATGTCACCGCCACTTGTCAATCCCCTCGAGTGTTCATTGGAGATATTTAGGTGAATAAGCTTCTACCACAGCCAGTGGGATTAGGTGAAAAAGACACGAGGTTCTCACGGCAGCTGAATTCACCACTGGCCGATCCACCTTAGCCGGTATATCTGAATTGTGGCTGAATACGTTGATAGCAGGAAACTGGGAATTGGCGAATATGCCGTAAGCTTCTGATGGGTGATGTCACCGACACTTGTCAATCCTCTCCAGTGTTCATTGGAGAAATGTAGGTGAATAAGCTTCTACCACAGCAAGTGGGATTAGGTGAATCAGCCACGAGGTTCTCACTGCAGCTGAATTCACCACTGGCCGATCCACATTAGCCGGTATCTATGAATTTTGGCTGAATACGTTGATAGCAGGAAACTGGGAATTGGCGAATATGCCGTAAGCTTCTCAATCCCCTCGAGTGTTCATTGGAGAAATGTAGGTGAATAAGCTTCTACCACAGCCAGTTGAATTAGGTGAACCAGCCACGAGGTTCTCACGCCAGCTTAATTCGTCACTGGCCAATCCACCTTAGCCGGTATCCTAGAATTGTGGCTGAATACGTTGATAGCAGGAAACTAGGTATTGGCGAATATGCCGTAAGCTTCCGACAGGTGATGTCACCGGCACTTGTCAATCACCTCGAGTGTTTATTGGAGAAATGTAGGTGAATAAGCTTCCACCACAGCCAGTGGGATTAAGTGAGCCAGCCACGAGGTTCTCATGGCAGCTGAATTCGTCACTGCCCAACCCACCTGAGCCGGTATCCAAGAATTGTGGCTGAATACCTTGATAGCAGGAAACTGGGAATTGGCGAATATGCCCTAAGCTTCCGACGGGTGATATCACCGGCACTTGTCAATCCCCTCGAGTCTTCATTGGAGAAATGCAGGTGAATAAGCTTCCACCTCAGCCAGTGGGATTAGGTGAACCACCAACGAGGTTTTCACGGCAGCGGACATTGTCGCTGGCCAATCCACCCTAGTGGGCATGAAAGTGTTGCAGATGGGTGTGCTGATTGATCGTCGCCGCCGGAAGGATGAGAAATGGGAGCAGTGAGGTTGAAGCTTCGGCCAATGGCATTTCTCGTACCACTGTATAGGCCCACGGCCAACGCCGACACCGCAGTTTTGCTGAACGGGCCCGTAGGGATGTTGCCTTAGTATGGCGCACTTGAAGAATTTTCTGGTGCCCATACCTTTACACTCATGTTCAAAAAACTGTTTCTCTAAAAAAAAGCGTTTTTTGCTCCAAAAGAGCTTTTTGTCTTCACTCATCTCTATTATTCGTGCCTTGTACGCTTCATCAACTCGCATTTAAACAAACCAAACTTTTCTTTCATTCTAGGATGTCTACTGAAACGGATGATGTTGACGTGCAAATTGATTCCGACATTGACAGTAAGTGATCACTGTAGCATATTTCCTGTACGAATAAGCCATGTCTTTTCGGAAACAGAATGTGATGACTTGCACGTACCTTGGGATGCAATACGTCTAACCAGCTCGATTAGGCGGTGGCCAAAACATTAACTAATATTGAAATCGACCTCTCGGAATGCAGTTCTTGCTAATAGAGTTTGGAATAAATGTTAAACGTATTTTGATGCGATAACGTTATTTTGAGTAATTTGTTTGGACACGTGGTCGTGCAAAGACAAAACTTAGAGCTATTTATATCGGATTGGTGCCGCGTAGACAGAAGGATTAACTTCGGTGTGCCCATTTCGGTCTGCCAAGGGACACTGGACTGTAACGTTGGCTGGGACAAATCCTGGTGCATTCCACGTTCTTCGGTAAGAGAGATGGCAAGTGTTCTATGCATTAAATCTGCTGAAAATTGTCGCTGAAATACAGTGGCCGTGTTTGTGCTTTGCTGCAAATGTCTTCGAAAGGCGTTAATCTTCGGCCGCCCCAGCCGCATGTGGTCTCTACCCCACAATATGCATAGTCTATGCATTACAAAGCATATCTCCACCACACTCACTCGAGCTAATTGAGCGCGATCACAAGACTGAAACGCCGCCGCGCCAACTCAACACCACCTATATTGGGCAGGTGGAGTAGGGGTGACGAAGGAATATGCACAGGGTACGGAGAGAAAACTTCTGTTGTAACGCACGCTACCTCGGGTAGTCTTCGCGGGGTTACCAGTTTTGCCTTTGAGCGCTAGAGGTAAAATCACACCCCCTTCCGCAAGCGCCCGGCACCAACACGTTGCCGGCATGGAGCAGCGGCCCGAAAACGTGGAAAGGTAGGTGGCACCAACACGTTGCCGGCATGGAGCAGCGGCCCGAAAACGTGGAAAGGTAGGTGGCAGGAGAGAGATATGCGAGGAGGAAACGAGACGTGCGCGGGGCCTATGCGCGGGACGTGGCGGAGGGCGCCATCCAAGTAGGTAGGCCGCCGCCGCAGCGATAAGCGCGCGCCACGAATTCTTCTCTCTCTCCCTATACTTTGAACCCCCCCACCCCTTCCCTGGACTCAGTTGTATTAAGGTGAACTCCCTGTTGAGTTCAAAAATATCCCAGTTCTTTTCTCTTCCCTTACCAAATAAACCACCACCGCGCCACGAAGGAAGGCCACCAGGCCACGTGTGGCGCAGAACCGTGTGCGATAGAGGAAGACGAACATCCAGCTGTGTCCCCTCGTACAGCGGCGAGGTTCAGAAAAGGACGAAAAACGCAACTGCTGCATATAGCTTCGCTACATTCAACTTTTACTCACTACTGTGAGCTTCCTTCAATTTTTTACGCCAACCCCCCGGTTACAGTAAGTACTTCCCCGTACGTGAAAACAAGGGGGCCACGGGTGATCTGGCGCTACGCGCAAGTGAGAACGTGGAAGCCGCACTAATCAGAGGGTTCAGCAGTCAGGGCGAAATCCGGGGGGCGGCACGCGTGTGAGCGCGCGCACCGCCACGCTGGCCGATGGGCTCGCAGCAGCGAGACGCACTAAGTCCGTTCGCTCACAGGCGCGTACTGCACGGCGTGATCGTCAAATGTTATTTATGGCTGCTGGGTAACCGTCGGGACAAACGGAGCAAGCTAAGGCACGAGTCAGCAACCGGAGGGGCTGGCGGGCTTCTGCATGTGCACCAGAAGCTTGGCCGTACTGAATAGAAAGCGTCACATTAGCTGTCTTGGACAGCGTCTCCCTATCACTCCCCCGCGCAGTGCGTGCGTTGCGCGGGCGCTCGGGTCCGGTTCAAAATTGCCCAATGAGGTTAAGTTAGTCCCCCTAAAAGGGCGGAGCGACCACCGCGTGACATCGTTTTATGGCCGTAACGGTGGCTGGAGCCGCGACGCAGAGGCATCGAGTGAAGACTTGGTGACCACCCGGGCCCTGGCCGTCGCGGCGGCCCTCCCCTACCCCCTCCTCTGTTCCCTGAGTATCAGTAAAGTTGTTTCTCTCTCCCTTCACCTCAAGCAGGAGTTCGAAAAGTCTGCTCTGCTCTACACTGACGCCGGGACGAGACGGCGTTTTGGGAAAGAGCGCCGCGTGATGGTACAGACCGAGCGATCGCGCAAGGGCAGCGGACGCCAGTATCCCCAGATTCCCCACACGCTTAACACACTCTTCTCCACTCAAACTGTTCCCCTCACCTCTCTCCCCCCATTATTGATAGCAAATTGGCGTTTGCCCAGTTTTCTTCAATTTTCCGCGTTCACACTGCTCGCACGCCAGCAATCGGGAACCTTTGTCCCGATTCTTCCTAGAATAGCTCATGGAGACGTCGTTTTTTTAGTTCCCTTTTATTGCCCCTTTCTTGGGCACAATTTTATCCAGATTTTTTTTCTTGCTGCAACAGAAATTATTCCCTCATTTATTTGTAACTAAAAGAACCGTCATTTATGTGCTGCCATATCATTTCAAATGTGCGCAATGTTAACGGATCGGGCGTCGGCTGTGGAGGAGGCTACAAATCAACCTATGGTTACTTTGAGGGAGTCGTGGCTGACTACGGAGAAGATAGGCGGAGTCTTCCTGCCGCGCACCGAGAACTCACGTGGGAGCAAACAGGCACAATCATAAAAATTATGCCCACCTCCCCTCGCGGGAACCCTGGTGTGATGCGACGCTGAAGGGGGTTCCATTGTGCGTTTCCGTTGGGTCGATTACTCGAATTGCGTGAGCAATCGTCGGGTAATGCGAGAGAGAGAGACAGAGAGAGAGAGCAAGCGTAGCGCGGATAAGGTGGCTAGATAAGGTGGCTAGTCCGCGCTAAGGTGGCTAGCCGCTACATGCGCAGCGCGCCCGAAGGAGAGGAGACCGCGGAGAGAGAGGGCGCTGCACATGCGCACCGCGCGCTTGCGCCGCGCACAGCGCCGCCCACCGGCGGAATGAGAGAGCGCGCCGCATTGCGCGCGCCAAAGATGTTAGGGGAGAGGGCGCGCTATCACGGCGAGAGGAGGAGGGGCGCAGCGGTGCGGACAACAACAACGGACGTACGCAGGAAGGACAGGGCCGCCGACAAGAGATGCTCTCAGCGTCGCATCTAATACTTCGTGCACACCGCGTGCTCGATGGCACGTTCCTCGATTCACTGCAAGAGTAGCTGCCCATTGTGTATACAGCTGGGTACTCTTCGCTACGTAGTAGGAGAGTGCTATTTCAACCAATAGCACCCATTACCCCTCGATTTCCTCCCCTAATACCCTACCCGTCTCCCTAGCGAGGGATGGGAGATGTTGCTGCCCAGCCCCACCCTGGGGAATCAGCTTTGACTAATTACCAAGTGGCAAGGCAGCTTATCAAATCCCGTGAGGAGGTAGATACTCTTATCCAGCGCATTTCGCACCGACATGCTTTAGAAATAATTGTTTTATCTCCCTCCATTTTTGCCGAACAATTTCTGTAAGCACTACCGATGCCAAGCAATTTAGTAGTTTCGAAAGGCCTTGGCTATGCATACTTCTTGGTCAAGAGCGTTATTTCAACTTTTGGCTGTTCTGCTGTATCAAAAGACCGACAGAGAGGTCAAAATTACCGCGTTAGGTAGCCTAAAAAAAGTATCTTAAAAGCGGCTTCAGGCCGTACTCGTATAGTAGCGGGACGGCGCGAGCCTCGAGTCCAGTTTTCCCTTGCCACTCCATTTAGGGATAAGTAAATGTGTGACACGTGATTTCCCACAGAGCAAGTGCTGCTGTCCAAATAAACGTCATTGTTGCAAGGCAGCAGGTTGAAATGGCGACAGCACGTACGCTTGGAACTAGCGTCTTAGTCTATTCACCCATCTGCTGTCACGCTAATTGAGTCCCCTGAATACGTGTTTCAACACACGCTCATTTTGTGGCGGCCCTTGTCATACTTTGCTGGTTTAATAGTTTTGGTCCTGTCAATGGTGGACACACCCGCAGTTAACCAGCCGCTTGCTTGCTAATTCTCCCGGTTGTTTGCAGGATACTTTGCTCCTTTGCTTGTTTCTTAGCGTTCGGGATTTTCCCGCTGAAAAGTTTCTTGTGGCATTTTATTCCCTCGATTGATTTTTCGGGAAATATTAACTGCCATTTCTTTTGATGGAATAGTATGCCATCCGGCATAAAAACGTATTTTCACGTATACGTTGACTTCAGTCTCGCGGACGCGCGCAGAAAGGAGTGGGGGTGGGGTACCCATATCTATGGAGGTCGACAGGTCTACGTGAATAGAGGCTTGCGCCTCGTAGGTATCGGGTTTTAGCCTCTTCTAGTGAAGGGCACGTTCGTTATAGGTGTTCTGTGTCAACACTTTCGGCAGGAGCTGTGCAGGAGGGGCAATTCTCACTGAACGGGGTGTGATAGCTTGGGGGCAACGCCCGGGTCACGGCGGGAAAGAGGGCCACTCCAACACGAAGTCCCCGCAGCAAGACCTTCTCGCAGAGAGCGAGTCCACTGGGGAGATCGTTCACGCGGTAGGACGGCAGCACTTGTGGCGCGACGTATTGTGAATTTGTTTTGTCAGCAAACCAATGTAAGGTGTCAGGCTATGTCCACCCCCATGTAAGCGTGGAGCGTATAGCGCCGAATCCACAATAGCCATGAGGGCAGAAGTGCGTATGCAGTATGTTCTGAGTGTCTCTTCGGACAGTACAGTTGTTTATGCGGCGTTAATCAAGTATAGCCAGTGTATAGTCTTTATAAAATTGTAGAGTATAACCTCGAGGGGCTTGAAAAAGCGCCGGAGTTAGCGCTTGTACCCGTACGTGCCGGGTGGTTCTGAGCTCAGCATATATGGCTAGGCGAGGAGTGTTTCATAGACGTAAGAATGAGGGACTTCTGAGTAGGCGGAGCATTACATTACTGAACTCAACACGCCGCCCTTGGCCCCAGCGTCCGCAAATACCCGTACCACCTTGGGTTGGGACTCAGCCGCCAGGACTTGTACGACAGCGAAAAACCTGTCGTATTATCGGTCGATCGACTATGAAGTCGCGTTAATGGCCTGCTATCGTTCAGATAGATAGATATACTGTTGCCGTTCCCTTTTAAGCGGGTGATCAACGGGAAATCACGAGCTGGTGTTGGTACAGCCTGGGTACAGCCTGGTGGTACAGCCAGGGTTGCCTGCTCACGGCGCAGGCTGATGATGCGGGTCGCGAACGCCCTATGTAAAAATAGCTAAGACTTCTGCCTCCGCAGCGAACGTAAGTTCGTGCATGCGGGCTGAGCAACGCTGATGGACGAGTTCATCCAACGTGTTAATTTGTACTCCGAACTGGAGAAAAGAAATCTGTTTTATGCTAGGCAGGCAAGTAACGGTACGCATTGCAGTTCGTTTAATTACCTCAAGTAGGGCCCTCCTCGCAGGGCTTATGTGTTAGAATAGAGCCTGATAAACTAGTCGAAAATGAAGTTATTCTGAAGACAAGGCTATTTTTTTTTCTTCTGTGAGTATCCGTTTTTAAAGGGACACTGAACTGATTTGTAAACATTGCGGGATTACTAGCGCAAATTGTAGTCCGGAGTCAAAAGGCCATGTTTCGACCACTCTAAGTGCGTTTACGCGAAAGTATTTAGTAGAAAAATCGATTCCAAAATGCTGTCCTCCTCTCTGCGTCTTCGCCCATTTTCTGTGGCGTTTTCGTGTGACGTCCGGAGGAGATGACTTGGATTGACTGCGCTACTGCACGGCTCGCCGACCTACCGACAGAGTCAGTCGACCCAGCGGTTATGGTACAGCATTTAGTCCGCCGGCCGCCGACGGGTCGTCCCAATTCGTTCGCTCAATTGAAACTAAGCCACGACACGTTTGTGAATTTGTGAATGGAAGAGTATGCGTTTCTTTAGTTTGTTAGTTTGTACACTGTACCAAGCTCCAAGTACAGGTCGCTCCACACAAGCGCTGCACAAGCGCACATGCGACGCTTCGCTGACTGGTACGCTGAAAATCTAAGGCCACTTGAAGACGGGAGAAGTCAGCGAAGCCAATACTAGGGAAATGAAATCAACTGAAACTTCTGCCGTACACTGTAGAACTAGGGAGCAGGAAGCACTTTTTTTGCACTGGATGAACAATCACAGCGGTGAGCAACACCACTACCCATCTGCGAGCGCTTTTCCGTCTAAGAAATGCAATTGGTAGACGTGAGATATTGTGGAGATTTGGGGGACGCTTACTGCACGAGCGGTATGCAACAAATAGTCACCTAAGCTGCTTAAAACACTAAAAGTAAATAAAAGTGTAAACTGGTTATACATTATGTACCTTATATTTCCGCCATCACCAGTGTTGTCCCGTGGCCGAGTGGTCTCGAACGCTAGGAGTGATATTTTCCAAGTCGCAAGTTCGAATCCCGAAGGGGATTTTTTTTTTGTCAGCTGATTTTTTCCGTTTTCGGTCGATGTTTTCTATACTGAGTTCACCATTTTTGGGCCGTAACGTTAACTGCTCCAGGAGCGAGTTCGCAGAACTCGCGCAGACTGACACTGATGCGCTAGCCAGTTCTCGTTGGCGTGCTGTTGCCACAAGCACCGACTACTTGCGTGCTACTTGGCACAGGCCAGACTACTTGGCACCGACTACTTGGCACAGGCCAGAATCAGCAGACCCTGGGCCTGGTGCGAACCCGCTTTTTACGATACAGGCATGAGTGAGGCAAGCTCCAAATGTGAGGGAAAAGCCCATGGCATTTGAGCGTCTACGGGGACGCGGAGGGCGTTCATCCACTGCGTAAGCCCCGGTTAGTGATTGCTACGATTCCAAGCCGTCCTGGGAGGCTTATGTTAGGCATTTTACAGCCGACATGGCAGAAGCGCGGTATGGCGATCATTGACATATCGAGAATGCCCATCCAATAATAACGTTGGATGTCAAGCATGTTGTTTCACAGAACCGAAACCGAAACTTGTTTGAATGCTAATCGTGGGCATCGTCCAATCACGGTGCATCTCCTTCCGTCGTCACAACGTTTAGTTGGTGCGGCCGCCGCAGACCGCGCATGGTAGTTTTTTTTTTTTTCGAGCTTTATAAAATAATTACCGACTTGTCAACCGGATAAACGATGAAAAGTGTGTTAATTTGAGCCAGTCTACGCAGCGCAAGTAAAAACGGGAGCTTAACAAATTCACTTCAGTGTCCCTTTAAGTTGCGCTAATCCGAAAACGAAGAGGGACAGCGTGACCCCATGTTCCACAAGCCCTTGTTAGTCGTCGCTGTGGTTTGTGTTTCTCTTTGTAACGATCCCTGAGGTCTCTGCACTGCTTCTAAATGACGTCGGGGATGAAGCTCTGTTCCCCGTTCTGGCCGTCGCAGCGAGCGAGTTGCAGGCGTTCCTCGGCGAACCCCCGAAGGCGCCGTCCATCCTCGGCCAGGTCAAAGCGCTGCTGGGGAAGCGGTACGCCCTGCTCGCCACAGACTGGGCGCAGCCGCTGGGGCTGTACCTGCTGTTCTTTTCCACCGAGTTCGTGATGGAGTACCTTCAGTGGGAGCCGGGCTGGCTGGACAGCGTCTTCGGCAAGCTGTGGCAGCAGTCGTCTCGCACCGTCCGCCTTACCAGCAAACACGCGAGTGAGCCCCTGCCTGCAACCGCTTTAATATGATTGGGACTACATGCGTTCCGAAGTACATTTTAGTACGTCAGATACACAATTTTAACAGACCGCATCAGCTAACTAATGCATGCCGGACTGTAGGCCGAAGAAAAACTCGCCCAGGCCATCATTCAACACTTTTCTTCAAAACTGGCTCAAATGTTGCAGCCTGTTGGTTGTGCGCCCTTGGCGGCCCCGCTATTCTCGGCGGCTTTACGTCCAAAGTTTGTGGTGGCACGCGGATTCTTAAGCTATCAATGATTGCAGAAGCAGCAAAGGCGTTTAGATAGGAATTGTGAGGGGAGAAGGCTTACCGCAATAAATTCAAATACGTGTTTGTTCCGAACGCAGATGACACCTCCCCGGCGCTCGATTTGGGTCAGCTTTACGAGGGCACAACGACATTTTTGCGCGGCAAGAACGAATTGAGCGATAAATACTACCGGCCTCTCATTTCGGGCGTGACCAGCATCGCGATCATGGATTCAGAACCCACCCACGAGCTGGACCGACTCAGCTGGGAAGATTTCATCGACTACTCGCAAAACTGGATCATGGGAGCCGACTTCTCCATTCCGGCAAAGTACGTAATGTGATTTGCTTACTTACAAGTCAGAAGTGCTTGCTTACTGATCACGTTTTGTTTGTCTTACCGCTTTTCTGGGGTACTCACGTTACACTCTTTTACTCGATGTATTAAGCAAGGCTTTTCGGGCTGACGCTTCTCCTCTGTTATGAGGCTTGCCGCAGTAGAGACCTCGGCGGTAGAAGACGGTGGCAGCAGAAGACAACGAAAAAGCGCTGAAGCACGGGAGGCATGCGCGTGCACTTGTGGGGTATGGGTGGTGGCAACACAGCTCTAGCGACACGCTGCCTCGTTCCTTTTCTAGCCCAGGGCGTCATGTAAAATATATTTGTGGATACCAGCCTCTTAAGTCTGTCTGGTTCTTCTATGCCACAAAATCGTTCAGGCCTTCCGCCTACAGGCACCGTGATATGTATGCGGATCGTGATACCAGACATTTGTTTAGAATTGCACCCGAGTTTTTTATTGTTGTAGACAGAGAGATAAATAAACGTTTATTTGCTGAAAAGACTACCTGTGACTTTTGTTGTTGTAGACAGCGAAATTTTTATTACTTCTGCCGCGGCTCGGTTGGAGTGCTGTTGCAGCCTGACAAAATTAGGCGCAAAGGCAACACATAGGCCACGTTTTTTCTGGCGGTGTTGGACCTTCAGTGCGTGGCGGTGTTGGCTAGATGGCAAACCACAATGCTCAGGGCGCAAAAAGCACACAATGGACAGAGAACAGGACCACACATAAGCGTTGCCTTCGAACAGACTTTTAATGCGAAAGGCACGTACTTTAATACGAAGTCAAACAATACAAAACTTCAAATCAATAACAAAAATGTGTTTTGAACAGAACAAGAGAGCTCTTCGATCAGCGGCAGAACAATAGGAGAGAATTCACAAGCTTTGCAGTTTGTGAATTCACATTCTGGTAGACCAGAAATAACGTATCTCATTTTGTGACAGCAAAATGGAGGGAGAGCTTATGCACTTCATTTCTTCTTTCGCGATTTCGGCTGCCTCTATAATCTCACGGAAGTTTACGGTGCCATGATGGTTAACTACGACGGAGAAATGAAGCAAAAGTTTCAACCCGCATGAACAAATACACGACAATGCAAGCTCAGATTCCCTTCCAAACTGCGCCGTACGTTATAACGTGCTCAGGCAACCTGTCGCTTAGACAACGGCCCGTTTTTCCTACGCAATTGTTACCACATGGGACTCCAATCTTGTAGATTACCTTTTCCGCACATTGTAAAAGGGATCTAAGTCGCCCCATAATCACCTCACAAGATTTGTTGAAGGAGTACATATCGCGGTAAAGTTTGGTTTTCGCCAACAATGTAGCCAAAGTCGTCGTAGAAACCATCACGGTGTACTACAATAACCACAATCCGAATGGTATACCAATTCTATGACGGAGAGAAGCACTGCGTGTGCCCATCAGCAGTTTTGGTGATTTTCAACGGCTTCGCTGGACATCACTGAATATGACTGGATATCGCTGAATATCACAGTGCACGGATGGAGACTCGACTTGTGCTTGTGTGTGCACGCATGCAGCCCGAAGACGTGGTGGAACCCGTACATGCCATACAGCAAGACCATTTCGACGTCCCTGATGAACAGTGCACTGCTCCGAAAGTTCAGTGGGGACCCCGAGGCGCTTTTCCGGATCACACTGCGCTCCTTCTCGCGGGTAAGCATGACAAGCAGAGCGCAAAGGCTGTGCAGGAGTTGCGAGGAAAAAAATTTCCTTTTCTCTGTGAAGAATTTGATAAACACAGATTATGCAGCGAGCCCACCTTAACCTATTTTGCGCGCGACGCGCACATGCACGCACGCACTTTTTTCTCCTCGCTAGCATGAGAAGCGAATGATATGCACCTTTCCCCATGGAGGAAGTGAAGTTACGGTACGGGTTTTAGTTCTCTTAGAAGACAGTGTAGTCATTCTATTTTCCTGTCTACTCATCCGTTGCCGTCTCCTGTAAATTCTCTCTTACCCTCCACGCAATTCCTGTTTTAGATGCAACGCATCTCTTTAACTCGCCATGTCCCGCGTCGTTGTCGCGGCGTAGTCCGCATCCCTCCCCCATTCTCCTCGCCGCGGCAGCTGCGCGCTCCGCCGCTCTCACCGCAGCGCCATCTGTGCGTCAGCGCGATCAGCGCGCAGCTTGCGCTCGGCTGCGCTCGCTCCCGTCGCCGTGCCAGCTGTGCGTTAGTGCGCAGCTTGCGCTCAAAATTTACACCATCTTCCCACGAGGGGAACTATGGGGTAGATGCGACGCATCGGGGGTGAACATGCTGCGTAAATAGGATACACAACAACAGCAATCCACACGCTGACATCGCTAACATAACGGAAACGCAACGGCAACCCCCGATGCGTTGCATCTTGCCCATGGTTCCCCTCGCGGGAAGATGGTGTAAATTTTTTCGGGAAGGGGTTTGGGAAGAATTTGGGAGGAGCAGGTGCCGTGATGAATAAGAAAATGAGGATACGCCACGACGGTGATATTAAGCTTAGTTATTCTTTCATACGCTAGCCTTTTTATTGAAAATGCTAGGAGGAATGTTTAGTGTTTGACGGCAATGTGGGTTCCAAAGCATCTGAAAAACTCGACAGCATGTCATGACAAGGATTTTAAAATGAATATTGGGATCTGTAGAAATTACAGGTTTAAGAAATGGTTATTTGTTCAATTTTCCAATTTCGTATGTGTTATACGTCTGCTTGCGTTAATACAACCCACGCAAAGAAACCGAAGCTACTCTGATGCCATTCGTTTTGTTCCCTTTCACTGACATCGCATCCAGCAATTTTTACAGAGAATCTACTAAGAAGCCACTTCCTAAGGGCAACCGTTTGCGCAGAGTGCGCTTTTATTTTAGGCATTACTGGATCAGAAAGAATTTTGTAAACCGCCCTATTACTGCTGTGATATTCGCCTTAGAAGGTTATAATTATTACGCGAGACAGTAATTTCAGCCTTACGTGGCTTCGGTTTTTATGTAAAGTTCCAGAACCGTCGCCTAAATCAATACTTAAAGGGGCTATAAAGACAAAGTACAACTTTGTTTTATTCGAAAGATTTTGTGTTCTATAGTGCCCCCAGCGCTTGTCCGGAAGCAAACGATGCTTTATTCACTGCGCAATTAATCAATTTAAGCTAAAATTTTGATTCTCGCGCCAAACCGTGTGTTTGAACGACGCTTGCAATGACATCATAAGAACAGGTCTTTCAGCTAAACTTGGTGTGGAGCGGAATAGTCAACCCAGATGGCGCCACCACGGCCAGCCGTTTTCGGCTTTTGGTTTGTTTGTGGCCGTATTGAAACCTGGCTTGCTTTTGCTCATGAATAAAATAATCCTTTCGTAAAACATGATGCTCGCTCAACAAATATGGCCACGTAAGACACCGCCGCTTGCGTCAATCGGCCGGTGTCGCCTGAGACAGCCCCAAAGCCCCGCAGCGCTGTGCATCTAAACGAAGCATAGCGCGCGCAGTACCAACAGCAGTACGCATCGGTACTTCTATGTTTACGTGTGCTTTCGTAACTTCAGTACGCATCGGTACTTCTATGTTTACGTCTTTCAGCTAAACAGGTCTTTCAGCTAAACTTGGTGTGGAGCGGAATAGTCAACCTAGATGGCGCCACCACGGCCAGCCATTTTCGGCTTTTGGCTTGTTTGTGGCCGTATTGAAACCTGGCTTGTTTTTGCTCATGAATAAAATAATCCATTCGTAAAACATGATGCTCGCTCAACAAATATGGCCACGTAAGACACCGCCGCTTGCGTCAATCGGCCGGTGTCGCCTGAGACAGCCCCAAAGCCCCGCAGCGCTGTGCATCTAAACGAAGCATAGCGCGCGCAGTACCAACAGCAGTACGCATCGGTACTTCTATGTTTACGTGTGCTTTCGTAACTTCTACTGTTTGTCTCACCATTCTTACTGATATAAAAAGAGTTTGCCCTAAATGTAAGCTCAAATAGCTCGTTCGGCAAGCTTATAATCTTTGCTTAATTGGCGTTTGCTTTTTCCAGACTCCGCCAATCGCAGAGCTGGCTGGTATGACATGATAGGTTCTGTTGCGGGAAATGAGCTAGCGGGTAGCATGACCATTCACTTTTTTCCTAATCAAACATCTTATTTGAGTGAACTTTACGTTAAAAGTGGTGTCAGCATGATTCTAATGATGCAGTCTTTTGAATGAACCAAACTTCCGTTTTGTCTTCATGGCCCCTTTAAGTATAAAATCAAGTTGGCCAATATCATTGGATGAGAGTTTCTTGAATACACCTGGGAAGCGCGACTTATCGATTAACCTCCCAATAATCTATTACTGCTTTAGCCACGATTCATGTTTGATCGGCTAAACGGCTGAAGTCAAATGAGCAAAATTAGCCAAACATTCCATGTTAAAATTCTTCGCAAGCCTGTTGAGGATCATAGTCGTGTTCAAATAACTGGAGTTACATCACAACACGAAATGATGCAAGTGTGATCCGAGATTATAGTGATGAAGATCGTAAGGTGATAGCCAAGACATACGGGAAAGTGACTTCGTAATACGAATATACACGGTACCGAAAACTGTGAGTGGGCGCCCACAACGCTTTAGAGTTGCATAGACTAACTCTGCAGCAAGTAAACCACGAATAATCGGTGCCCCTCCTGCTACGACGAATGCACGATTCCATAAATAGTGCGAATGAAAAACGCGGTGACAAGCACCCGGCCGCAGCCTCATCGCCATAACATGCTTACATCACCTGGAATGCCTGTGACCAGGCCTACAAGCATTCTGTTATTTTTTTGTACTAATTTTTCTCAGTGTCCTTCCCAAACAGACGCAACCGATTAATATATCAATTAAGTTACTGGAGCCTGCCGGCTAACCGGGATAAAAAATTTCATGGACGCCAGCCCTAGAATACGTACGACACTTGCAGAAAATATCCAAAGCGTGAAAACCGCTATCACCGCCCCATATACTTCCTATGTAAGGAAGTCGTAGACAAAATGTAGGGTTGTTTCCCACATTTTGCGGCATCATAAGCCTCAAATGGTGATGTGTGGGGTGGGTGAACATACGTTTTTAAGGAAACGTTGAGGCAGCAGGGACATGCAATTGCGAAATAAATATACCCCGAAACTTTTCCTTGTCACGTACGCGCTTCTTAAATGACACAAAACGCTGCTAGTATCGGTCACAACTTAAGAACGACAACGGATTTTGCCCCTGCGCCTCATAACCGCAAGCGGCTGCTCCTCCGCCTGGCGCAATGAGTGCGTTACCGGCAATATTAGTGGCGAAGCCCCTTAGGCGCTTAGGCTGTATGCGTCTCATGTCATCGTCGTCTCATGTCGTTGTAGTACCATGTAGTCACGGTACTAAAGCACCAGGACACTCGTTTTCCAACGCCTTGCGCTAGAACGTAACGCGTACTAAAAGGACACACGGTATCTGACTACCCATTGCAAGAAGTCACTGGTGACGCAGAAGCGGTCCAAATGAGTTTGAGACGTGCCACACTACTATATGTTGCGGGGCACACCGCAGTCACGTCCCAGGGCCGCATGGATTTTATCCCTGCCCCACAAAACGAGCATTGAAGCAGAAGTTGAGAGCGTCTGCCTTTGCTCTTCCTTGTCACTGACACTTTATACCCAGTTAACATCTCTTCAAAAAAGAAACTTCCCGGTACATTACGTGGCACTGTTTTGGGGGAAGCAAACAGGTCAGTACGAGGTTGCGCCTTGTCGGGGGCATGCACGCAAACGAAGCAGGAAAGCTTGCCACTCATGTTTGCATCGACCAGACCAAAACGACCATCTTTCCAAGCTTCCAGTCAACAATATTGTTACGAGACATCATCATCAAGTCGGCATCATCATCAAGGAGGGAAGAGGAAGAAGACGCTGAGAGGGACGCGTGTGGAGTTCGGTCTCTTGCTTGGACGGCGCTTGGTCAATCATACTATGCCTTCTGTAAATACCGGACTACCGTGTATCAATATTAAGGAAGTCTCTTTTTTCGCTAATAATGGCTGTTCTGCCCACACGACTATATTTATAAGTCTAACTTAATGTTTGTTGGGAGAGGGTCTTTGCTGGCTTGGTTCAGTGCTGTGGGAAACATCTCGAGCCGCCATGCACACTTTCCCCGGCACGCATACAAATTAAACGGGCTTCAATGCTAATGGGCCAGACACTAATACATTACAGGTCAGAGCAGCAGCGGATTTTTTTTACGCATGCCACTTTGGTTCTCAAATACACAGTTGCCTATGGTGCTGCAGATAAGACTGGCTTCTGAGACCTGTAAAGGTGAAAATAAAATATACAGATTTACTCTAAGCGAGTGATTGTATGCCCTTACAGCAATTGGACGCAAACCTAAAACGGCTGAAAGGTTTTCTGCTGGACGATCGAGCTGCCTATCCGCTGGATGGCAGACAAAAGAGGCGACCAGGGCCATTAAATTTTTCCAGAGGTGGCAAATGAACAAGTAACACCAGAAACATGTGACCATGCAAATCGACATCGATGTAAACTTGTTCACGTTTGGTGATCCGCTTGTGCCCTCACACCAGAGTTGCCGGAGATATCAAGAACCTGGAGCTCAAAATGCAAAGAAAATATGAAATAGGACAACCCAAGCACATCAAGACAAAATGGGCTGCATTTGTCACGTCCACCCAACATATTGTTCGACGTTGCTATCATGTGTGCTATGCCTTTTCACAATAGAATTTCCTACCCTTGGCAAAATGTTGCAACAGTGCACAAGATACGCTGAATGACACCAGGGCGGGGCTGTCTAATTATGTTATCGAACTTCCAGAACCTTCCAGCGACCAGCTTCAACGAGGGGACTGTGCCTCGTGGCAGTACAGAAAAATTTCCGAAAGGGCGGCTACCATAACTAGCAGCTGTACAAATAGGGCTCATGTAGTCTTGTTCGATTTGTCTAATTTGTGGCGTTCTGCCTAATGAGTAGGAACCATCTGCACATAACTTTGAAATTGTCTTGCTGTACTGCATTACCTGCAACCATATTTCTCGTTGTTTGGCGTTTTATTTTATTTCAAAGTGCTGGCAAAAAAAAATTACCGAGGTTCTGAGGCAAAAAACAACTAATAGCCATCTCACTAAGCCCCTTTGCACCAGACAGCATTGGGAAGAAAGGTAAGAGGGAAATCACTGGTGTGTGCTACGTGGCATCATAGGCTACTTGTGTGTTTGAATGGACTCCTCATGGCCGCGCCAGGTATGGGATTTTTTGCTCCTGCACTGAGAATATGTACTATTTCCTATAAATACAGTTGTGCTTGTATGTGATTCTAGGCAGTCCTTGTAGTGTAATTCAATATAATATGTATTTCAAAAACTTACAATCGTGCAGTTGCAATTTTGCAACACATCGCTGGCTTCGTGTCGTGCTGAATAGTAGCAAAACATGCAGTCGTGGCAAGTTATGTGCATGTACAGTACACCGCTTATAACGAATGTATGTATGACAATCTCAAGTGTATTGTAAGCCAGGATTAAATGTGGCTGTCACATTATGGCCAAGGAGAGATCATTGAATGCAACTTTGTTTTCATTGAATGCAACTTTGTTTTGAGGCGAATAGGAGACTTACTGTCAAGTTGGTCGTAAGTGTCTCAGGTATTAAATAAGCAGCTGGAAAAGTGGCACAAGCAGCTATTTCAAGATCTGGGCTGTAATCCATACTTCAGAGAGAAATGCGACGTATCGTGGTTTTTAGCAGTGCGTTATTGTGATAATACTGCGAAAAACCCGAACGAAACTGCGTACGCCACTGTCAAGGTCTTAATAGCCCTGCAGTAGTGCCTCGTAGTAAACACAGATGGAAAACCTACAGGGAACCAACTGTCGCACTCTGCATTCTGGTGCTGAGTACAGTTGCACGTCAAAACCATATTTCTTAGCCCATTTATTTCGGTTTGGGTGACTGAGATGCCTACTAATGTTTCTGGATTCCAATATCCTTCACATATTTGTAAATTGGTACTTTAACATAACATTCATGACTGTCTGCCAGTGAGACTGCCGGCATCATGCCCTTATTTTGGCACTTGAATTTTCATAGAAGCAACTAGAACTTTCCATTCATAAAAATTTTAATGAATAAAAGAATACAAACAAATGCTTTTTATAACTTGTGGTTTTTTAACCCAATTAGAAATGTGAATCGTTCATAACCACGTATAACTAAGAGAAAAACAAATTCTTTAGCTGTTTGGACTACTGTTTTATTGAGCTTGCCCCAGCAGATGTAAATTCAAACAATGGGAATAAAAGGGTGAGCTATAACTGACCCCAAAACAAAATTTTCTGTGTACAGGCATTTTCTGCAGCATCCTAAAACGACAATCAAACATGCCGTAATTGTGTTATGGCATATAAAAATCTGAAAAACAAATTACACCATCTCACCGAAGGGAACTATGTGGTGATGCAAAGCACAATTGTTGGCGTCCATTCAGCTCATCGGACGGTGCAGCGTGTCTCAACCGAAGCAGCAACTGAGGAAGCGGCGCGCGGACCGGGTTTATTATATAGAGCAGATGGAGTGGAGAGGAGGAGATGAGAGAGGAGACGCACATGCGCGCTTATCGCGCAGCTGGCGTGTGGCCGTTATGTTGAGTGATCTGGTGTTTAGTAGCGCCAGAGGGAATTCCACGTCCGGGTCCACACCGGTGGCAAAGGCACGCAAGTATTGTTGTGTTACGGTGAGTACCCGGTGGTGCTCGAGGCGCCGAAACTCGTCCATCAAGTTCTTGTCGATGTTGTCGTCTCTGTGGTAGTAGTCTCCGTCAGCGTTGGTGAGGTAAAGGTTGTTGACGTTGGTGCACCGGCTAAGAGCAACGTACATGCCCTCGT
Organism: Haemaphysalis longicornis; assembly: GCF_048455015.1. Lineage (NCBI taxonomy): Eukaryota > Metazoa > Arthropoda > Arachnida > Ixodida > Ixodidae > Haemaphysalis > Haemaphysalis longicornis. Next base: position 67,617,522 of record NW_027526361.1, on the reverse strand, counting down.
CTTCGCAGCTTTGTCTTCTTCTTCTTCAGCGGTTCCCCTACGGGAAGATGACGACGGTGGTTGAACGCGAAGCTATCTCGTGATGGATTCTTTGGTTGGCCAGTCCCTAGGGGCATCCTGCCACAATCATCATCAGAGGCGCTGCGGACGGGGCACAGACGCAGGACATCCCCCCGAGCAAGAGACGCTAACGACCTCCTATAAAGTTTTCAGTTCGTCGTTTCTATTGACGTTCAGCTTCGCGTGCCTTCGTTGTATCAGTAGCTTCTTGACGTAGTTTGAATGAGTCAAGGACAAAAGGCGCGTTCGTAGCACTTGCTCCTGTCTCGGTTTTGTAGCGCAGTGGGAAGAGCGCCGCGTTCCTCCCGTTGCGTCCAGAGAGTCGTGGGATCGAAAGCGGGCGCCGCCAACTATTTTTTATGGTGTAGGGGGAGAGCTGCGGACAACGGACGGACGCCGGACATAGCCCCGAGCAAGAGATACTTTGCATCTTAAAGTTAAATAGCCTATTATAACATATACTGGTGTTCTCAGAATCACAACTGGCATGGCAGCGGTGAAGAGCATTTTTCAGACATGGAAAATTCACCATACATTTGGAAATTCCCGCGTTGCCTTGGTAAAAATTGTAGTGCGCTGAGAGTTGAAGAAATCTAAACGGGAAAGCGCCTTTATACCCCAAAAGTGCAGCGCTGTGAAGCACGATGTTTACGTGCAAACACATCATGATCGCTTCCTGTAAACTTTAAGCTTACCTGCCAAGACTGCGCAAAAGAACGCGCGTATATAATAGCGGGGTATTAAGGACATTTATTTAGGACACTTAATAAAAAAGCAGAAGCCAAGTAATTTTTCAGGGTGTTCTTTAAGCAGCAAATCTGTTATTGTTTTTCTTCGTATACAGAGCGCGGGATCTATATGCAACTTCAATGGGGGTGGCTTTTGTGCACATATTACTAAACACAAGAGTGTTGATGCCATTGTTATTACCACCTGCATAATCTAAAACTGTTCTCCTCGTCATCGTCGAATGCGCGTAATGTTGCGTTCCTCGCGAAATTAATGCTTCAGCACTACTTCACGTTCGTATAACTTCATCGGTCTTCATAACACGATTCTTATACAAATTAATGACGCTCCCGCTGTTTTACGCGCCATATTAAAAATTATTTGTTTATTCTTATGTCATAATTACGAAATCTCTTGCTGCGCACGAACTGGAGGGGTGAGGTGTAGACAATCGATCAGTTCTAAAATGATAGACGCCAGATAAATAACCATTAAGAATCACCGCCAGCCTCATGCACACATCCATGCCTGACACGAGTCGTTTGCATGACTTATCGGACTTAATCTGCCTATAAATTACTGCAGCGACGACAAACTCACTCGGTGAGAAAAGCGGATGATATCCCGCATTCACCACAATCCTCTTCCAAACCGCGAGCCCACTGACGTCCCAGTTCCGACCCTTCTGCTGAGTGAGACACTACATGAACTGTTGTTCTCAACTTGTACCCGAGTATAGCAAACATGATAAATTGGCTGTTGTTGTTCTTAACTTGCACTCGACTATAGCAAACATGACAAAATACGATGCCTCAGTCCAGTCTGTAGGCTTTGGTTCTGTTTCTACAAAACGTTTGCCTTGCGTACGAGCGTAGTGCGGTTGTACACCGAGAGCCTACCGTACCTACTTACCACTAACGCATATATAAGCAACACCCAGTGGCAAAATCTGAGATTGGGGCTCTTCGATTTACAGTCTCGGACTCACCGCGGACTCCCCGAGAAGCAGTCCGGCATTCGATTTTCCCATGTATCCCTATGGCTTCGGGGAATCCTCGGACTACCCGCTGACTATCCGCGGTGAGTCCGAGACTGTAAATCGAAGAGCCCCATTATTAGCACAATCTATTCCAAACGAAGCGGCCGTCAACTACGTTTGGCAATGGCGGTTGCATTTTCTACACCTTCCCACAGGTGGCATCACCTACTACTTTGAAGATTTCTTTTGAGGGAACAAGGACCGCCAACGAAGGGCACAGCTTAAGGGACAACTTTGCCTCGGCACCATACCAGGATGCTATACTAGTTGACATCCAGTCCCTTACTACTTGGCTTCCAGTGTTTGTTACGAAGTGAAAATCAATGAGAAAAACCACTCAATAAGACGGTAACAATTGAGTAAAAAGACTCCATCTTGCCCTGCATACTTTGTGACGTGCTCGTGAACCTCACCAAAAATTGGAAAAGAATCGGGAGACAGAAATGAGAGCGCGGATTATTTTCATAGCAAACAAAGCATCGTTCGTCGTCGAGCCAGACGCGAGAAAGCTGCGAAACGATTTTTCATCTAGAACAATCAGTTACTGAACGTTTAGTGCCCATGCAAGCGTACACACTAAACTTTTTTGCACCAATTTTCGTTATTCATAATGCACGAACTAGCCCAACAGCACATTTTTACACCATTTTTGGCCTAAAAGGGTGTAAAAATTTTGTCCCATGGCGCACCCCTTTAAAAAGTCTTTTGGCTAAAGGCTGTAAGGATGGAAAAAAGGTCTTCTTGTGAACGCCCTAAAAGGCTGTGGGCAGTGCAGATGCTTGACAATGCGGATAGGCTCAGCGCGTAGCATGACATACAGACATATTCAAAACGCACAAGTCACACTCGGACCACGAATGAACTGAGCAAGAAAACCAACGGGATGGATAGGGAGAGCGAGGACACAGTTACTTAGAAATGCATCTGCTGTTCTTGCTTTTATAGACAGCAGAGGAAAGTCCTCTGTCAGTGGGCTCGTCGCAAAAAATCAGATATTTCAGGGGCGAAGCTCCTAAAGCCATGGGTCTGTCCATCCCTTGTGTCTCGTGGTACGTGACCGCCGCATGCTTTCGGAGATGTCGCAAAGTGGGCCGCGTTGCACGCGCAAGAACCGGCTGCAACCGGCAGCGCAAACTCGGCACCGGGAGCGCGAGCTTGTCTGTGTTCGCCAACGGAGGCGCGAGCGCACGTGCACTGCGAGGGGGAGATGACGCAAGAGATCACACCACGAACGCAGGCAGTCGTTCTCGGAGATCGAACGAGACGCAAGGAGCTTTGCTCGTTTCCTCTCGTCTTGTTCGGGCACAAGTTCGCCCTAAATAAAAGTTCTTTCTTTACCGTTGTGTCCCATCCTACGTGACAAATTGTGGTGGAGAACAAAATAAAAGAACAAAATAAAAGTTGATTTGTACAATGTACGCACACAGTCTTACGTCTTTCTTAATGATGTAATGGGCGAACTTTCACGGGAGAGTTACGGTTACCGATGGTCTCCCCCTCTCGAGCTTCGCCCCACTTATCATCATTCATTCCGTGGATATGGCGTGATTTTTAGTGCTAGTTTTGGAATTGCACATTTTAATGTGAGCATAATGTCAGCATGCTGATTTGCAAAAACAGTTTAATCGTGAGGTGGTTATGTCCAATAAGTCATTGAATTTTATTAATACCAAACAGATATTCTACACCATTACAGCACCAGCACAGAAGGGTGCTCATTATTTCAACACCCTTTTTCCCACAAGGGTGCATACAGCTACAGCTACAAGAAAAAGATGTGAAAGACCGCCAACTAAGAAAAAGGGTGTAAAGGACCTCCAGCTTTGAAGGTACTTTATACTCATTTACACAGTGGGCTGAACATTCTACGAGCGAGGGGGTTGTTTTGTACCTCACTCATTTAAAACTATATGAATTGGCATAATTTATTACGAGCAAAGCTGTTTAAGCTTGAACTAGGTTCGGTTGCGTTAGCAAAAAATACCAAGAATAACTGCGCCGCTTGTAAAGGGTGCAAAAAATAATAGCAGTGAAGCCGACTTTCGAGCCTGTTCTAGTGTGAGCATACGCCCGGCATGCGTATGCGCACCTCTTCCTATACCTTTTTAAAGGTGCTAGAATTTTCGGGATACTAAAACGCAAGAAATTGGCCCAGCTTGCACTAGTGGTGGAAGGCTGGAGAAACAGTAGAGCGGGGGGTCGACACAGCTTGTTTAACGCTTGGACCTGCTGTCAGTGTGGCGGCACACTGGAAATGCCTTGCAAAATCCGGCTAAACTTGACCTCACTCCTCAGCGCTTAGCCTAGCCTAGCAAGAACGTCGCGCAACAACTAAGAAAATTTAGCAAAGCCTAGGAAAACCTAGCAGACTTAGCAACACCGGAAGAAGCTAGGTAGACCCCAAGCTCCGCTGTTTTTTTTTTTTTTTTTGCAACTGTACACCTATTTCACACCCTTTCAACACCTTACATACTAAGCTTTTTACACCTTCTTTGGCTATAAAGGGTGTGACATAACTGGAAAAAGGGTGTTGGAAGGCCATTACACCCTTTTTCTTGAATCTCAACACGCTTATTAGTAGCTCTACACCCTTTTTGCGTGGGAAGAAGGGTGTTGCCCATTTCCCGCACCCTTGGATCTTGGTAGGGTTTTGTAAGGGTGTGGAAAAAATGTTCAGCTGTTGTTTTATTAGGGTCATACATGCATGCACAATTGCACTGCAAAGTACAAGACATTTCCTCATACCCTCCTACCACCTCGTAAGAAACGTTCAAAACAAAAAAGCATGGTTCGTCTGGAATGATCACTGGTTTCCATATACGGTGCGCCTCATGGCTCAAGTTTAGCTTGGGCACGTGAAACGTCATTTCAAACTTTTAAAATTATGAAGACTATATTTGTGGTGTGAAAAGGGTGTTCAACGACTGCAACACCATTGATTTTCTTTAGTGTGTTGAAATAGGCATTCAGTTGAAAAAAAAAAACAGCGGAGCTGGGGATCGACCTTGCTTCTTCCGGTGCAGCAACGTTTTTCTAGGTTTTGCTAGGCTTTGCTAGGTTTTGTTAGGTTTGCGATGTTCCTGCTAGGTTAGACTATGTGCTGAGGGATCAGGCCAAGTTTAGCCGGAATTTGGCATTCTCTTCCAGTGTGTCCCCCACAGTGACAGCGGATCGAAGGGAAAACATGCCAGGTCGACCCCAAGCTCTGCTGTTTCTTCAGCCTCACATCACTAGCGCAAGCTGCGTAAATTTTTTTCGTTTTAGTATAACAAAAAGATTGCTACAATAAAATGGTATATTAAGAGGTGCGCATGCGCATTCGCCCCTCGTGCTCACTCTCGAACAGTCTTGAAAGCTGGCTTTTGAACTTGGTGTACCCTTTACAGGTGGCTTTCTTTGTATTTTTTGCTAACGCCACTGAACCTAGCTCCAGCTTATAAAGCTCCGCTGGTAATAAATTATGCAAATTCATATTCTTTTAAAAATCGTAAGGTACAAAACAACCTTCCGCTTCTATAAAACGTTCAGTCCACCCGTGTGAACAAGTCTAAAATACCCCCAAAGTAAAGGTCTTTCATAATCTTTCTTAGTTGGCGTCTTTTGCACACTTTTTCTTAGTTTCCAGCACCCTAGTTTGCAGCTTTACCCCTTTGTGGGGAAAAAGGTGTGAAAATAATGAACACCCTTCTTCGTGGGTGTTTAAAGGGTGTGGAATAGGTGTTTGGTATTTTATAAAATTATATAACTCATTGAACATAACTATTTCATGATGAAACGTTTTTGCATATCCGTATTCTGACTTTTATATTCTCACTTCGAAATTCGTAATCTGAAAATCAGCGCTAAAACATGCTTCCTCAATGTTTAACTCCCATTTTTTTCTCTTTTGTGTTTTATATTTATCCTTGTCAACTTGCCCATTGTGTTATATACTTCTACCCTATCCTCCTATTACGTATTCTTTCCTGCCTATCCCCCCTACACCAGCAGGTGATCCGGTGTCCGCCCCCTAGGCGAGACAATTTACGCTTGTTGCAGGATCTTCCCTTTCCAATGAACAATAAATACATACATACATACAAGCCCACCGACTATATCAGATAATTTTCCTCCGCTGGCTATAAACGCAAGAAGAGCAGATGTATTTCTAAGTGTGTCCTCGCTCTCCCCATGCATTGCGCTGGTTTTCTTGCTCAATTTTTTGTAGTACAAGTGTGACTTGTGCGTGTTGAATGCGTCTGTGTCATGCTGCACGCTAAGCCGATCCACATTGTCGCGCATAGCTGCGCTACCCACACCCTCATTTTAGGGTGTTAAGCAACCTTACACCATTTTTAGGGTGTTGCCAAGAACACCCCTTTTTCAGCCTTACAGCCTTTAGCCAAAACACCCTTCAAAGGTGTTCGGCCATGGGATGAGATTTTACACCCTTTTCGGCCAAAGGGGGTGTAAAAAAGTTTAGTGTGTACAGAAAACCATGGGAGTTCCACTCGGTCAACACCCTTTTCGCCACAAATAGAATGTAGAGCTGCAGACTAGAATGTTGGAACTTTAGAAAAAAGCGCGTAATGATTTCGGAACACCCTTATCCCGCTTCCCTTATTACCTTAAACAAGAATTCCCACACCTTTTATGACAATAAGGGGTGTAATAATGAATATACTGTGTATATCGTCTTTTTAGTTTTGTAGTATCCCACACCTTTTAAGAGAATAAAGGATGTAATAAAGAATATACTATGTATATCATCTTTTTAGTTTTTAAAGTTCAAATTGGCGTTTTACGTGCCAAAGCTAAACTTGGGCCATGAGGCGCACTGTATAAGGAAACGAGCGATCATTGCAGATGAACCTTTTTTTGCGTTTGAACATTTTTTACGAGGTGGTGAGAAGGGTATGAGGGGATTTTTTGTACCTCGCAGTGCAATTATGCATGCATGCATGACCCTAATCAATCAACAGTTGAACACATTTTCGACACCATTTACACACCCTACCAAAAACCAAGGGTGTTGAAGTTTTTCAACACTCTTTTTTCACGCAAAAAGGCTGTAGAGCTACGAATAAGGGTAGTGAGATTAAAAAAAAGGGTCTAATGGCCTCTCAACACCTTTTTTTTTCACCTATACCACACCCTTTTTGGCGATTTTACCTTTGGCATTTTTGATATCCATACTTTTTTGTTCAGTGTTAGCCAATTTTTATTACGCATCCTGCATCGTTTTTAAACTGTATTCTACTCTGTTTTTGACGCGATATGCCGTTTTATGCATTTTTTTGCTACTGTTCCTTGTTCTTAGTACTTATTACGCCTTACTACTGTATGTTCGAGACAAATGAACACTTTTATTTTCCTGCCCCCTTACCTAGTGCCCTACACAAGGGCCTGTAAGGTACTTGTAAATAGATAAATACATTAAAAATAAAAATAAATAAAAATTGTGTAGCAGTTTTTAGTCTGCAATACTGCACGCCGCACAAGCTTTCACATAGCCCCGAAAACGCCTTGCGGAACACCTGGGAGCTTTCGAATAGTTAGATAGAAAAGTAGCGCGAGTTCGCCGCATTTTACCGTTCTGACATCGTCACCGCTAACGTGGGCTCCGCAGAGTAACCCCAACCCTTTTGTGCACTCGTTCAACTACCACGTCTTCCGCGACACGTCGGCCTTCGTGGAGCGCGGGAAGCTGAGTGCGTGGCGCCGATTGCTGCTGCCGCCCGTCGTGAGTCTCGTGGGGGCCGCCTTCGCGCTGGCACCCATCGCCGAGTGCGCTGCCGGATCCAAGCGGCTACAGCTCATGACGGGCGTCTCGGGCTTCGTCTACTGGCTCAGCCACTACATCTTCGATGGGCTCCTCTACGCCGCCTTTTGGGTAACGGCGGCCGCCGCCTTCGTCCTCTACAACAGAGTGCGCTACGACACTGCCGGTACGGTGCGCAACATGCGTGTACGCATGCGCGTATAACGTGTGACATTTAGCCCTCGTGACAATTAGAGGCATTACCTGGCTTTCCACACGGGCTTTAGCGAATACATGAGTGAGCGTGGAAATAATTTTCTCCTATAGACAGAGCACGCGAAGTGGAGATGTCTCAGGGCGAGTGCTCTGTACGCGAGTTGACGATATATGCTTCGCTTCCAGAGGTTTACCAACGTTCGTAGTAGTCTCATCTGACTTTTTTACCTTCCGAGTTTGCAGTGGCCCTGTTATTGCTGTTAGTAACGAGCTACCCAATGGTAACGGGATTGGCATACCTGGAGTCCTTTTCTACCTCGTCCTCGGGAATATCATTCGCCAAGCTCTTCGTCGGTTATACCATACTGGGTAGGTCTATCTGCCGTGCACCTTTTCGGGTACGACTGGTTCCTCCAGTAACGTGTGTAATACCTGGGCTACACGTGATAGCTGACGCTTTAAAGTGCGATATTCTATAATGGTCCAAAAGCGAGACTTCGGGGAGTTTCTAACAGTTCTTTTTCATTTAAGATAATATTTATTTAACAGATTGATGTACAGCCGCGCACAAGCCTATGCTTTCAGTAGGACTGTGTGGCGATGCCGTGCAGCAGCGATCGTTTCACAGACTGATGGCGTACAACGTGGAGTTATAGCAAGTCAGAAAATACAAAACAACAACACCGGAGGAAGGTTTAGAGGACGTAAAAATACAAAACAAAAAACGAAAAACAAGAAACAAAGATGCAATAAAATGAAGCATTGCTCAGCACTTGAGCTCAGCTGGCGTCAAAAAAAAGTGTGGCCGCTCTCAGCTTACCTCGCGAGGCTGTCGAATACAGATCATGTGGAAGATCATTATATAGCCTGAAACATACTATAATTGTGTGGTTCTCCCGTAATGTTTTGGAATTCTTGGTATCACATACCGACACACATGTAGACGTATTCATTTCGTGTGCAAACGAAATTTTAAAATGACTTATTGTTTAAACACATTGCCAAAACTAAGCCATCCTGCTGATTTGTAGAGACTGATTGATTTATCTGCAGTAACATTGTAAAGAAGACTTTTTGCATTACTTTTCACAATTCGATTAACCCTGTGTTTTCATGTTGAACAATTGAAAAACAGCACACGCCACAACGAAGAGTACTGTAACCCAGAGCTTGGGCCAATAACGTACTAATTGAGAATGGAGGAAGTACGTTGGTATTGTCGAGGGAACATGCAGCGCTTCGTGATTTCTTAGATATATCCCATGTGTGTGTTCAAGGACAGGTCACCCTGAAGGAACACACTTGGACATTTTAGCGAAGGTACCCGTTTTGTAGGGCGGAAGGAGGACATTGGGCATTCGGAGTTGTGCAGATATATGGAATCATTATTTGGTACTACCTTGTGGGTGTTGCGAAAACATGTCCCTTTACTTTTTTGAGGGATAACTTTACTTAAGTTTGCTTTGAACCAGTCTCTCAGCTTAATAGCATCTTTCTGAACGGCTGAAAGCACACTGTACTAATTGGTGCTGCTATACACACGCAAGCTATCGTCTGCTTGCTGCGGTATTTGATAGTATACGATCACGTCAACAATATACTTTAGATAAATGTTTAAAAAAGTGGCGATAAAATAGAACCCTGGGGGACATCGTTCACCAGCTAAAGCTCTTAACTCTGCTTAGGACCAAAACGACAATTTGAGAACGTGTGGACAGGTAGTCACGTAGGAAAGAGAAAAATGGTTCTTGAAAACCGTACCAATATAACTTGTTACACAAAATCTTAATATTAAAATTTTTGAAAGACTTTTATTGATCAAGAAAGAGACTGAGACAACTTCTTTTTTTTCAATGGTACCATGCAGTAGATCGGATAGGCTTACAACAAGTGCTTGCGTGCCCGAGCCCGAAGCAAACCATTCTTATGCCTATTTAAGAAATCGTGCTTTAGTAGGATCGAATTACGAAAGCATGTAGATGTTTTTCTACCATGCGTGATATGCAAGAAATAATAGCAATAGGACGCTAGTTGGACGCTAGTCCCTTTATTTGTGTATTTATTTATTTATTTATTTATTTTTTTTTATTTATTTATTTATTTATTTATTTATTTATTTATTTATTTATTTATTTATTTATTTATTTATTTATTTATTTATTTATTTATTTATTTATTTATTTATTTATTTATTTGTTTGTTTGTTTGTTTGTTTGTTTGTTTGTTTGTTTGTTTGTTTGTTTGTTTGTTTGTTTACTGAAATACCCTCAGGGCCGAAAAGCATTACACAGGGTTAACGCAACGAAACACAAAAGTTTTACAAAATGCCCCTGTAAATATTACGTGGAGTACACTTTCTCAATTATACAATTTTAGCTAAAAGGCTTTATAGCCAACAAAAGCACGAGAACTATGAAATCAAAAATTTCAAGGAGAAAAGAAAAATGAGAAAAATATAAGCAGTGTGCAGAAACAATGCAATAGCATAATTATACATAATTAGCTGACGCACTTTTGAGATCTAAGAGATTTTCAATGGTCGCCGCTGGAAAGGCGTGCGCCTGTTTTAATGACCATGGCAGCAGACCAAAGTCAATGATGCCATGCAGCATAAATAACAGTACATGTTTCAGTGCAACAAGGTTCCCAGATATGTTGGCAATGGAAATTTATCTATACTGCCCATTTGTTGTTTGAGGCTCGAGACAATGAAAAGTAGCTCTGGCTCTTTTATGGAAGTAAGAAAAGCGGAAAATGTTTCACAAGGTATGCCGAAGAAATGTGTATTAGGAGGCACAGCGGTATAGTCAACGCAAAAAAAATCATGGGCCATCTCCACTAATGTGAAACCTGGGGAGGGGCGAAGCATATAAGTGTATTCTTTGCGCCTTGGCGTTTTCCCAACGAAGATAAAGCCGTTGAGAGGTGGAGGTTTTGCTGTAAAAGTCTGTTGTCTTCGAAGCCCGAAGCTCTCTGGCGCGAGGCCTAGACGTGTGTCCCGATGTTTTTTTAGTACGCGTTTCGAAGCGCTCCAGCGCGAGGTGTAAACGAGTGTCTCGGTGTTTTTTTTTTAGTACACGTTACGTTCAAGCGCGACGCGCGAAGGAGTTTTCTGGTGTTTTAGTACCATGATTACATGAAATGACGATTACGACGACGATGACGACGACGACAAAAGACGCCAACACCCCCAGCCCCTAAGGGTCTTCTCCCCTAAACGCACTGTTAAAGCCATCAGCCAATCACGAAGATAAACCACCAAAGTTACATTCCATCGTATCTAGAATAGATCTTCTTTGATTTCCACGAAGCTCATTAATCACATACGATGTTTTAGCAGTACGATGACTGGAATTTCAGAATTTATTAGCGTTGTGCTTCCTCTTTGACGCAGGTATGAGCGCGGTAACTCTGTTTCTAACTGTGCGAAATTCGGAGGGGACATTAGTGTTGTTCGCGGCTCAGCGGCATTTCGACCAAAGTGCATCCTTTTCAATACCTGCCTTTTTTTTTTGATGTTCTCCAGTGTGAGCAATGTGAGCGAAGGCGGGATTCGTGTTAGTGTACCGCTTGTGAGTTGAGTCCTTGTCTGGACGCCAACCAATGGCATCGCACAGAACGGAGGAAAAAGGGGGAGTAATCCGTCCTGAATCTTTCCCCGGTTGATCTCACGAGAAGGTTCCATCAGGTGTTGCGCGAGTGGGTAGCCCCACCTCTGGAGACGCGGCGCTGTCGTTCATAATCCAACGCAGGTTCAGCTGGTGAGAACCAGCTTGGAACTATTCCCCTGCTACCTTGCAAGCCAGTGCCATTTTTATCGGGGGGTGCAGGTAACTGATCAGTTGCTCTCATACTGCTGCACTTAACCACTCGTTTTATCTGTTCGAAGTCGTGCCGACTGCAGTGTCTATGGCCTCAAAAAGCTTGCACATAGGTAGGTGATAAGCGCCAAATTCTTGCACTAGGGTGGCGCCGTCACTTCCCTGTCTTGTACTTGCTCGCTTAGTACAAGCGAACGGGCAGTCGAACTCGTTCTAGGTAGAATGGCGAGGGTCTTCTACCGTGCGCAGCACTGCTAGAATCGAATAACGGTGTACTGCACGGAACCTAGGTAGTGAAGGAACTGCTTTTCTGTGTGGCGATAGTTCTTTTCGCTACGACCGGTTCTTTACCTGACGTGGCGCGCAGCTACGCAGGCGGTGACCATGCACGCAAAGGGGAATTTGGCCTACCTGCTGCTCTCTATGTTGCCTCCCTTCGGTCTCACGTCGGGCTTGGTGAAGCTTCTCCACCTCGATCGCGAGAACCAGTTCTGCGACGCATTCTCTGACGCGGCGCACGGGGGCCCGAACACACTGCAGCAGGCCTGTAGCGCCACCGTGGCTGAGAGGAAGCCACTCGACTACTCGGCCATCGACATCTGCTGCCAAAGTACGCTGCATGGGCAATTCAAAGGCTTGGGAGGGGGCCGTGACCACGTGACCACTTCAATGTTAGGGAATCAGTTCTCACGTGGGCGCTTGCACCAAGGCCCTGTTGTCATACAGAGAAATACATCAGTGGCTGATTAATGAAAATGTCATGAAATTGCAGTTCGGAGGGTGTAGTTTCCCATGTGCTGCTGTTGATCAGCCATCGACGCCTGCTGCGAGAGTACGCTGCGCAGCCACTTGGAGCTTGGGAGGAAGCTATCATCACGTGCCCACTTCATTGTTAGTGAATCAGTCCTCATGTGGGCGTTCCCACCAAAGCTCTACCATATATTAGAATACCTGATAAGATCCATTGAGGAAAGCGACAATTGAAAACACTATCACTTTACAATTTGGAGTGAGTAGCTGCCCATGTGCCGGTGTATTTTTTTTTTTCACGCATGAGATATGACGCCATCCTGGCGTTTGACCAACGAGTAACGCTTTGTTTTTTAACATTGGCTGTTACAGATCGTGGGGCCTCAGCCCAGGGCCCCTACACGCTTAACCCGTTCTCGTTACATTTCCTGTGCATCGGCGTCAACCTGCTGATACACGTCGTCGAAGGGGCCTTCATGTTCACCGTGCTCGCGTTCCTCGACTCCGGCACCCTGATGACTCTCAGAAACACTTTGGCGGAGAAGGTACAACTTTTCCCACTATTTTATTTGAATTTCCAACAAGCCGACATGAAATGCCAACGGTACATGTGAAACAGTACGGGGGATGGATTATTAAAGACAGGTCGTTACCTTCTCGTAAGTTGCAGAAATGGATATATGGGATTACAGAAAAAAATGTGCGTGCGTATGCATACGTCCGGCACAGTGATTCCTCCAATATCCTCCTATCAGGAGGCGGTTTGTTCAGCGGCCTCCCAGGCTGCTTACTTACCTTACTACCACTTATAGTGTTACCACTAGCTGTTACTTCTCACACAGTTATATCTGAAACCGATATAGCATATCGTACACCCAACACGAGAACTACAGGTGCAGTCGATTGGTTTCGTCGCGGCGGGGAGTGAATTTACCACAAACACCGTTAAGGAGCCTGTAATCGGGCACAGAGAAGCAGAAATTGACCACTGAGCTGACTGCTCAGCAGGACCCCGTAGCCATCTGTAGGGCCCTGGGCCACCTCACAGAGACGCCAGCTGCACGAATACAGGGCTCACGGCATGTCCCATGTCAAGAAACGTGACCATCGCATGGTCAAGAAACGTGACCATGCGATGGGTGGAATACAAAGCACGGTTTCAACGGCATACAAACGCGTGCAAGAAACTTCGCGTGCTTCTAATACCGGAGCAAATTGTCCCGGTTGACTTGGTAGGACTTGATTGCTGGCTTGTTGGTTCATGAAGTACGAAGTAATAAGTTATCAGGAATGCGTTATAAGGAATAAGAAATAAGGAGAAGAGAGGACAAGACGAGCGCACACCGCACGCACACCGCGCTCGTCTTGTCCCCTTTTCTCTTCGTCCTCGTCTTTTGCGCAAACTTATTCCTTCGTACGTCCCTGTTGGGCCGAGCCTCAAGTTTGCATGGTAGAGGTGTGAGGTCCTCAAGCATTCCCCAAAATCTGCCAACAGATTTGCAGAAATCCATAGTGTTTCGTGAAACAGTGTGAAGGAAAACGAGACACCCAATGGAAACAATAACATAAGCGCTGAGTAACAACTGAACTATGAATATGTGCCCATGGCATTTCTCGACTTTCCAACTTTCTTACATAGCTATAGTTGCACTATGTGGAGTACTTATGCATTGCCACTCCTGCGATCTGTGGGGGTCCGACTCTTCTTAGCTCTTTTGGCGTTTCCGCGGTCATCTTTTGGATACGGTTTTTAACATCGACGGAGTCTTTAAATGTGTTTTCTAAACTCCACATTTAAATTGTAGCTAAAAGTAAAAGAACTTCAAGAAGTTTCCGTTGTGTACTTGCATTTTGCCTCAAATTCTTCAATGTAGTTTAGTCACTTGATAATGTTGACAGTTATGACCATGCCAGTAGAACTAGTGGTGAGAAAGTTCTTTGCCACTTCGTTTCCGTTGGTACTGTTATAGATGAGGTGTCGGTTACAATGATGCGGTCCGCTGCCGCTCAAATGACACGCTCTTCATGTTCATGGAGAGGAAACGCCAGTTTATCCAGTCTCTCCTGTTCATGATCACACAGAGGCAGCCGGTCCAAGGCATGCGTCGAATCTGTGTTGCTCAAGCGTAACGATCTTGTATGTCAGTTTTGCCATGTAAGTCTTCTATAAATATGCTCTTAATTTTAAAGCGGGCCAGAAGTGCGTGTTGGCGTCATTGCCGCAAATGTGATTCCCGAGATAATGGCGTAGCACGGCGTACGTGAAAGCAGAGTCCTCGATGCTTCTCCGGTCATGAAACTCCCGGCCAAGTTTCGTACGGGGACAGAGGCTACCGCGAGTGGCGCTACCGCAGAACGAAGAGCATCGGACGGCCTCCGCTGCTGTGTAGCCAGACCGGCAGGCAGGAACGCAGTAGCAGCATGCCCGTTCGCAGCAAATTTTTTCGCCACTCATAAAATGACAAGTCCATTTGAACGGCCCACGACACGTAAAGCGAAAGCGCATTGCTGATAAGGCGGCGAGCGTCTGTTTTATCTGACTCCGTGGTCCGTTCCCTGCCAAGCGCGCTCTGACCACGCCCCGGCTGCCCTCCGATAAACACCAGCGCCGCGGCGCGGCAGCGTACGAAGCTCTCCCATAGCGTGATGGCGAAGTTTCATGACCAGAAAGGCATTGAAGGACTCTGGTGAAAGCAACATGACGCTGCCTGCGGGCACGACGGAGAACGGCGTCGACCGTCCCACAACGCGTGATTGTCCCGGTAAGCGTTGCGTTTTGCAATCAAACGGGGCGCCTCTCCTTTACATACATTTTCGAAGATTTTGTTGGCTCTCGTATATTCACGCTTATCGGCTGGAATAAGATGTCGCTTCGTGGTGAAATAAGTTCACTTAGACGCATTCGATGTGGAATTTACCCTACGCTACAATTACATCGTATTCCGTCTCACCTCCCTGACAAGGTGGACATGCTGGTAGCGTACCTTTGTCTCGGCTCCTGCAGCACAAAGCCTAATGTCTCGGTTTGCAGGCGCAGATCCTGCGCGCTGAGTTCGACTCGGACATACAGCAGGAGAGCCAGAAAGCTCCCCGTCTGGCCAAGGTAGCGGGACTCGAGCAGCACGCGCTTGTCGTGTGCGACGTGTGGCGGACGTGCGCGAAGAACGCCGTGCCTGAGCTCAAGGCCATCAACCTGTCACTGCGCCAGGGCGAGTGCTTCGGCCTGCTGGGCGCGCACAACGCCCGCAAGACTGTGCTGCTCGAAGTGCTGAGCGGCCTGGCCACGCACTCAGCCGGCGACGCGTACAGCCAGAAGTTCGTGCTCTCTCAAGGCCCGAGGAAGGTGCTCTCTCTCTCTCTCTCTTTCTTTTTCTCTCTCTTATAACTCCTCTGTTCATGGGCGAGGCACGTGACCTCATATATAGAGATAATGCCTCGTACAGCAAATTTTCTGAGTAGCTGCCCTTCGTGTACGCACGCACACCGTCTCTGAAAAAAGGTAGAAAAGGGGAGAAAATCGCGGGTTTTCTCCCTCATCCCAGCGAGTTTCTCCTTTAGCTTGTTGCACGTAGCGCCCTCTCTACGGCGTCTACCAAACACCGAAATGGGGGAGGAAATATTCGCCCTTGTCTGCGATCTGCCGTCGGCGCCGACGCAACCGTTCTTCGTTGCGCAGTGGCTTTCGCCGATCGGACGTATACGACGACTCTGTGCAACACCACCCCTGCAGTGCGCTGCTTACTTATCCTCTCACTGTCTTTTTTTAAACAGGCAAATGCACGGCTCGCCAGCCGTGTGTTTCGCGCACATTTTGTGGGCGCCACTGCATGCTCGCTGCCTGCTTCCTCTTCAACGTTACTACCGCATTTGAGGGCGCTTTCAACTGACGCCCAGGGGTATAAGAAAGCAGCGATGATAGTAAGCAAGCCCCTTTTCCATGAACGAGCACGGAGCGCAGATATATATGCATCAGTTTCCAACAACAGAAACGGCTTCGAGTCCCGACGGTTGCATAGGCGTTTCAAAGTATTGAATTGTTTTATAAACTAATGCACACGCACTTCTTTCCATACCTAACAGGCAATAAAGAAGGAAGATACGGGAAAAAAACAAAATAGAACATCATATTGTTTTATATACGATTACCATGCCCTTTTTTTATATGTAACAATCAAAAGAGAAGGAAAATACGAGCATTAACAAAATAGAACCTCTTGCCCCGGGCGCTGCGCCTGTTTGTAGCGTTTGTATCGTGCCGGGAACGAAGTTGGGTCTTGTACCAAACACAATCAAAAATTAATGAGGGGTAGTAAATGGCCACTGTTTTATTTTTAAGGGGGAAAAAGATATCGCAAAGTTTAATTACCAAATCTAGCAAGTAAAAAACGCATTTTATGAAAGCGGTAACCATTATGGGCCAGGCGATACTTTTACGATACTTTTTTAATTTGGGGCTAACGGTCACTATCGTGCAAATGTCTGAAAAAGGATGGCCATTGAAGTCTAAAGCTGAAAATTTCTCTTGGCGAAATGGTTTGCACACATTTTTCATCCAGGCGTCAAGAACACCTCAAGCTTTATTCATTTGCTTGTACTTTTTGCGCGGATAATACAAATGTGGGCACGCAGTACGTCGAAAAGAAAATATAGTGCATATCATTTAGGTAGTCACCCATCCAATACTTCAAACATTTTTTTGCCGCACCAGCTGCCGGCTTGAGAGCTTTTCTTTGAAATGCCAGCACACACATGCATGACATGCAATGCACGGAGTTTCGTCGAACGGGTCCTTGCAGTAGTGGTATTTGCACTCGGGTGCACGCTTCTTGAATACAGAAAAAGGTGCAACTGTCGGCATTTGAACACGCACTGATGCAGGATGTTCTGTTTTTTTTTTTTTGTTTTTTTTTTTTTGACAGCGAAAATCTTTACGGCCTTGCCTTATTAGTTCACCTTGGTGGCCGCTATGAGCACCGGTACTGAAAAAAAAGTCTTTCGAAAGCACAATTTTGCTCCAGCGCGATTGTTTTTTTTTTTTTTTTTTTTTGAGGAGAGCCATGAATGAACGAACAAACTTTTTTTTTTTGATTCTGTAAAGAATCCAGACGAACGAGAAATGGGAAATCATGTCCTCGTTCAAAAAGCTTCAAGATCACAGTATCGGCCTCAGGGATTCGCAAACTTTTATCTGCTGGAAATATCATTCGTATGCTTAATTACAGATAAATTGCTGCGTAGAAGCTTTTATAGCAATGCATGGCCCGTTCCTCGGATGAACATTTTGGGGAACACTTTCAAAAAGGTAACGCATGTTTTCAAAAAATCGAAGTGGTTGAAATGATACGAGTTCAAATAGGAAGGTCGTATTGGGAGTAGATTGATAGGTGAAGGGCGTTTTGGGAATAGGTTGAAACAGGAAGCGCCGAAACGGGTAAGGTGTTTCGGGAACGAGCGCGCACGGGGAGGGCGTTTTGTGAATGGGATCAAGCGGTACGGGTTCAAACGGGAATGGGTTGTTTCGGAGTACATCCTCTTCGAAGATCTGCGTTACTGTGGAAATTCAGGACGTTACACGATTCGCCATTGTCGCTTTTTAAAATTTTTCCCTTTGGTGGGTTTTTAATATTCTGTTCGACCAATTACCCCTATTTACGCTATTAGAGAGTTTTAGCAGTCCGTTCGTTCCGTCGCGTACGTAGCTAGCGTGTTGACCGGGAACCGTCTGGGCACTTGGGAATTCGTCACGGTAGGGGATTAGTTCCGCAGGCCTGCCTTCGCCATGTCCGCGCCTCCTCGCCCTTCCGCGCGCGCAGGCGCAGACCGGTCCCTGTCAACCCGGTAACAACGTAACGACCGGAGCAGACGGACTGCTAAAACTCTCTATTATTGCGCAGCAACCCAGTAGTACGCAGGTTTTATAACATACTTACACGAACTCGACTGACCCCATCGATCGTTCGATCGCTCACTCAGAGATACTCAGGTTGGGATCCTAATATTAGACTTCCCCTTTTACAAAAGCCACACCAGCTGCTCTCAAGCAGCTATAATTGGTCATCTCATCAAGCCTGTAATTGGACGCAATGTACTTCAGAGAAACGGCGCAATTATTTTTGAAGATTACTATTTTTTATACACAGCGAACTGGTCGTCGCGTTCTTCGCTTTCTCGTCACATGGCACAGTTACCACTACGCGTCTTCACTACAATATCTGATACTACCCGCTAAACTGCATTGCAATGCCGTCTTAGTAGGGCAGCAGGATTCTTTCCTGGAGGTCTGTCCATCCGCTATAATGTGTAGGGTCGTGGCATGATAAGATATCGAAGCTGTAGTTTTTAAATGTACTCTAAAGACGGAGTAATTTGTTTTAACTAAAAGATTACGCGTTTCATAGCTCTCCTTGCAGCTAGAGGCGGCTAGCGATGTTTTGTTGGCTGATAAATAATAGGAACTGGCATTTGTCTCTGCCCTTTTCCTCGCACTTTTTCGAGACGGATAGAGGTCCGCCATAAAGTGCCGAGGTCGATCTGGGCCCGACTTTACTTGTTCTCATCGGCTTCCGTTTTTGTCGCAGGGATTGGAAGCCAGTCATAAAGGGTCATTTTAACGTCACCTACCTTGGTGGAGTACAAGCAAAGTCGGCCATATAGCACTGCCCTTCTATGGCGCGCCTCGAGTTCTTCCCCACGACGTATATACTGCCTCCTAGGAGTAGGTGTACAAAATACACGCGCAGTTGTCCAGCAATAAAGTTGACCGCCGTCCATTCCCGGCCGCGTTACCGATCGCGTTGAAATATCTTGACTCTTGCCGCTGCCATTTGTATGAGTATTCGCCGGTGCTAAGTAGGTACGGCAGTCCTTTGCACTCATCTACATCGACCTTTCGACTATACCTAATTCTTCCGCAAGGCTAAGCATTTCAGTAGAGTTGAAACTCAAATACTGCCTATTGGCTGTGGTGAGGCAAGCTGTTTTTTAATGTTCGCTAACTCTGTTTGTCTCCTCTAAAAAGCTTGCGCTGAGAAAAAGTTCCCGTACACATTTATTTTACATTTACAAGCCCCGCTCCCAGTCTCCGCTTCATGAAAACGCTTAGGTAAGTTTTACCTTGTAAATCACGTTACACCATTGATGACTTATCATATCTTCAACCTTGTTGGAGGAAATTGTATGTGGTGACGATACTTGTTTCCGCGCTTTTTTTTATCTACTGCATTTATAAACCACTGCTTCTGCTGCTGCTAAAGTATTTGTAAACGCGACACTCTAATGTACGACATAAGCGAACTCGCTTTTACACAAGCACTTCTCCGTTTCTCGTTTGCTTATTTTTTGTCGTTGGATGTGATGCATATGCGCGGCTTCGAGCAATCAATTGGCCCATATGCACGTATGTTAGCATGTATCCCCAGATCCATTACCTCAATCTCATCATCAAGTAAGATAAATACCGTTTGCGTGAAAAGGGAAAGGGGAAGGAGGAGTGATGGGTAAGAGGGCCCCGATCCCGTCGATCAAAAAAACAGCATCCCCTTCCTTTTCTGAAGGCGACGCTGAATGGGACTCTAATTCCCCCCACTCTTCATGAATCACAATCGGAGATGGGTATAGAGCACACCGATACCCACCTCCCGAAGGGCGCAGTAGAGTGGGATCCAGTTGAGTGAAGATCTTATTCACGATCCCTTCTGGTCATCATAGGACGGAACGCAGGAGGCTCCTTACGATCGATAGTGTGCGGCGGTATTTCTTGTATCGGTGCCGATTCCACGGAGAGAGCAATTAACACTGAATTCTTCTTCTCCTCGACCAGTGGCAGTCGCAGATCGGTTACTGCCCGCAGCAGGATTGCCTCCTCAGCAACCTGACTGTGCAAGACCACCTTGTGCTGTTCGCACGCCTACGTGGCCTTCCCGGCGGGCGTTTGCGCGACTACGTCAACAACATGCTCAAGACGTTCCGCCTGCAAGAAAAGGGGCGCGAATGCCCTCGCGATATGAGGTGCGTATTTGTTGCGTAGTTCGTCATGACATGGCATGCTCCATTCCACCGTCAGCATAAAACGGGGAGTTCGATGTCTATACGATTTGCGTTTTTTCCCATGTATCCGTTCGTCAGTACTTGGGCTTGGCGTCGTTATGTGCTTGTATGTCTGTGCGTGTATTAATTGCATTGTCCACTTTCTTTGATGTCTATACGATTTACGTTTTTTCACATGTATGCCTCAGTCAGTAGTTGGGCTTGGCGTCGTTATGTGCTTGTATGTCTGTGCGTGTATTGCATTGTCCACTTTCTCTAGTGGAACATAACTTTACATAAACATAACTTTACATGTTAAAACGTATATTGATGGTTAATATTGTTTTTACTCACGCAAAGGTCGCTTCAAAGAGCGCCAAGAGGCTGTTTGAATTAGAGTGAGCTGGTCAAGATTTGTCAGGTTTCACTCGGGGACAACGTTAGAAAATTGTTTTATGACATTTGTAGATGCTACCAAATCCAAGGACACCTACCTACTCCTCATGATGTAACAAATGCGGAGAAATGAGTGTTGAATTGTGGAACGAATGTCCCGATATTGTGTGCGCCGCCTTGTTTCACATCTGCTGTGCATGTAGGCGGTTCATTGTCCATAGCCGCACACACAACTGCACCCATGAATTTCCTAGAACGAGTGTCAAGTGTAAGACATGCACGGTCCTCCTATGTGCGGTACCGATGTTGTACCTACAGTGACACGTGGTTGATGGTTCGCGTGCTTTTTTTTAGATAAGCTATTTATTTCTCTCTGTACAGTACAAAATAAAATACGAGAGGGGACAAAAGGAAAAAAGCTGCCCTTTGCAGCTTGAGCACCTCTTACGCCCTACATAAGACAACAGCAGTGATGTAGCACGCAGAGACGGAACGACCACATTATTTCAACATTTTTACACAATAGTAACGGTAAAATCAACACTTTACGTTGCTATAAAAAAGAAGCAGTTATAGAAAACGAAAAACCTATGCAAAGCAGAACTACGTAAAAATATGCAAAACTATGCAGACCAAAAGTACATGTAAATCCTCAGTGATTACGGGATCCGACTAAAACAAAGGCTCAAAAATATACATTAGCTTCGCTAACATTTTCTTTGATACATTCGTTATAGAAACATTTGCTGCCAGCGTGTTTAAAAGTCTCGTAAGGTGTACAAAACAGATTGGTAACAATGATTGGTGCGACAGAATGGCAATGACCACAAGGCACGATGGCGTACACAGTAAGCTGGTTCATGACGAACTAGCTGAAACATAGACAACAGGGCACTGTTATTGATGACTACAGCAGTTCTGTACATTGAAAGTAGTCTGAACGCGTTCGTCCTTTTTACCTTTGCGGGATTTTTTTCTCTCTTCGTTACCATGAGTCATAGCCATAAACAATTGCCCTTGTTAATCATATATATACACTATAAACGGACACCTGCTATATATGCTATCACATAATTGCTACTTGTGTAATTACCGCGTTCAACTTCCTCGTGTAGTACCAATTATAGGTCTCTAACTAGTTTCAAAGTCGAAGGCCACAACACTAGTCGCCTGGAATCCCGGAGTTGGGGTAGCCCGGAAGTTCCGGGCTTGTCTCGCATTGCGGAGGGCCTTCGTTTTATTCCCGTCCTACGCAAAACTTGCAAAAATTTTTTTCACCTCGTTACTTTGTTTATGGGAGCTTCCGCGGGAAATTTAGTGCATTCTAAACTTTCATTCACCTGTTTTTAACTGTTGAGTAGTGTACACATTTTTGTTCCATCCGTCAGCTATTTTGTATGCCGTGTACGCCGGATTTTCGACCCACATGGTAAAGCTAATGCATTCGAGGCAATACATTGTAATACTACAAGTGTACCAGAGACGGGTGTTCACCTATTTTATTCGTAACCGCCACATATGAACGTGGCCTAGTCCCCATCATCTTCTTCTAACTCAGTCCTCTCCAGATCCTTCAAAAACAGGTATAGGCACATATCAAACGTCAGCACGGTGATTTGTAATGAATGAAAGGCTTAACGATTGAACGAATGAAGTCTGTAATGAATGAAAGTACAACAAAATTACGACACCATACAAATATCCTCTTTTAATCAATGTCGTCTGTTGAGCACTTACCGCAAGAACTTGCCTTCCAACAGTCCGGGAATACGTACTCCATCACTTAAAGAAGAATAAGCCTTCTCTACCACCGAGCATTGATTTCGGTCCGCCGCCTGTGCGCAAGCTTATAGGGACAGTGAAAGTAAGGTGCTCGTCACTAAAGCCTACAAAATCAACGGGATGCGTTCAAATCTTCCTCAAAAATGTAAACGGGGTCAATCCTAAAGCCTGTTTTTTGCTCCCCTCTACGTGCTCTTAATAAAACCAGAAGGATAGGGTTCGGAAAATGTCGCTCAAGGACCGAATACGCCCTCTACTTTGCGCATAAATGATTTTGGGAGTACGGCCGCCTTTCAGTCAGTACCCCTTTCTCCACGACGCATAGCAGTTTTCTATTGGCAGTTGTTGTATTGATAGTTCATAGCTCTATTCTATTGATATTCTACTTATCAACTCTGTTTTGTTAAGTACTCCTAATTATCTAATGTGTGCGCCACGCATCACCCTTCGCCCAGTAATAAATCAACGTGGTCGTACCCCGTGGTTACTGTACACAGCAAGATTTTGATCCCCCGTGAGTTTGTGCAGACTACAAGATACCGCTGGAATCCGTAGAGTATTACCGCTTATAACACCTACCAATACTTTGCTCAGAACACTTTGTCGTGGTAACTGGTCTGTCGACCCAAGACGAAAATTTGGTCATGCGTTTTGCAGTCAATTCATGCACAGATGTACTTGTAGAAAATGGAGCCTACTGGAGGTCTTACACAGAAAAAAAGACAATAGCTCCAATGTCGGGCATTGTTACTACAAGAATTACAAAACGAAAATTTCTAGCAACCCTGTAAAGAGCCGCATAACACCTGTGCAAAGAACGCGCTTCGCTCGTTTGTGAGAATAGATGTTCACCGAATCGTAAAGCTAAAAAAAAGCAAAATCACTTGTGGCTTCAACTGGGGCGCATTTTCCCTTAAATTCATCTTGAAAAACAGCTTGAAAACTATTAGATCCCGGAGTATCATTCTACACAAAGAACAAAAAAATATTACGCTTGGCACGGATACCAAAACTATCTTGAGGGGGCAATCGTATGCGAATAGAACATATTATTTTTATACCATCGCCATGGGCCCACTAAGAATTACTGCAGCAAGCGTAATGAAACTGTAACAAGTAGTCTCCCTAAGACAAGGTGTCTGCACGCAGTCTGTGCTTTCAGAATAGCACTATTCTTACTATAAATATTCAAGTGGGGATTTCCTCCGCTCATAGAATATTCACCTGTCACCAGGGGATGGAATGAAGGTGAAACTTAGTGCTGAGCATGGTAATTTGTCCGTTTCGCAGCCGCACTCAGGAAATGGAGGAAGCTCCTGTACTCGAGGAAAATCCTCGAGTACAGGAGCACCTTGAAAGGTGCGGCCTAATGAAAGAAATGCAATGAACTGGCGCTTCGCATTTGACTGCAAGGTGGGAACAAAAGCTGCCTTTTCCTGTTACGCTGGTACTACCAGCTTAGGAGAGAGGGTCGTAGTTTCACTTAATGCATGTCTGTCAAACGTTTTTTTTTTTTTTTTTTTAAGCCTCTCGGACAAGCGGAAGCTTTCGCTGGCCATTGCACTGACCGGCACCCCCAGCCTGGTTTTTCTGGACGAGCCTTTGCAAGGAGTGGACGCCGTCACACACCAAAGGCTCTACCAGGTCATCCAACACCTTTGCAAGAAGTCGAAGACTACTTTCCTATACGCCTCCACTGGGTAAGCAGCCCGTGCAACGGCGTGACCGTGCAGAAATCCGAACTGTCTATAGCATGAACGTGTAGCAGGAGGTGCTACGTCCTGCTGCAATTTTTCTTGTGCACAGTTAGCCTTGGACACGAGAGAAGTGGGTCAGGATTAGGGCGATGGTGGCGCGCTATGACGTACACACAGCCATACAAACAGTGTTCTTTGGGTGTAGTTATGCGAACTATTTTATGATACCATTCGGTGGACACTTTGGCGCCCCGAAAGGAGATCCATACACGATATCAATGAGGTCACTCAGAAGCATTCTTTTGAAAGGGGAGTTTGGTCTAAGGCTTCTCCGGTTGGCAGCGTGACTCATTTAATCTCAGTTCTTACTTGACGGCAAGATCAAGAATTTGACCTGGGGCGTCTCGATGAGCGCACCCTATAGTTAGATCTACACGACGCAGACCTCAGTTGTGCTGGCGGCCCCTGATGCAGCATGCGGCAGCTGGAGCTGATGTGCAAGCGGCTGGCCATAATCGTGGACGGCCACCTGCAGTGCATCGGCACCATCGACCACCTGCGCGAGAAGTTCGGCCAGGGCATGACCGTCAAGATCCAGCTGTCGGGCCCCGAGAAAGAGCGCGTCCTCGAAGTGCAGCCCGTCATGACGGCACTCTTCCCCGACAGCCGCCTCATCTACTACCACCGGGTGAGAACTCTTGTCGCCTCTCCCACTGCATTACTCGCGTGCCATGTTAAACGGGTGCGAGGTATCTTAACCGGCGTTTTTATGACATGAAAAGTGCCCCTCTAAGCCTCTCGGGAGGTTCACCACATGAGGCCTACGTCACGTATTCTAAGAAGTCCGGCATCCCTATCCACACAAGCGCTCCTCTACAAGGATACTTTGTGCCTGGCCCAAGACGTCACACACAATTCTCGGATAAAAAAGGGTAGAAAATATGCGCGCCTGGTAGGATCCGAACCCACAGCTTTCCGATTACGCTTTCGATACGCTATTAGCTCAGCTACACCTATCAGTTGCCACCATATTTTATGTTCTTACAAATTCGTTTGAAGGGTCAAATTTCTTTTTATTTACATCGGCTTTGTGTAGCGCAAATGAGTGCATATATGCCCGCACGTTTCAGATGGGCACTACAGAAACTTTGTGCTTTAAAACGCTGTTGAAGTTGAACTGTAATACCATTAAAGGGGCACTGACACAAAATTTCGAAGGCGAGATAACTTCGGAGATAGATTGGTGAGAACACATATACATCATCTGCAAAATATCAGCGGCGAATACAGCCTAGAACATATTTAAAATCAATTTTAAAGTGTGCAAAACGCTACCGAGCAGCCAGCAGAGGGCCACGCGCAATCGACATCCGAGTGTAAATAAACAACATCCAAACACGTCACGAGTTTGTGTTTGCCGCTTCCACATTGCCGGCGTTTTTCGGCTCGCCGCTCCAATCGGAGGGCCGGAGTGGCCGGAGGGCGGAGCTTCTGCTCTCGAGAACGAACGACCCGATCGTTGGCGGCGGAGGCGCCGTGATTTCGTCAGCTAATCGGGCAGCTGGCTGCGACCAAAGTTCTACAGCGATTCCAGGCACTCTGTTTCTATAACTGTTTATTACCATTGGATGCGAAAACGCGCCGGAGGCACGAAAAGCCCACTGAGCTAGCCGCACGGTCGCTGTGCAGGCGGCGGCCACAGCCGCGAAGTGGCCCAGGCCGGCGCAGGTAGCTCGAGTGATAGCTTGTTACCGCTGCACGAAATTGTCCCAAAGTCCCGACCATGGTGGCTTACATGAGAAAGGAGTTGATGATGCGATGGCGGGTTGCATTAAAAATTGTCATCTGCACCGCTTACGAGAGCGGCACTCGAATATCCGCCGCAGTGCTAAGCCGAACACATCTGTAGGCGGACCTATAGGCAGACCGGGTGGCTGCTCCCAGCGCGCGTCTTGCCACCCACCGTCTCGAGCGTCGCGCGTCGTTCTTTAGCCGCGGTAGCATTTGCACTCGCAGTGCCTGTGTCACATCCACGGTCGCTTTTTAATTAAGCGCCTCACGAGATCAGTACGTGGGGGCATTCGCAGAAACTGCCGTCGATGCGGATTCGACAGTGCTACGGTGGCTCTGCTCTGTGATATCCCTCCGACGGTCACGTGGTCAGCTTTGTGCACACAAAATCCACAAAATCCATCGTTTCGCGGCACTCGCTGAAACCGAAACTGCGACTGGCCGCATTGAAAATGCCTCTAATTAAACAACCGTCGCACGCTGAAGCAAATGAGGTTTCTACAGGTTATAAGTAGGTCACTAGCTACTTATTGCAACAAAAAAAACAAGATGCAAAATTTTTGTGTCAGTGCCCCTTTAAGTAATACGCCCCATTCAGTAATATCATTCTTCGTCGGCATGCAGGGCCTGCTGAGCTTCGAGATGTATGAGAAGCGTCCCTGGAGCGAGGTGTTCTCGAGCATCAGCCTACTGCTCCAGGGGTTCCGCTGCGACTACGTGCTCGTCTCCGAGACAATGCTGGAGGACATCTACCTGGCCTTCTCGAAGTCCTATTACCATGGCACGACGAACCGCCCACGGAGCGTGTTCTGATTGTTGAGGCGTAGTCGCCCTTTGGGCTTGCGACCGTCACATTTCTTCATCATTCATAATGCCTTCGTGAATTATTTTCACCTGTATTTAGGATTCTCTTTCCTTTCTTTGTTATTGTGACTCGTGATTACTTCGGAAGTCTGCATGTTATCATATGTGTATATCGCAGTTTTTCAACTTGTATATATGGTTCGCGTCGCATTGTACCATCTTATGCCTCGCTTTGTATACCTGTACCTCGCTTAATACTTTCCGTATACGTTTCCTTTGGAAGGCGGCAACCAGGCACTATGGCTGTATCATGACCTTGCTTTTCGTACTGTTCATTCACATGTCTATCTAGGATGGTATAGCGGCAACGAAACATTTTTTTGTCCTACATGCGTTGTGTTACGTAGAAAGATCTTGTCATGTTGCGTACATTCTACATGCTACGGTACGCATGGATTTCCATTATCTTTGTTGCGGGTTAGAACAGTAGCTTCTAAGTACGCTCCTTTCAGTGCGCACTTGTGGTTCGTGCCTGATCCCCTGATCGTCAGAAACGTCGTGGAAACTATTAAATGGCGATAAGATCCGCGCAATTGCGCAGAAAAACTTGGTTGAAGGTGCCAAACAGGACAAGTTTTCGTCTACATACAAGGACGCCGACAAGTTGGACAAAGTATCCACGACTTTTCTCTCCTACCCATTAAGCATGCGGGAGACTGAAAAGTTCTAAGGAAGCAACCAGCTCACTGGTGTCTTAGGGGGGCTTCTCGCTGAAACAACACTGCTTGCGCGACTGACCTCCCACTTACGGAGAAAACATTGTCCAGGCATTCAAAGAACTCGCATGCATTGCAGTTTTGTGTATGTCTGACATAAAAGTACACTTGTATTAAACTACCAAACTTTTCATTGTGTTCAGCCCCGCTAAATGTTTATTTTTAAAAATAACTACTTTGTTCCGAGCTATTTTGAGATGGACAGACGGATGGGCGGGCGAATGGATGGGTGGACAAAATTTATACCGACTCCAATCCATGGAGCCGCTATGATCTGGTACATCAGGTGACGCTATTGTTTTGGGAGAAAAATAACTATACAGACGGATGACCGTTCCGTCTGGTGGCGCGAGCCAGTCTTGGAAGGAAGAGGGGGGGAGGGAGAAAGGGGTTTCAAATGAGTTGAAAGGAATGCTTAAGAACCATAGCAGCTTCAAAGAATATAAGCGTATTGGGTACGCCAGAACGCTAAGAGCACCGTGCAGAGCTGCGATGGCCTTCTATCGATGTATGTGTGGGGCTCAAAGGCTATCCGTTTGTGCTTGCCGCATAAGACAAGCATATGCCCGAGGTAACAGGTGAGAGGGAGAAGGAAGAGTCTGCCTATCTCTGACTAACTGTTGCACAGTGGCGTCGAAGTAAACGGGCCTGTCGCGCCAGCGTGGATGGGTGGAAAGGGATTGGCCAGGGCGTCTCCGAGTCTCCCAGTTGGGACGGAGCACGGGAGAGCTGACGCACCAGCACGTACCCCGGCACGCTTGCGTGACCGGGAATGAAGTCCAGCACGTAACTATTACCAGTGTGTTTGGCCAGATGAGTGTGGAGTGGTCGCATCATATTGATGGGAAGCAACTTCGCCTGGAACAAGCGGAGGGCATCCCCACTCGCTGAGGATCGCGCAGTTAACAGGAGTGGCTAAGGATAAGATTGCGTCAGTGATTACTTGGGCCTCAAGAGAGAGAGAGAGAGAAATGCTTATTAGGAAACAAAAGGTGTCGCGATTGTCCTAGGGGTGGTGCCCTCCTTCCAGGGCCTCAGACTCTTCTGCTTCTCTAGAGAGAGGGCCGAAGGAACACTCGAGTATCTTTCCTGCAAAGGTTTGTGGGCAGGAGTAAGAACTACTGTGACCCCGCGTGCGCCTTTGGAGGAAAAGGAGGCATCTGTGTACATCACTGTTGCTAGATCACCATAGCGATAACGAAGAGTACATATTCGAGCTCGACGACGTCCTGGATGTGAGGTTGTGGATATGGGGGGATACCAAGGGGGTATGTCGCTGTAATGTCTATTGAGGAGGATCAGCTGGAGACGGAAGTGTTGTGCCCCGAAATGATATTTTTGATCTGACAGTGACTCGAACGCCTGAGCAACCTCAATTTTGGCAAGGGGTTGTATCTATGGACCACTAAAGTCAGACGGGTAGCAGGCCGGAGTAGCCAATCAAACTGGGACCGCTGCGATGACGCTAATTTTACGTATGACAGAGCGCAAAGAATACGAGTATACATCAGAGTCCACAAGTCACGTAATATCGTGTTCTCGACATCGAGTCTGCAGGCCGATTATATGATTTGGGTTGCATGAGCCTTACATCGATTGAGCCACTGTGAGGCCTCCCCGGTATCCTCCAGGTCGAATACGAGAACAGCAGCCACGCCTCACTAGGAAGAAGGGTGGCATTCAATGAGTCCTACGTTGTCGCATTACCCCCAATGCCTCAAGCATTACTATGAGCAGTCTGAGGTCAGCTCGCTTCAGCTTCCTCATCAATCCACCACTGGCAACCATCATCGACTGACGGCCAGAGGAAGACGATGTCGCGCGCTCTAAGCGCGCGGACGCTGGTTGGAACCCGACGAGTTCGTGGCAATGAAGCTTATTCCATTAACCCTCAACCACCAAGATCCATCGTCTCATTGGTGACAATCTGACGCAGGTGCTGGGTACATTAACTTTGTCATTTCGACAACCCCGTGGTCACCTCGTTGAACACGCTAGGGAAGTCCAATTCTAAGCCCGGGCCGATGCGCCGCCTTAAAGACGGAGACACACGAGCAGGCGGCTGCAAGGCCACACTCTGTAGTTCATGCCACTACCAGACAACCCGATGAGCCCTGTATTTTCAAGGATGATGTCACAGGCGCATCGAACCAATGCACCTTACTCCCCCGTTGTGCACTGGCCCATTATACCGACAACACCTCCTCTTTTCATGGCGATGCATTTGAAGACGTCGATGGCTGGATTGATCAGTATGAATGCGTGGCTCGCAGCAACAGATGGCCCGTAGACCACTGCTGGCAAATACTTTATTTCTTTCTGGAAAGTACGGCCCGGAAATGGTTCGAAAACCATGAAGCTTCACTGAACTCGTGGGAAATTTGTAAGGAGAGTTTGAGGTAAACCTTTACCATTCAACACGACGGCAAAGGGCTGAAGACATCCTTAAATGCCGATTCCAGGGCACTAACGGAACTGCGACCAGCTTTGACGAAGACGCCCTTCGGCCAAGCACACGGGCCGACCTACAAGCTACTGCAGAGAGTTGAGGTCAAGAACAGTTGATAGTGGGATTTGACCATTCGCCGTGTCGAAGAATGCTAACGCCAGCAGCAATCTCACGGTTTTAGCAATTTCGAAGAAATTTCTTGCAGTATTTCCAATTCGCCTTTCTTAAAATCGAAGGGCATAAGCTTGCAGACAAGAGTACGTGCGTAATAAAAACGATAACATGTGTAAACATATCGGCATTGAGTTCGATATTCAAAATTGCTGTTTTATCGCATCTTCGATTCGACAAGTTCTCTACCCTAACTGGTCTATTTTTACGCGAGTTTTCACCATTACCCTATAATAAACGTTTGTTCATCATTATCATCATCTCTGCCGTTCCCCTCGGCCTCCACTTTACATGTCTTCAATTCTCCCCTATCTTCATTTCTCTCATCCTCTGTCAACGCTCTTTCTTTTTCCCTCACACAGGGTGATATCAGGCTGACCTTCCTGCGTTTCTCCTGTCACTAAAACCTCTTTCTGGTCCCACAGACAGTGAAGAAGTCAGTTTCCTTGTTACGGACGTTTGCCCAAGAGAATCAATATTTAGTAGGCCGACCCACGACGCGTACCACTCTGAATGGTCAGTGGCGTCTGCTTTCGCTCTGATGAGGAAAAGATGTAGCTGATATAATATTCTAATTGCTTATGCTGATACAATGTTCTTTCCTTCACCACTGTGTGGTTTGCTTTGAGCACCTACAATTAATCGAACTCATATTTTTCCGCCAGGGGCCCCGCGACATAAATGTGCCCTTGTCGCTGTAGTACGTAGCATACACTGAAACACATGTATGCGAAAGGTATTGAAGGCGATATCTAGATTAAAAGTAAAGTACCGCTTGCGGTGTTGATATCAATGGTCTTTCCTAATTCTGTAGTTTAATTATTTGCACATCGATACATTCCGCCAATATTACGTGTGCGTTTGCGTCCCTCTGTATAGAAACTTTCAGAAATGTGCGCTGTGGTAGCGCCTTCGGGGAAGCAATTTGATGAGAATCAACATTGCCTGTTCGAACAGCAATTCTTTCTTAATTTTATTCGGCACAATTAACGTTGATGATAATGATAGTAACTTTATTTTAACGTTTTTTTCTGTCTGCCTACCTTTCACGTGTTAAGTGATACTAGGGCTATGAGGCACGCCGTAGCCACCCGCCCGCGACTCGGCAGGCTTAAGGTGTACTCAGGGCTTGGTAGAGATACCTTAAAATTATTCCGTAGTACAAATATCGTGATGCACGTGTTTGGCGCCTAAAATATGGATACTTAGATACATTTATATTTTGACGTAACGGTATATTTTAGAGAAACCTCTGCAGACACAGAAAAAAGGTATCCCGGAATGCACATATCCACTAAATCACTTTTGTTTCAGCAAGATCATGCTGTGGACATACATTTTCTCTGCAGCGTCATGTATTTACAACCAAATACATTACGCACTGCTCAGTTACTGATAAAGGTGAATCATTAAGAGAAGTACGCAATTTTATTGGAAAGCCCCAGGAAGTGACATTATTGCACTTTAGCAAAAGCAACTTCTCAGGAAACTTAACAGATTGCACACGTCATTCATTTCACTACTTTTTCGACATTTCCAGAAGGAGTGAGGACGCCGACCACAAACAACAAACTTTCGGCACCAAGAACGGGAGCCTTGTTCACAATCTCTTTTCCGTCGAAGCCTTAATTTCTCGATGTTTACGTTTGCTGTTCCGATAGTTTATTTTGTATCACACGTTTGTTTCAATTAACTCCTCCAAGTACTAAAATCTTGCATCGATTCCCTGACTTGGTAAAAGAAATAATGAAGTTAATTTTAAACATTTTTGGGACATTTGGCTCCTTCTCTTTGGCTGGGCACCCACTATTTACAAGGCCAGTGCGACAGAGATGTACTTCAAATGCCGATGGGATGATAGGGCAAGCAAAATCCTCAAGCTCAGTAGCTCACACGTACTCAGGTGTCAGTCTGTGCTGCGTGTTTGATCAAAGTGAAACTTGAAAAAGAATCCCGGGCCATCTCCACTAACGTGAAACCGGCGGAGGGGCGAAACATGCAGTGTAGAAGTGCATTGTTGGCGCCTTGGCGTTTTTGCCAACAGAGATGAAACCGCTGGGGGGTAGAGCTTTGCGGTAAAAGTCTCGTGTATTTGAAGCACGAGGCGTTCTAGCGCAATGCGTAACCGAGTGTCCCGGTGTTTTTTTTTTTTTTTTTG
The DNA here is from genome assembly GCF_048455015.1 of Haemaphysalis longicornis. Taxonomy (NCBI): domain Eukaryota; kingdom Metazoa; phylum Arthropoda; class Arachnida; order Ixodida; family Ixodidae; genus Haemaphysalis; species Haemaphysalis longicornis. The sequence goes on along the minus strand of NW_027526361.1, from coordinate 67,585,118 downwards.
TAAGCGTTACGTTCTAGTGCGAGGCGTAAATGAGTTTCCCGGTGTTTTAGTACCGTGACTACATGAGACGACGCTTACGACGACTACAGGAGACGCCAACAACCCGAGCCCCTAAGGGGCTTCGCCCCTAATAGAGAACGCGTAGAGAGTAGAGAGCTTTAGCTCTCCGTTTGTTCCGTTCTTTCCGTTCGTACAGCGTTTGCCGGTACCCGAGTGGACACTTGCGCATTCGTTTCGATTGGGCCAATTAGTTACGCGGGCCGGCCTTCGCCCTGCCTGCGCATTCGTCACGGTGGAGGGTGTCCTCCTCGCCGTGCCCGCACGCGCAGGCGCAGTCGCGTCCCGGTAAACACGGTACGAACGGAATTTCCTCGTTCAGGCATTCTTTTACCTTTTGGCAGGGCGGCTGAATCGAGGAACTGACGGACAGACAGACCAAAACGTTCGCGTTTAAGTAGCCCAGGAAATACTACCGTCCTTAAAAAGAACCGTCTTACATCTCCAATTTTGAGTAAACAGGCACCAGCAAAGTTAAATGCACGAGCGGATGTCATCGGTAACGACAAGCCAGTGCTGCCTAGCGCCGCAAGCAAAATGACCCTCCTGTCATACGGACCCGCAGTGTGCTCATTGGGGAGCTGCGCAGTGGCGCTTAAATGCGCAACGAAATAAATATACAGCGTCGGCTCACTGAATAGGCATCCGATCTAAGTGCAGGCCATACTCTCAAATGTGTAAAAGACCAGCGAATGCGCAGAGCATCTTAACCTGACAGCTTGATGACGCAGCATGCACCGGAGGCTCTGCGCTCCGCGGTTCGTATTTCTTTGTCTTGCTGCCTGTATATCTTAACACATTTGCAGTTTCTTTACACACTCCCCACACACACCAATCCTTTCGGGAATAACATGAGACCCCCGCTACCTACACCTTCCCGATGGGGCTGCTGGCAGATCGGCAAGAAAGGGCGTCCATGGCGCGGTACGATTCTTCGCCGCTGATCTTGCATTTTGCATGCGCGTTGGTGCTGTGTCGTACTTTTCACGACGATAACAGCAGAATCCGCGCGTCCCCACGTTCACGCCCACCGGGATTGCGATACCACACGGCGTCACTGACATCGCCCCATTTTATTTACGTTGATAGGTTGTCTCAATATCAGCGACGGTAGCACTGTATAGGGACCGGGCGGCCGTTGTATGGCACCACCGTCGTTTCACCGAACAGCGCCGCCCGTGGCGAACCGCTCGTCAGTGGAATGCCGGTGGCTGTCAGCGCAGCGTAGTTGTGCATGACTTTCTGTCGTTTTTCTGCGGTGCGGCTTGCAAAGCGAACGTAACCCCACGGGCATTTTTCAGATCGGTAAATCTTGAGTGTGCATGTGACGTTTACAAGGTATGCCATGTGTGTTATTTACGCCAATACTCAGTATTTACAAATAGCAGACGACGCTCAATGCGCCAAGCTGGAAGTCAAGCTGGAAGTGAAAGTTCGTTGCTTCATGCAATTTTTTCATGCCTGCATGCAGTTTTGCGAATCGAGGAGTATATTCCCGCTAAATGCTCCCACAAAGCCGGTGTGTGCAACCGATCTAGGAATGCTGCGGCGAAGGCCTTTGGCAGTTGATGACGAAACGGCGCCGACGTCGTGCACAAGCGAAAGACAAAGTTTGAGGGTGTCTTCGAAGATTTACCTCAAAACAGAAATTGTGACGGATGACGCTTCCGTATCTTCATTACCTACGGCTGAAACGTGTTTAATTTCACAGAAATGATCTTACTACAGTCATCGGGAATCCTTGATAGAATAAATACCGCATGATAGTACGCATGATAGTAGAATGTTATTGCTTGTCGTGGAGAAGCATTGCTTCACAAGAATTGCAATGGTTTCTGGCTAGTTGGTAAATGGTTTTTCAAAAACCAATTCCTGCGTGACTGAAGGACGCAAGACAGGAGGGTGCCCGAAACCTGTACTCAGCTTCACAACTGAATGCTGCGGTCGGTTTACAAGCTGCCTCTTACGCTTGAAAAATTATGCACACCTCCGTCTAACGACGATGATGGTTTATCGCAAAGCTCTATCGTATGCGTTTTCTTGGTTGCCTTCTGGATTTAAACTTTGTCTAGTTAAGCGTCGAATTTGACCAGCACGCAGTTTGGTCTTTTGATCGCAGCGTCTTTGACCAATTCCCATTAGATTTCATGCGAAGAATGCTTTGCGTTCAACCATGGTAATCACTAGACGGAGGGCTAGATGATTTTGCTGTTTAATTTTGAACGTCCGTGCCCCCTCTCCAAATCTAAACTTTTTCCACCGTGTCGGAAATGTGTCTGTGGTAGAGGACTCGGGCTCATGCACCCATATTTGAGGCAACTAATCGCGCGTTTTTGGTGTCTTCACCAGGCATTACACGATTTTTTAGGTACTCTGTAAAGAATACTTACGCATTAAAAAACACCGGCCACATTTTTTAACTATCGGTGCCAGCCTTTATTCTACGCAGGGTTACGGTAAAACGGGAAGGGGAGGAGGGATGGTTTTTAGCTTGGGCTGTTGAGTCGGTGAATAACTTTGGCTCTTGATAAAATGACCACCAGAAACGTGGGTTTTCCACTTCGGCTTTCAGGCTCCCATGCTGTCACAGTGTCGCTCACAAAAACCGAAGGCACAAAGCTGACGGTTACAGAAAGAAAGTGCAAACTACCGCATAATTTCTACGGCTACACGGTAATCCATCTCGTACGTAATTGCCCTTCTCTTCAAAGCACACGTATCGAGGTATCCCAGCGCTAAGGCTGGCGTGGAAACCGTAGTCATTGAAATCAGTGAAGATAATTTAAAGTGGTAGAAATGAATTCTAATATTGCTAATAGTTTGATTCCCACTCAAATCGCGCGGAGCCAGGCTCAGAGCGCTGCAAAAGCGCTCGTGTCAATGTAGCCCTTCCCCAACCTTACAACCATCCAATAAGTTTGCGTAGCCGTGAGTGCATTTAAGAAGAAAATAATGGTAATAATAGTAGTTTTATTCGTACTCAGAACGGGTGGAGCCAAGCGCAGATCGCTGCAAAAAGCGCTTATGCCATTGCAGCCGATACCCAACTTTAGACGTGTCCGACAAGTTTACGTAGTCATTACTGCATCTAAGAACCCAACACATCTGTTTAGACTTCGTTTAATCTCACATGTCTGCTCACAACGCCACATACAAAGCAGCGAAGCAAACACGACAAAAACAACGGGAGGCTGTGTAGTCCAATGCACCGGCTCATTCCACTGACGAGGGGAGCGCCGAGTGGTGGCGCCACCCGTCCAGCTGCCCGGTCCCTATACACCTTTTTATATCAGATCAGCAGAGTACATCCGCCTCTTTTCTGGGCCGTTGGGAGTATGCGCAGAATACTTCTAAAGTCACTTTCTTAGCACTTGGAATGCGCGCGCATGGAACAGTCCAAAATGGCGACGTCCGAGTGGATTTAATTTCAAAGGTGTGCACTGTTGATCACTGAGGGAAATGTTGGTCATCAGGAAAATGTTCCAGCTGCGGAAAAATGCACGACCCTCAGACATTTTAGGGGGAGATGGGGGCAGGGGGAGGGCACAACTCCTCACTCCTAACCACTGCCCAGCCTATAGGGACCGGGCGGCCGTTGTATGGCACCACCGTCGTTTCAGCGAACAGCGCCACCCGTGGCGAACCGCTCGTCAGTGGAATGCCGGTGGCGGTCAGCGCAGCGTAGTTGTGCATGGCTTTCTGTCGTTTTTCTGCGGTGCAGCTTGCAAAGCGTACGTAACCCCATGTGGATTTCTCAGATCGGTAAATCTTGAGCGCGGATGTGACGTTTACGAGGCATGCCATGTGTGTTATTTAAGCCCATACTCAGTATTTACAAATAGCAGACGACGCTCAATGCGCCAAGCTGGAAGTCAAGCGGGAAGTGAAAGTTCGTTGTTTCGTGCAATTTCTTCATGCCTGCATGCAGTTTCGCGAATCGAGGAGTATATTGCCGCTAAATGCTCCCACAAAGCCGGTGTGTGCAACTGATCTAGGAATGATGCGGCGCTGGCCTTTGGCAGTTGATGACGAAACGGCGCGTCGACGTCGTGCACAAGCGAAAGACATAGTTGGGCTGTGTCTTCGAAGATTCACCTCAAAACAGAAATTGTGACGGACGACGCTTCTGTAACTTCATTACCTACGGCTGAAACGTGTTTAATTTCACAGAAATGCTCTCACTACAGTCATCGGGAATCGTTGATAGAATAATACCGCATGATAGCAAAACGTTATTGCTTGTCGTGGAGAAGCATTGCTTTACAAGAATTGCAGTGGTTGCTGGCTAGTTGGTAAATGGTTTTTCAAAAACCAACTCCTGCGTGGCTGAAGGTCGCAAGACAGGAGGGTGCCCGAAACCTGTACTCAGTTTCACAACTGAATGCTGCGATCGGTTTACAAGCTGCCACCTACGCTTGAAAAATCATGCGCACTTCCGTCTAACGACGATGATGGTTTATCGCAAAGCTCTATCGTATGGGTTTCCTTGGTTGCCTTCTGGATTTAAACTTTGACTAGTTAAGCGTCGAATTTGACCAGCACGCAGTTTGGTCTTTTGATCGCAGTGTCGTTGACTGACAATTTCCCATTCGATTTCGCACGAAGAAAGCTTTGTGTTCAACCATCATAATCATTAGACGTAGGGCTGGATGATTTTGCTGTTTAATTTTGAACTTCCATGCTCCCTCCCTAAGTCTAAACTTTTTCCAGCGTGTCGGAAATGTGTCTGTGGTGGAGGACTCGGGCTCATGCACTCATATTTGAGGCAAATAATCACACGCTTTTGGTGTTTTCACCAGGCATTACACGATTTTTCTAGGTACTCTGTAAATAATACTTAAGCATTAAAAAACACCGGCTGACGTTAACACGGCCACATTTTTTAACTATCGGTGCCAGCCTTTATTCTACGCCGGTGGTAAAACGGGAATGGGAGGAGGGATGGTTTGTAGCTTGTGCTGCTGAGTTGGTGAATAACTTTGGCTCTTGATAAAATGACCACCACAAACGTGGGATTTCCACTTCGCTTTCAGGCTCCCATGCTGTCACAATGTCGCTCACCAAAACCGAAGGTTTTGGTGAGCGACACTGTGACAGCATGGGAGCCTGAATGGGAAAGCTCACGGTTACAGAAAGTGTAAACTACCGCAACATTTCTACGGTAATCCATCTCGTATGCAGGTGCCTTTCTATTTAAAGCGCACGTATCGAGGTATCCCAGCTGCGCTAAGGCTGGCGTGGAAACCGTAGTGATTGAAACCAGTGAAGATAATTTAAAGTGGTAGAAATGAATTCTAATATTGCTAATAGTTTTATTCCTACTCAGATCGCGCGGAGCCAGGCGCAGAGCGCTGAAAAAAGAGCTCGTGTCAATGTAGCCCTTACCCAACCTTACAAGCACCCAATAAGTTTGCGTAGCCGTTAGTGCATTTAAGAAGAAAATAATACTAATATTAGTAGTTTTATTCGTACTCCGAACGGGTGGAGCCAAGCGCAGATCGCTGCAAAAAGCGCTCATGCCATTGCAGCCGATACCCAACTTTAGACGCGTCCGACAAGTTTACGAGGTCATTACTGCAGCTAAGAACCCAACACATCTGTCTAGACTTCGTTTCATCTCCCATTTCTGCTCCCAACGCCACCAAAACATACAAAGCACCGAAGCAAACGCGACAAAAACAACGGGAGGCTGTGTAGTCCAATGCACCGGCTCATTCCACTGACGAGGGGAGCGCCGAGTGGTGGCGCCACCCATCCAGCTGCCCGGTCCCTATACCATCGCTTACACCCTCACAAAAGCTATGCATTACTTTCATTCGCGCTTAACATTTGTAATGAAAAGAAAGCAGAAGCTTGAAGGGATCTTGATAGCACTAACATGAAGTGCATTATCCAGTCGCACCGGAATTGTATGAAAACGACGAGAGCTTTCCAGCCACGTGTCTGTTCCCCGCTCAAGCGAAGCTCCAATATGCAGTACGCACATCTTGTGCAGGGCAAATTGAATTGTGTAGTCACGTAGCCGCTTCATCGTCACATTTGGAGGCGAAGCAGAATTTCTTTCTCAACAACAAAAAAAAAAAAAAACACGAGAATCATTGGGCTTTGTATTGTCATGCAGTGCAACTAATTTTTTGTGTTGGTCCTGTCGTGACATGCTCACCCAGGGCAAATACTACAGGGTGGCGGAAAACTTCCGCTTGGGTTGGTTTCTCGTTCTGTCTTACGTGATTGGCTGTGCAGGCTGCTTTTTCCAACGTTTTCAGCCGCACAGCCAATCACGGGAGACCGCATGAGCAATAAACCCCAACGAAAATTTTCCGCCACACCGTAATATTTCACCCAACTGACCAGGCCACCCTGATTGTCAAGTCGAACGGAAGAAGGCGCAACATGTTGCGGAATGCATTTAGCGCTTCAAGTGCAGAATCTTCGGTGTCAGCCGTTCGGTGGTGCTCGGTAATATAATTGTCGGATTCCCTTCGGTTTTCCCTGAAGAGCTCTCTAACAGGGGCGAGGGAAGCTCGTTGAGCCCGGTCAATAAGTTTGTTAGCTGTTGTTTCCGTTGGACTCAAGACGAAGGAAAAGCTTTAAGAAATCACCCTAAAGACCGACCTCCGACCTCAGCCTTCTGCAAGAAGGATACTCCTCTTAGCGACCTCCCCTTGACTGCGGAGGAAGCCGTGTTGAGGAAAAATGAAATATGGAGAGTAGAGTGAAAGCTTATTAATTCGAACTTCAATAATTCAAATTTGTGTATAATTCCCACTCTACGAATTGGCCTGGTCAAGTCTACGTAGACGTCTATATATGTACAAAGAAGGCCGAAAATTACAACCGGACTACGTTCCGCCACGGATAATTTGAACTACACCTCACCACGGCGGCACCTTGGCCTCTGGCACACGGCCACAGAAACGCACCCTGTGCTTTGACACCTGGAGAGCGGAGAAGACAAAGTACGGTAAAACCAATCTAATTCCACGTGGCGGGCGTTTTGGACGGTGTATTAGGAGATGCATCGGAAGATGCATTCTTTCCGAACTATATATGTCAATGAACACGCGAGTACAGTGGTGTGTGTGGTGCGCTGACAGATGAGAGCATCGCATCTCGTGTCAGAACAGCAGAAACGAACATGCCAATGACGGCAAGGAGGCCGAGGACGAAGCATATTAGCCCCGTTTACATTGACCCGACGAGGGCGCGTTGAGTCGAAATAAACAGGTTTTCTGGACTCGCCCTCCCCATGTATAAGCGGACGCGTCGGGTCGGGGAGCCGTCGCGGCGAGTCCGGTCGACCCGGAGACGGGGGGTAGGTTGGCTGAACTCGCCGCGCTCGGAAAGGGCATGTATAACCGGTCGCGCCGAGTTGACGGGCCTCCGCATACCTCCGCCCATTGTGACCTTTCCGGCCCGTCGCGGTCTCCCCTTCCCCTGTCCCCATCGCGCCGAAGTTGCTCTTGCTCTGCCGGCTTGGAGGAGCGGAAACCGGTACCGGAAGACGGGTTTTCGGCTCGCCTCGACGCAAGGCGTCGCTGCGATCACCGCTCACCTCGACTCGTCCGTGGGAGTTCATATAAACTCGGACGCGTCGAGGTAAGCTGAACCCGCCACTCAACTCACCCCGCCCCCGTCGCGTCCATGTACACGGGGCTATTGCGTCCCTTCGCTAAGAAACTGGCCGGACGAGATGCCGCCAGTCTCTTCTTCGGTTTTCAGGAAGGCGAACAGGGGGCTTTCCTCCCCATTCGTTTGTTAGACGAAGTGCTGGCTGTCAGCTTTGAGCACAAAGGGCAGGGTACAGTCACGGTTTGTTTTTTTTTTGTTTTGTTTTTTCAAGCATCAAAGTGTTGGCATGCCCTATGGTTTCGCAATTACGGTGCACTGTTGTTATTTTTCACATCTATTAGTTTGAACTTTCATTATTTGGAACTGAGATGATGCCGCCCGGGGTTTGAATTACCGAGCTTTTACTGTATATGGAAAGAAGAAAGTCCGAAAAAGTCAAAATCTGGAATTGTACGTCGGCTTTTCACATTAAAAGTTTTGCTGTTTGATAATTTTTTTATAAAAAATAAAGTAACCGTAACGGTATTTCCTGCTACAGTTAGTAGGCAGTTTTAGCATATCGTTACCGTGATTGCGTTACCGTTTACCGTGTTACCGGAAGCCGCTGGCGACGGTGAAGCCTGTGCCGGTAAGTTACCGTTCGCGGTAACTCTCACTCTGCGCAGTCGACTCCCGCAAACACGCTAAACTGTAACGTAAACACGGTAACGATATGCTAAAACTCTCTAGTAGAGAGTTTTAGCAGTCCGTCCTTTCCGTTCGTTACGTCGTTACCGGGTTTACCGGGACCAGTCTGCGCCTGCGCGAGTGGAAGGGCGAGGAGGCGGGGACATGGCGAAGGCAGGCCTGCGGAACTAAACCCCCTACCGTGACGAATGCCCAAGTGCCCAGACGGGTCCCGGTCAACACGATATAGCTACGTACGCGACGGAACATACGGAGTGCTAAAACTCTCTACTGTGTAAAAAAGTAAGTGTTACAATTGCAAGTTAATAAAAAAAGTAACTAGTTACCGGTAACGCATTCTAGTAACTATAGTTCATACCCCAAGCTGCATGCAGCACTGTGGAGGCTACGATGTTTGAGTGGCGCCCCCTGGCTCTGACGTCGGCTTAAAGGGACACTGAAGTGAATTTGTCAAGCTCCCGTTTTTGCTTGCACTGTGTAGACTGGCTCAAATTAGCACACTTTTCATCGTTTATTCGGTTGACAAATCGGTAATTATTTTACAAAGCGCGAAAGAAGAAAAACTACCATGCGCGGTTTGCGGAGGCCGCACCAACTAAGCTGTGACGTTGCGTGGAGGGGGCACCGTGATTGGACGATGCCCAAGGTTAGCAATCAAACAAGTTTCGGTTTCGGTTCTGTAAAACATGTTTGACATCCGATGGCGTCGTTGGATGGGCATTCTCAATATCCCAGTTATCGTAGTACCGCGCTTCTGCCATGTTGTTGGCTGTAAAATGCATAAGATAAGCCTCCCAGGACGGCTTGGAATCGTAGCATTCACTAGCCGAGGCCTACGCAGTGCATGAACGCCCTCTGCGTCCCCGCAGACGCACAAATGCATGCGCTTTTCCCCCATATTTGGAGCTTGCCTCACTCATGCCTGTATCGTAAAAAGCGTGTTCGCACCAGGCCAAGGGTCTGTTGATTCTGGCCTGTGGCCACTGCCCGCAAGCAGTCGATGCTATGGCAACAGCACGCCAACGAGAACTCGCTAGCGCGCCAGTGCCAGGCTGCGCGAGTTCTGCGGACTAGTTCGTGGAGCAGTGAACGCTGCGGCCCAAAAAAAGGTGAACTCAATAGAGAAAACAACGGCGAAAAACGAAAAAGTTACCTTATATAAAAAAAAAAGCTTGTACCCGCGGGGATTCGAACTAGTGACGGGCAAAACAGTTGTGATGATATACCTAGCGCTCCAGACCACACGGCCACGGGCGAGAGCGCTGCAAACAGTGCACATGGAAATATAAGGTATATAATGTATAACCAGTTTACACTTTTATTTAGTTTTAGTATTTCAAGCAGCTTAGGTGACTATTTGTTGTTTTGCGCTCGTGCAGTAAGCGTCCCCCGAGTTTCCACAATAGCTCACGTCTAGCAATTGCATTTCTTAGACGGAAAAGCGTTCGCAGATGCGTAGTCGTGCCGCTGACCGCTGTGCTTGTTCGCCCAGCGCAAAAAAGTGCTTCCCGCACCCTAGTTTACGTTGTACGGTAAAAATTTCAGTTGATTTTATTTCCTTATTACCTATATTGACTTAGCTGACTCTTCTACCCCTTCAAGAGGCCTTATATTTTCCTACTGGCGTACCAGTCAGCGAAGCGTCGCATGTGCGCTTGTGCAGCGCTTGTGTGAAGCGACCTTGACTTGGAGCTAGATACAGAGTACAAACTAACGAAGTAAAGAAAGGCACATTCTTCCATTCACAAACGTGTTGTGGCTTAGTTTCAACTGATCGAGCGAATTGCCATGACCCGTCGGCGGCCGGCGGACTAAACGTTGGGCCGACTGACTCGGTTGCGGAAGGTCGGCGAACCGTGCAGTAGCGCAGCCAATTGCCAGCTCCTCTTCTGCTGACGTCACACGAAAACGCCAAAGAAAATGGGCGAGAGTGCAGAGAGGAGGACAGCATTTTCGAATTGATTTTTCTACTAAATAAATTCGCGTAAACGCGCTCAGAGTGGTCGAAACAGGGCCTAGGAACTCCGGACTGCAATTTGCGCTCGTAATCCCGCATTGTTTACAAATCACTTTAGTGTCCCTTTAAGGACTCGCGCCGCTGTCGTCTGCTACACTCCGCTTGTGAGTGGCAGCAGTGTCTGGGCTAGAAATCGCCCGCTTTGTTGCTTTAGTGCATTAAAATCATAGTTCTAGTAATTCAGTTATTTTTGTCAGCTTCTGACACTTCTAAATAATTTCAAGCTGCATCCCCCACAAGTTTGCACGAAACGAGGAGAGAGAGAACAACTTTCTTCAGAGCACTGGCCAGAAGATCGTGTGTAACTCGTCTTTTTTAGCTTATTTGCGAGGTTCAGCGCTCAGAGCTCCTGTATAAGTATTCAAAATAGGCTTCCCTGCTGTATTAATGAGATGCTATACGTACCAAGCAGCGGGCCCCTACACGCGCATCGCACAGCAGGAAATAAAACTGCTATCTTTTATTTCTTTAGTTGTTGTTGGCTTGAACCAGATGAATGTCTTTTTTTTCTGTGCTCAACGCATTAATTTTGCTTAAGCGTCTTATTAGAAGGTTTGGGGATGTTTGGGAGGCTCACAAAGATACTGTTGATACATTCGCTTCACAAATTGACTTTCGCTACGGCTGCGTGCAAGAAGGTGCATATCCGCAGCGTGCGTTGTTAATTCACATGCAAATATAATGAGAACGTTTGTGCTACGCCACCGCGATCCCGCCCCAGACAACGTTGTCCAGAGTACTCAAAAGGCGGCTTTGTGCTCCGAATTATTATCGTAACCACGGTTATCATCACGACCTGACTCTCAACCCGAACAATGATAACATGATTACGGTGTTGAAGGCATGATATACTCGCTAACTAACGCAATAAATAGTATGCGTGCATATATTACAAGAATCGAAACTGATGAATATTTCCACGCAGCGCTATTGCTTTTCAACTTCGAGGCGCGAAAAACAAATCCTATTCTACTCAGGATGGCGTTCTATGAAATGAAGAAAATTACTCTTACTCTCTTGTCCTGGACTGAGGACCCGGCCCACAAACCAGCTCGATTTCATTGTTAAATAAAGTTTCCTTTTCCTCCTCCTCCTATAGAGGGCTGGTTTCCTATAACGCATATCCGAATATTGGGAAGATATAGCTGTGGGAAATGTGCCGAAATATCCCTCCAGGTCTGAAAAAACATATTGTTACTTTATCTTTACCGTAGACGTGAGTCGTTTTGCTCAATAAACCTCAATACTGGTTAGAATCTTGGTATAAAACCAGCCTATACACACAGTGGGTTATTTGGAACTCAGCCTACAGTTTTTGCAGCCCATAGTGTATGTCGGCCTACTGTCATGCCATGACAACGTAAAGAGATGTGATACAATACTTTCGAGCGTTCAGCAAGGTTGCAAAAACGGTTTTACCTTAAATATGATTACTGGGAATCGTGATGCCTTCTGTCAAAGCCGACATCCCCGGAGGCCTACAATTTGTTTTGGTCTTGCATTTTCGCTATTTCCGCTTACTAGCAGCTGGCTATTCCCTTTTGTTCGAAAGATTGCTTAATACAGAAGCTGTCGCCTAGCTCCGAATCTTCGCGCTCCGCACAGGACCGGCTTCGCAAGGAATGGGGCGACGCCGGCAATGTTTCTTCCGTAGCGGTATCCAAAACTGCACTTCAACTCACGCCTTGAGCTAGCGTATGCGATTTTATGTCTATTATTATGACAAAAAGTTACGCACACACAAATTCTGGTGCGGACAAGCATCAGACGTCGACCGAGCGCTAAGAAACAGCAGGGAGAGCGAGCCTGAGTGAAGCAGACGACAAATGCGAGAATCCCTAAGCCGACGTCATGGAGGCGCGCTCGCCGCCAATAGAACGCCACCAATAGAATAGAACGCCAATAGAAGAAAGCGGGGAGACTGAAAAGTTTCAAAAGCCCCTTCGCGGTGAGTTAGGCGCCCTCAGTGGGCGTTCTACTGACAACAATGTAGCCTCCGCAGTGCTGCATGCCGCTTGTGGTATGAACTATAGGGACCGGGCGGCCGTTGTATGGCACCACCGTCGTTTCAGCGAACAGCGCCGCCCGTGGCGAACCGCTCGTCAGTGGAATGCCGGTGGCGGTCAGCGCAGCGTAGTTGTGCATGTCTTTCTGTCGTTTTTCTGCGGTGCGGCTTGCAAAGCGCACGTAACCCGACGTGCATTTTTCAGATCGGTAAATCTTGAGTGTGGATGTGACGTTTACGAGGCATGTCATGTGTGTTATTTACTTATTTACACCCATACTCAGTATTTGCAAATAGCAGACGACGCTCAATGCGCCAAGCTGGAAGTAAAGCTGGAAGTGAAAGTTCGTTGCTTCATGCAATTTTTTCATGCCTGCATGAAGTTTCGCGAATCGAGGAGTATATTGCCGCTAAATGCTCCCACAAAGCCGGTGTGTGCAACCGATCTAGCCTAGAATGCTGCGGCGCTGGCCTTTGGCAGTTGATGACGAAATGGCATCGACGTCGTGCACAAGCGAAAGACAAAGTTGGAGGGTGTCTTCGAAGATTTACCTCAAAACAAAAATTGTGACGGACGACGCTTCCGTAACTTCATTACCTACGGCTGAAACGTGTTTAATTTCACAGAAATGCTCTTCCTACAGTCATCGGGAATCGTTGATAGAATAAATACCGCATAATAGTAGAATGTTATTGCTTGTCGTGGAGAAGCATTGCTTACAAGAATTGCAATGGTTGCTGGCTAGTTGGTAAATGGTTTTTCAAAAACCATTTCCTGCGTGGCTGAAGGACGCAAGACAGGAGGGTGCCCGAAACCTGTACTCAGCTTCACAACTGAATGCTGCGGTCGGTTTACAAGCTGCCACCTACGCTTGAAAAATCATGTACACCTCCGTAACGACGATGATGGTTTATCGCAAAGCTCTATCGTATGGGTTTCCTTGGTTGCCTTCTGGATTTAAACTTTGACTAATTAAGCGTCGAATTTGACCAGCGCGCAGTTTGGTCTTTTGATCGCAGCGTCTTTGACTTTGACCATTTCCCATTCGATTTCGCACGAAGAAAGCTTTGTGTTCAACCATCATAATCATTAGACGGAGGGCTAGATGATTTTGCTGTTTAATTTTGAACTTCCATGCCCCCTCTCCAAATCTAAACTTTTCCAGCGTGTCGGAAATGTGTCTGTGGTGGAGGACTCGGGCTCATGCACCCATATTTGAGGCAACTAGTAATCACGCGTTTTTGGTGTCTTCACCAGGCATTACACGATTTTTTAGGTACTCTGTAAAGAATACTTAAACATTAAAAAACACCAGCTGGCGGTAACACTGCCACATTTTTTAACTATCGGCGCCAGCCTTTATTAGGTGGTAAAACGGGGAGGGGAGGAGGGATGGTTTGTAGCTTGGGCTGTAGAGTTGGTGAATAACTTTGGCTGTTGATAAAATGACCACCACAAACGTGGGATTTCCACTTCGGCTTGCAGGCTCCCATGCTGTCACAGTGTCGCTCACCAAAACCAAAGGTACAAAGCTCACGGTAACAGAAAGTGTAAACTACCGCAACATTTCTACGGCTACACGGTAATCCATCTCGTATGCAGGTGCCTTTCTATTTAAAGCACACGTATCGAGTTATCCCAGCGCTTAGGCTGGCGTGGAAACCGTAGTCATTGAAACCAGTGAAGATAATTTAAGTGGTAGAAATGAATTCTAATATTGCTAATAGTTTTATTCCTACTCAGATCGCGCGGAGCCAGGCGCAGAGCGCTGCAAAAAGCGCTGGTGTCAATGTAGCCCTTCTCCAACCTTACAAGCATCCAATAAGTTTGCGTAGCCGTTAGTGCATTTAAGAAGAAAATAATACTAATAATAGTAGTTTTATTCGCACTCAGAACGGGTGGAGCCAAGCGCAGATCGCTGCAAAAAGCACTCATGCCGTTGCAGCCGATACCCAACTTTAGACGCGTCCGACAAGTTTACGTAGTCATCACTGCATCTAAGAACCGAACACATCTGTTTAGACTTCGTTTCATCTCACATGTCTGCTCACAACGCCACCAAAACATACAAAGCACCGAAGCAAACACGACAACAACAACGGGAGGCTGTGTAGTCCAATGCAGCGGCTCATTCCACTGACGAGGGGAGCGCCGAGTGGTGGCGCCACCCGTCCAGCTGCCCGGTCCCTATAGTTAGGCTGGGTTCAGACTGCTGCTGCAGCTGTCGTAATATCTTTGAAGAATGACGTCAATTCACATCTCAGCCAACCGAACTGCGTGACACGCCGTATTCTTACGTCCACAGCTCACGATATGGCTGTTACGTCGGTAGTCTGAACATCGCCTTACTGCGCAAGACTGATCTTGACTAGCCCTTGCTTGCGGCAAGCTTTCCTAACAGTTCGCGAAAAAAAAAAACGGTACAGATGTGCGTATCGTTGCTCTCTTTAGTAACAAAAGATGTAAGTGATAGTTTTCTTCTTTGGTGTCGAAGCACTGACCACGCTTTAAGTGCTTTCATTTATGCCAGAATGCATGTTATCACGTCAAAAAGAAAGGGAGAAAAATGGGCAACGACGGTGCAGCTTGAGTTTCCGCGCTTCACGTTGTTCCGTTGTCCTGATATCACTGGTCAGGCACTCGAAGACCTGCACCAAGTTTCCTTTGTATCCGCTGTCGGTTTATGAGCCTGTATTTTTTCAGGTCTTCCAGAGATGAAACAGTTGCCCGATTCACTCAGGCAGTGAATCGAGCTACGGGGAAGGCAATGTATACCGGGAGGGACAATTTGCCTCCAGCCTTGTATCGGCAGATAACATCTAGCGATATTTTATACATTCCGGTCGGAATGAAAAGAACATACGCCACCGCTAGCTTTATCATCCCAATGCGCAGGAAAGCGTTGACAAGGTCAGGGACGTGGTACGCCATTTGTCTTCATCGCAGCTGTTCGCTTCCCTGCAGGGGCACCTGTACCCGCTGCCATTTCTTGCAGTCAGACGCAGACCCCCGCAACAACTAAGGTGACCTTAGCAACAACGAACCAAGAGCGCCGCCTGCTGACACTCTTTCTCAGCTGATTTTCAGCGCGCAAAGTTATTCCTTTAACAATTTGCTAAGATGTCTTCAGCTGCGACGCGAACAAACAAGGACAGAGAAAATGATGGTCCTCCGGGTAGCATTTCCGCGGCAAGCGCAACAGCGTCGAGCCCCCGCCTCGCGTGACTGCACCGAGGGGCCACCGCAAGCCGCAAGGAAGCCGTTGGAGCACGAAGAAGGAAAGGGTTCGTGGCCGGCGTGCGTGGGGACAGTCAGGACAACTGTACCTGGCGGCGGCTGACTTTCACCCGACGCGGTGAAAGCTGTACGGGCAGCAGCCCGGGGGCCTCGCTGTACGCACGCCGATCGAGAGAAGCCGTTCAACCGGGCGCTCTTCTTCCTACGACGCGCCAGCGGCGTCGAGCCCTACCCTGGCGGCTCGCGAGCGCTGCTGCGTGGCCCACTTTTTTTTCGGCCAGCCGAAGAGGGGTCCTTCCTCCCTCCTGTCTTCTCGAGCACCATCGCGGCGAGCATTCCTCGAAGAACGCCGCCGCCGCCGCTGCTACCCTGCCAGTGAGCGACCCGTACGAGAAGGTGCCGGCGAGCGAGCGTGTGTGCTTTGCCGGAGTTGGCTGCGGGGCAGCACGGGACGTTTCGGGCCTGCCAGCTGTCCGGTAGCCCCTTCATCTGGCGGTGCCCACCTCAGCGTCACTTCCAACTGCTACGATCGGCTCCGAAGAAGCACCACCCGTCGAACGTCTCACTCCCCCGCCGGGATTTCGCCGCTTTCTGACGGGATCGGGGCTTCAGATATCCGACGCGTACGTCAACTCTGTTCGACACTCTTTGCCCCATCGGCGAAAAACGAATTTCGGAAGCCAGCGGCCGCCTGCACTCTCTACTGTGAAGCCACGGCCCTGAGCGTTCATCGTGCGTGGACTTAGGCGCAGTCAGACCGGCGTTGCACTGCCCCTCTTTCACGATTTAAATTTCCGGAAAAAAGTTGGTCGTCAACGTCCTGCGGTTCATCATCTCCGTCGAGAGCCTTGGTAAAGCGCAGCAGACGCAGCAGTTAAAGAAAAGTGCCTAATCTCGACGTGATAGTACCCACTCGTTGTGCTTCTGCGCAGTGTCTTCGAGAGTGGTTCGCTTTCGTGAGGTCTCATGCAGGAACGGCTTTCGTTTCTAAAGAGCCTATCACGACCATCGACCATCCCTTCGGCAGCTGTCCCAACAGCCCCGACAGTGAAAGCCGGCTTAGCAGTAGTCCAGCCACTGTGAAAGTCGTCGAGTGTCGCCGCCTGCAGGGCTCTTGTCGTGCGCGGTCGTCATGGCGTCCGGAAGAAGCCGGCTTCTGTGCTCCAGGCTGCGTCACGACGCCACCACCGGGGCGTCGTCCCGGAGGTGCGTGTGGTCGTCACCGGCGCCCCCGAGATCGACGGTGCCCAGCGCCCTGAGGCTCAACCACGCCATCCAGAGCGCCGAGAAGCTGACCGGCCACAACACGAGCCGCATCTCGGAGAAGCTCATGAACATGGGGGAGCTACACACTTTCTTGGGCACCGTGGCCAAAATGATGGGAAGTCAGCATCCGATCGTGGATTCGGTCAAGTGAGTCGCCTTAATGTGCACGGTGGTCACACTCGGTTCCCATTTTCTTTGCTCTTTTTTGTTGCCGCTTTTAGTAGACGCGTAGCGTAACCCTCGCCTCACTTGCTACTCTTCGGACGTCCTCGCAAACCTAGTCTTGCATATCTGGTTCTCGAAATAAAAACAAAGGTACCACGTGAAGTACACGTGGCAATTTACGCGCTGAAGCACGAAAACTATAAGCAAAGAAATATATTTTCGATGCGCTGCTCATGAGGGAAGTATTTGATGGCAATTCAAATTCCATCGCCGACTTGGAAATATCCTAACCAGCAACACTATGGATGCAATTACATAAAACACTGAAGTTCGTAAACATTGCGTTCTTTCATTGACAGCATTTGATTTTTGCCGGGCGAGATGTGCGTAGCAATGCATGCGATAACGAGACCTTCAAGAAAAACAGTGCGGAACACTGATAACACTTCGTCGTCCCCGCTTGTGTCAACTTTAGGCATATAACTTCGATGACTGATAAGTGAGGTTGAAAAATGTAAATCCCCAGCCGTTGCGACCACACACAGCAGAGTTGCGGTTCCCATCCACTCAAGCGCTTTTTTTTTTTTTTTCTGCGCCCATAAAACAGCTTGAAGTAGCTGGGCCTGAACGACTTGAGTGAATGCGGTCGGTACCGAGAAGATATATCCTAAGTGGTCCGGACATTGTCAGTGGGTTTTCGATCCTCTGTCGAAATTTTCAGCCAGTTTAAGGCACCTTTACGAAATCCATGGTCACTTGCTCTTTCGAATGAACTGGTGCATCTAAATAAAATACACTAAACCCACGTTACACCAAAGTGCTTGGAACAGGATACTGACTTCGTTATAAGCGAAGACGATTTGCTCCCTCTGCACTGCCGTTGGTCAGAAAGACTTCTGATCAAGTGATTTCATTATAAGTAGTGTACTGTGTAACGAATACACATGTGTATACGGTGTATTTAAGGTTACTGGCGTGTTGCACACACGTGCAAATACATACACCCGTGCCCATCCTCAATGTACAGCTCGCTGTCGAAAGGATGGCAATCAATGCCATCTTTACCCCGTGTCCTCCACTATATGATAGGTACACCCTCCAAAAATGTTTTTAATAATATCACGGGAGCGACGACCGATTGGCATGTCAGCACCTTAGCACGGTGTCCACCGGTTAAAAAGGCGCGAGTACGCGCACGTGCAAAGAGCCCCGTCTTTTGTGAGCATCGTCTGCTCTGCTGCGCTGTTTTCTTGGGAGCGAGCGATATACCCCCTGCCACGCTAAGTGCATGACTTTGTTTACAAGAGACCGGAATTACCTGAAGCACATGCGCACATCCGATGCGCGTTCGATTTTTTTTTTTTTTTCGTATTGGTTGCCCGGAACGTGCATAAGGAATGTTTACACTGCCTAGCTACCTTCAGTGGCTGGCGGAACGGCCTCTGCACATAAGAACATTGGTGTGTTGCTCTAAGGAGAACAGCGTAGCAGACGACACTCCTACAGCACATAGGTTTGTGCGCGTACTCTCGCCTGTATTGCCGCTGGACACCGCGATAAGGCGCTGAGGTGCTGATCGGTGGTCACTCTCGTGATATTAAAAATTTGGGAGGGTGTACATCACAAAGGGACCATGCCCCGTTCCTGAAGATGGACATTTGCTGTCTCCCCATTGTAGATCTCATTAGGATCGCACCTGATCGCAACTCTCTCTTCCGTGAAAAGCGAAATGATCCGCTACTCCATAGTATACTGTGGGAGGACAGCAACATCTCTCGTCACTCCGCTGCTCAATGCTCATGGCCCTGAGGGCCGGGTGCGGCGTACGTATACGTATATGTCTGTGCGGACAATTATTAGTTGAGAACCGGCCACACATCGATTCAGCGGCCCTGTCGCCGCATCCGCGGCGAGGGAAGTGGCGCGTTGCCGTTTCCCGTGGTGAGCGCGACGCGAGCATGTGGGTCAGCAGCCGGCGGGGAAGAGGAGCGGCCATGTCGAGGAAGCGTGACGCCCAGACACGTCGTCTTCCGCGTGGCTCGCGTGCCTGCTGCGCGACGGGAAGACGCGAAGGTTTGAGGACCTGCGGCGGAAGGCGTGCCATTCCAGCGGCCGACGTGGGCGGCGTTAAAACGTAGTACCTTTTACGATGCCGCTAACGTCTCCACGTGCTTTCCACGTGGAGGGTGCCGTCAGCGATTAAAGCGTGGGAAATTACCCCTCGCAGTGTGCATCGTATACTTTACCACAACAGTGATCGCTAAGGTTTTGTGAACCATTCACTCTGCTGACATTGCGCAAAGCTCAGACACTATTGCACGACACCCTGTACTCTTGTTGCTTTTAGAGCGAAGCTTTATTGTCCTCGCTGATGCCTGTCTACGCCAATAGGCCGTGCAGGAAAGCCAACTTTCTCTGGCGATAATGATGAATGATCGTGCGTGAAGTGAAAGAAAAAAATCCATCTCCACTAACATTAAACCTGGGGAAAGGCGAAGCACGCAGTGTATAAGTGTATACTTGGCGCCTTGGCGTTTCTACCCACGAAGCTGAAACCGTTTGGGGGGGGGGGGGGGGGGGGATTTTTTTTTATAGAGGGGTGCAGATAAGATTAACTTAAGACCGTCTGTGGTTTCAACAAGTCATCCTCGGGTTTACAGCGATTATTTGTGGATAACGTCGCAGTGGCCACTTAAGACATGCGCGCAATATTTTTAAGCATAATCAGTCGCGCTAGTGAGATAAAATCGTGAGCAACACTCTCAGAGTAGCGGCATCTTTTGACCTCGGAATACAAAAATTTCACGGACCGTGGTAGGCGCGCTACTGACATGAGCAGCTGCTGCACGTTCGTTAAAGCTTCGGCGATTGCTTTTAGGGGTATACGCCGGGCTGAAGCTTCCTGTGACGATTCAAGAGATGTTCTAAACGCTCGTCGTGAAATACCTGCGTATATTATAACCACGTGCTCGCTTCAGGGTTGCAGCAACTTTGTTAATCCGGTATGTTGGTCACTGAACGTGGCACTAAACACCGCTGCTATATCAGCTAACCATCCACGTAGCCCAAAGCTCTCAGTAAAAAAAAAAAGGGTGGAGGGGAAAGGACATCAGCCTCTCCACCAGAAATTCGTCGAGTGCATAAAGGGAGAGCGAGCACTACCGCGGCAAGGAAGCGAGCAAGCAAGTAAACTTCTGCCGATTCCTAGTGGCACGCAGCTCCTTACAACTATTTATTGGTTACTCCATGGCGCCTATATGTGCCGTGTGGTATTTGCCCAGTCATGTATTAGATCTCTTAGATCCATGTTTCGTAGAACGCGCTGTGTCGTACAGTAAATCGTGAGGTACAAAAAAATACACAGGAGTGCGAGCCGGTGTACGCCCCGGGACAGGGAATTTTCAGCACCGGAGGAGGGCAGGCCGCCACCGTAAGTGCACTGTATACGAACCGTCTTGAGAAGGTATGGTAGCGACGGGGGTGAATAGGAAGCTCCTGGCAATTAACCTGGAAAACTGGGCGTGTTGGTACATAATCTAGGCAAAACAGCGCAAAAAAAAAAGACAATGACAGACAGAGAGAGATACACGGCAGGGACTGCGCTGAACTATCAACTGGTTTTACTTTGAAAGAGAGAAAATATATATAGCCGTCCAACCTAAGGTTTATCTTCGCATGCGTAGAAAATTTAGTTCTCTCCCAGACAGGGTGATAGAGGCCATGCTGACGCATGCCTCACCAATCGTTAGGATCCGTTCTGATTCGATAATTTCACGTGAGAGCCGTGATTTTCACTTTCTCATGATGGACGTGTGTTGTAATTGTGGCAAACAGTCCTTCGAATTCGAACAGTGGCTTGCCAGGAAGCCCTCCGAATGTTTCCCCTCCCGCGCATTCTTTTCATTGTTCGTGTGCTCCCTTAGCCTATCGTTGACGCTTCTCCCGGTTGGGCCAACGTACACTTATCCGCGCGTTGAGGAAGTTTGGTAGACTACCCCTTCTGCACATTCAACAAAAGGTCACCGATGTTTTGTGCCGCAGTCATTTTGCAGAGCTTAGAAAGCTTGTGATGGTGAGAGAAGACAACATCCACGTCATACCTCTGGGCCACTTTTTTCAGATTATGTGAAATTGTGTGTACATAGGGTATCACATCTACCCTCTGCCTACGCTCTGCGCGGGCAATGCACGTTTGTGGCTTGTCGCGAATTTTTGCCAGATGGCTCCCTGCGACCGACACCAGGAGGTGCTGAGGGTATCTGGCACTCAGCAGTCTTTAGGCTTGTTAGATGAACGCGTCCATGAGACACTGTGGGCAAGATTTGCCAAGAGCGTTCTTGAAGCACATCACGGCTATAGCTCGTTTAACGAGCTTTAAGTGCACCGAGTTGAAAGGCAGAATTGGTTTGTTGGCTCTGGGATCATAGCTCCAACAGATACCAACATCTTTGAACTGAAACGCTAGGTCTAAAAATCTAATTTGGCCATTGGTTGGGAGTTCGTGGCGTGAGAGCGGACCGAGCTTCGCAGGGTGAAGTCCAGGGAGCTGGTCAAGTGTTAACGGATGCGGCCTCAAAGCTCAACAGAAACTTCAACAGCAGATCAACAGAAGGTCCAACTAGGCTTTGGCCTTCACATTCTTCGAAAGTTCTAAGCATATTACGCAATTTTTTATCCTGCGAGCATGAGGGAATGGGTGTGGGGCAACAACTGCCCTGTTTTGTGTATGCATGTGCGCGGGGTTGCATCTGAGGAAGCTACAAGCCATGAGGAATTTTTCCTTTTGCCCTAATTGTTATAACACGCCGTAAAACTTATATCGAAGACCAAAAATCCCGCCGCTATACTTACTTAGCAGCGAAAAATCGCGGCCAGGTGGTTTTTATTCGCTCTCTGGAGTCTGGACATCCTGCTGCAAAAGCCACCCGGAAGAAAAGTGACGATTGTTTGGACAACTGCCCAATCAACCCTCCAGGGCAACACGACCGCCCACGACATCGCCCGAGATCTATCCGGCCAGGTGACACAAGGGTCTTGGTTAGAGACTGCGTATCCTTTAATTACGTACCAAGAGATAACGGAGTACTATAAGTACCTAAGAATGATTTATCCTCCCGCTCATAAATTTCTAACCAAAGAACAGGAACACTGCTTCCGGCTCCTCCAAACAAATACCTTTTCTCATCCGACCAAACTCAACTTGCTTCTTGCAAATTTTGCGCTGACCCCGGCACCCTGTACCACACGGTATGGGAGTGTTCGGCAAACCCTAATCGCGCACCTTTCCCGTGAGCAGTGGGAGAAAAAGCAGTCCAGCTCCGATATGGATTCCCAGCTTAGGCTAGAGGATGGCGGCATGGGTCTCCCATGGAGTCCTGGACTGAGGACCCCACACCACATTACGATTCTTTTAATAAAGTTTATTCTCTCTCTCTCTCTCTCTCTCTCTCCCTCTCTCTCTCTCTCTCTCTCTCTCTCTCTCTCTCTCTCTCTCTCTCTCTCTCTCTCTCTCTCTCTCTCTCTCTCTCTCTCTCTCTCTCTCTCTCTCTCCTGAGCGCAGGGAGTGTTCAATCCCCGCGTGTCCACTCCCTTCCGATATTTACGTGCCAACTTTTCTTATCATAAACATCTTAGCGCAAATTTTTAATCAACCTCCTCACAACCTGCGGCAATGTTACGGCTAGAAGCAGTAAGAAGGCACACAGCGGACATGGAGCACTCGATACTGGACGGATCCAAGTGCCCATGAAACTAGCAAGCCTGCGGGTCCTTGTGCGTCACCGACCGCCGACACCGGCGACATATGATCGATGGTGGGCTAAACAGGCGTTGGCTAGACAATGCAGCACAAAACCATCTGAACAAGCACTTCAGCACGATTACACTAACGTGGTGGCCGTTGACTCAACGATGCACATCCCGACAGGGGCCTATCGAAGTACCGCATTCTGTATCGAAGCTCCAGCATGCCAAGGGGCATGTCCTGCAGTTAAAGATAAGACAACAGCTTCGCTTTTAGGGGAAGGATTTTGTGCCTCCCTCCAACGCACTCGTAGGAGTGCGTGACACTGAGCGCGTACCTGTCGCGGCCGCTTGCAGTCGTGCATTCTCGCTCCCCAAGAAAGGGAGTACACAGCGCGCGACCCTTGACACCATCGGCCGGCGGCAGCGACCTCCGCGGCACGCGCACGGGCCAAGGCCTACGCTCTTCTATTTCTGGAAGAACCTTGGCAGGCGCAGATTGTGCCCGACTGCGCGTGCGAACGGAGCCACGCGGGTGTATTTTCTCGTCTATCGGACCGTATAGCGCGCTTACGCAGATACGCCGTGACGAGAACGATCGCTTCCTTTTCTTCCGAGCCGCCGCTACGAGATGGTCTCTGGCGGAGGTCGGGTTCGACGACCGCGTCCGCTCGAGAGTAAAAGTGGGCCAGCGGCGGCCGGGGCGTGTGGGAAGCTTTCTCGGCCCAACAAACACGTAACCTTGATTCGCATCTCCCGACGCACGGGGAAGTGCGAGCGCCGGAGGAGCGACCGTGGTGCCGGGGCGATGGGAACACCGACGCCGCTCAATGCGGAAACGGGCGTCCGCGCTGCGCTGCCCCCGCCGCCGATGATCCGATGGGGCAGCGGCGGCCACGATCCCAGCGTTTCGGAAAGGTCTGAGTTCTTCTGGCACTAGAGAGTTCTTCTGGCACTAGAGATAGAAAATGAGAGAATGCCAAAACTTTACCTGTGAATTGGCTTCTTGCGCGTTGCCACGTGGTTTACGGCGCGCGCCAAAATGTCACGAATAGCGTCGCGCGCAGCCAATCACGTGACACCGCTCGAGGGGACAACCCTGCCGCGAGTCATCGGGTCAATTTTTTAACAGCGGAGCTGTTGTTACTGGCAGTAAGTTCGGGGTTCGTGCGAGCCGTGAGAGAGAGAGAGAGAGTAAACTTTATTCAATTTGCCAGCTGTGTAGCTTAATCGTCGGCCGTGAGCCCTTGGGCTCTGGCAGCGTCCTCAGCCAGCTGGACGGCCCAGAGTTGATCTTCCGGGCTGGAGCTGAGCAGCACGGTCTCCCACTGCTCACTGTTAGTGATTGTGCGGCCATTTGTGATCGCCTGCGGACACTGCCATAGCATGGGCGCCAGGTCCGCTCGTTCCTGACATCTATGACACTGGGGGGAATAGCGCCCTGGGTAGCAATAGCTATACACTAGGGGATTTGGATACGAGTGGGTCTGTAGGAGTCGCCAGACCACCGAATGCCGCTTGCTGAGGGATGGGTGCGCGGGTGGGTAGCGGGCCCGGCCTAAACGATAATGACCCGTGATGTCACTGTACGATAACAGCCTGTCCCTGCCTGACATTGGGACGAGTTCCGCATCGGAAGGGCCGTCCGCTCGGTCGGTAAAGCCTCGAGCGGCTTCGTGCGCAGACTCGTTCCCTGCAAGGCCGGAGTGGGCGGGGTCAAAGTTAAGTTGATCTTGCCTGTCCGGTTTTCGAGGTGGAGACCAGAAATGAGGATTGCGGACGCCTCCCTTGATATGTGTCCTCGTGAGAAATTTAGAATGGCTGATTTGGAGTCGCTGATGATTGTCTTGATTTTTGTGGAGGCAACCATGGCTAAAGCAATGGCTGCCTCTTCTCCAACCACCGAGTCTCTCGCTCGGATAGATCAGGAGTCGATGGTGTTGCCCTGATTGTTGACCACCGCTATGGCCATTCACTCTTAATAAAAAAGGTCGTAAAAAGGTAGTAACGGCCGTATTTACTAACTTCTTACGAACCTTACTACCCCGCGGTTTTGTACGTAGGCTCTGCCACTAACAACTGCACGGTTAGTAAATTTACTGAGTGTAGGAAGTAGCAACACTAGATTAAGGTCGTGCTTGTGACTAGGTTGTGTATGGCCAGTTAGTAAACGCATGTAGCTCAGAAGAGTGCTATCGCTGGGACTTTACTAGGGGTGGTAGTGGTGCTTACTGCCTGCTTTGGTTAGTAATTCTGACGAGTGCCACATTTACTACCTCCAGTTACTAAGTACCTAGTGTATACTGGGACAAGTAACTTGTTAGTATTCCATTAGTGAATGCCCCGACCTTTTTTTTAAGAGTGTTGCCTCGCGACCAGCGTAACCAGCCGCGTCCGCATAGGCAACGTTCTCGACTTTCGCAAAGCGTCTTTGCAGGGCACGGGCTCTGGCCTCTCGCCGCTCCTTGTTATGTGCAGGATGCGTACGCGGAAGCGGAGAGACCTGAATATTTTCCTGTATTGTTGACGGGATCGCGAAACTAGTAGGTGCACTGTGTGGGTGAGCGTATACCCAGCGAGTCGAGTATGTGGCGCCCCGTTGTGCTGTACGTCAGCCGTAGGAGTTGCCCTAGCCGTTGAGCCTCGATAAGTTCGTCCAGACTATTTGTCAGGCCCAGGGCCTCAAATCGCTCGGTGGGCGTGTTTAGTGGGAGACCGATGGCCCGCTTGTAGGCTCTGCGGAGGAGAGCGTCTATTTTAATTGCCTCTGCCAGCTGTAGCCGGAGGTACGGTGTGGCGTACGTCACCCGACTTATTACAAAGGCCTGTACGAGGCGTAGGAGGTTGGCTTCTTTCATTCCGTGGTTGCGAACAGCTATCCTGGATATTAGCCTGGTTGTTTGGTGCACAGCTTTTTCGAGCGCTAGCAAGGATTCGGAATTGTGTCCATTCGCTTGTATTCGAAGCCCAAGAACGCGAATACTCGAGACGATGGGAATGCGGTGCGAACTGGCGGCAAAAAGTTGGATTGAAGGGGTAGTGGAAGTAGATTTCCTCCCTCTACTGGTGGGACGGTAGATAAGAAGCTCTGATTTTTCGGGTGAGCAGCTGAGGCCCCGGGGTGTAAGGCATTTTTCGACTGTGTTTATGGCTTGCTGGAGAGTGTCCTCAATGTGACCGTCACTACAACCGCACACCCGCAGTGTAACATCGTCGGCGTAAAGACTATGCTGGAGCTCTTCTATGCTATTGAGAAGATTGGGCAGACCGATCATTGCCACGTTGAAAAGGAAGGGGGAAAGAACCGAGCCCTGGGGGGTTCCCCTACTGCCTAGGTGAACTTTGTCTGATTTTGTTCGATCGGTGAGGAAGTTGCGAATGTAGTTGTACACCCTCCTTCCGATCCCCAGGCTGTTGAGATTTTCTAGGATTGCCGAATGTTTGACGTTATCGAAGGCTTTAACGAGGTCGAGCCCGAGGACGGCACGAGTATCTGTTGACGAGGAGCGCGCTCCATCAACAACGTCGTGTTTCAGTCGGAGCATCACATCCTGTGTCGAGAGTTTGGGGCGGAAGCCAATCATGGTGTGTGGGTATAAAGAATTTTTTTCCATGTAGGCGTTGATCCTGTTTAGGATGACATGCTCCAGGAGTTTTCCTACACAAGAGGTGAGGGAAATTGGACGAAGGTTCTCAATTTGGAGCTTTTTTCCGGGTTTTGGGATGGTGGTTACGTTGGCCCTTTTCCATTGAGCGGGAATGTGGCCCGCGTCCCAACACACGTTAAAGTAGCGCGTGAGAGCCTCTATGGAGTCGTCATCTAGGTTGCGGAGTATCTTATTAGTTATGCCGTCCGGCCCCGGCGCTGAGCCGATCCGGAGGGCCGCAACGGCATCCCGTACCTCGCTTAAGGTGATGGGACTGTCGAGGAAGGCGTTATCACTGCCCGAGTAAGGGGGGAGCGTTTCGGTAGCCGAAGGGGCAATGTAGAGATCCTGAAGGGCCTGGAGAAGCTGTTTGTTGGTTCCGTTAAATTTGTGGAGGACAATATTTAGATTGTGTCGTTGCGTGGTCTTACTTTTGTCAGGGTCTATTAGACAACGCATGATCCGCCATGTCTTAGCCATCCCGATCTCTTTCTCCATGCGATCACAAGCCGCGTGCAAATTTTGTCGCAAGAGTTGCTGAGTATAGTCTTCGATTTCCCTCTCAAGTCGGGCAAGCCGACGACGCAGGTTGCGATTTAGTTTATATTTGCTGAGTCGATGTCGTAGACTGTTCTTGGCCTCCCACATGTGAAGAAGCCGTGCGTCTGCTTGAAACAGGCCTGCCTCTGCGGGTATACTTTTGGTAGCTGTGTCAGCATCTCGACGTAGTTGCTCAGCCCATGCCTCAATATCGACTATCTCTGCCGCTCCCGAGTCGAATTTTGAGTCAGAGTGGAAAGCTCGTTCTGCTGCACGAATTTTTCGAAACGCGTCCCAGTCGACCAATCGAAGCGTTTTTCCAGATTTTATGCGTAACGCCGCCGAAAACGCTTGTGATGGCTACGATGTAATGGTCGCTACCAAGGTTTTCTTGCGTGTTAAGCCACGTGGCCTCTCTCCGCATGTTTTTAGTGAAGCATAGGTCAGGCGTCGTGTCTCCACTCACACTATTGCCGATTCGGGTTGGGTACAATGGGTCTGTAACAAGGCTGAGACCTTCTTGTTGGGTGTCTAGCCAAAGGCTACGACCCTTAACAGTGTCCCGTTTGTACCCCCACTCGGTATGGTGGGCATTAAAGTCGCCTACAATAAGTAAAGCATGGCCACGGGAGATTTCTAGTGTTTTCCTTAGGAGGTTGGTGAATTTGGACTTGTTCTTGGGCGGGCTATATACGTTTAGGACAAACATGCTACCACAGTCCTCTTTTCGGGTTGGAATTAACTCTACGAGAACGTGAGCCGCCGACGCTGTGTCCGCGCCGGTCTCGTGGCGAATGGCCGTGAGGTTGCGCCTAACGAGGGTGGTGACAGCCGGTTTTAATTTGGATGATGTTACGGCTGTGTCTTCCTCCATGTCGGAGAAGGATTTGTAATTTTGGAGCCTGGCAGAAGCGCCAGTTTCTTGGAGGCGAATTACATCAGGAAAGGCGTCCGAGTGGTTAAGTTTGATGTGATGTTCGAGGTTCGCTCGCTTGCGTCGAAACCCTCGGCAGTTCCATTGCCAGACGGTAAGTTCGTCAGGCTTACGGGTGGTCTGATTAAGGGCATGGACAGCAGGATTTTTGAAACTGTCCACCGAGAATGTACGGAAGTAAGGTTTGGTGGGTTTGATGGGTCCCGCTCCCCCTTCGCGCATCGGTCTCAGAGAGGTATTTTCGAGGGCTGTGACGCGCGCGTTCTGACTGGCGATCTTAGAATTAATTGTGTCTGCGAATTTGGCAAGCATGTTGTCGAATTTTGAATTGAGGTTCTGACAAAGGGTTTCACTGAGCTGGTCCCCAAGATTCTGGAGCATGGTCTGAGTGACATACTGAACCTGACTATCAGGTCCGGGGGGTGCGGTTTGATTTTCGGGTTGTGACTCCGTGGCCCTGCGTTTCGGCGGCGGAAAGGTAGCATGGACTGTTCCCATCGCGCTTCCGGAGTTGCGCTCCAATATTTCCGAGGCCACCGGTAGGTCGGAGCTGCCGGTAATGTCCATCGCGCTTGCGGAGGTAGGCTCAGGCAATTCTGCGGCCACTGGGTCGGCGCTGCCGGTAGCTTGGGGGTGCTGTTCTGCGGTAGTAGGGGCGTGGGTGGAATTAGTTTGGGCTGTACTGCCTTTGAGTTGAGCTAGCTCTGCTTTGAGCGCTCGGTTCTCCAAGAGAACCATCTCTAGCATTTGGCGGATTCGGGTAAGTTCGGAACGCGAATTGGAGTCTAAGTCGCAAATGTTTTGATCCAGTGTACCCCTACCCTTCAGCTCATTTGTACCGTGGGAGACCGTGGCTGCCCAGCTCACCTTGTTTTTGTGGTTGTTGTGGGTGGCCCTTTCGCCGCCGCGTGACGTGGATCGGGATGGTCGCCGCTGGAGGCTCCGGCCCTCTTTGTTCGGTTGACGACGACGCGACGATGATCGCGAACAGCTGCGGCCTTGGGCGGAGGGGTCCCGGATTCCCGTTCGGCGGCCTGTGTCTCGTCTGCTTTGCCGCTCTTCTTGGGGCAACCGGGGGAAGGAGCTCGAACGATCCCGGCCTCTGTGCAGAGCCCCACCAGATTTAATAAGTCTTGACGAGTTGCCTCCGTCAGGATTACTGTGTTGTTGCCGGCGGCCTTGCTGCTCCTTCCTGCGCTGCTTGTCCCACTTGCGCTTCCTCAGTACGTAGGGGGTTTGATAGCGGAGTCGGCATTTCTTGTCCCCGGTGGCGTGGTCCTTGCCGCAGAGTGCACACTTGGGCGCGCACGAGTGGTCCTCGCCCGGTGTCTCTTCGCCGAAGAGCTTCGCCGCAGGCCCCTCTCTCTTCGCCGCAGGCCCTGGTCCAAAAGAGTGATTTGGTTTTCTCGTGCGGTCCTCGTGCAGGCAACTGCTGTTCCAGCAGAGTGCCAACATCCAGACGCGGGGCCTGCTCGTGGCGCTGTTCATCAAGGCGTGCGGCGTGGCCGAGCTGCCGCTGGGCGAGGACGCGTCCTCGCTGCGCAGGCAGCAGCAGCTGGTGGTGAGCGCCACCGAGGAGTTCCACGCGGCGCAGACCATCCACGCGTCGGCGCGAAACGTGGTTCTCGCCGACCAGGACCGGCTCGACCCCCTCGTGCTCGACGACGTGCAGACCGGCAACAAGATGACCGTGCTCGCGGGGGACTTCTTCTTCGCCAAGGCCTTCCAGACCACCACGGACATTGGCATTCCCGTGGTGCGCAGACTGTGTGCGGGAGCCACATGTATATATACCACTATAGTAATCCCACTACTAACCCTATTACTGCTCGCTACATGGGCCTTGGTTAATTGCCAGGCAGAGGCGCCAGGCCGATGAAAGAGTCCCGGTCATTTTCTTGCAGGCTGACAAATGCAGGGTTCTTCGCTGGAGTATAAGTGACTGAAGGCATCCTTCGGAACTTGTATTTGACACTTTACCACAGGGATTAGGACGGAGCCTCCATGATGCCGAAGGAAGTCTTCGGTCCGGTGGTTCTCGGTTCAGTGAAACTTGTCTTGCCGCCTGGCCAAAGTGAAAGAATGCTTGAACAAGAAAAAGGGTATTATATGAAGTCCGTTTGAAGACTAAGACTGCTCGAATGACTCATACATTCCCACATTATTCAGCGTGAAGGAAGCCTTGGGAATATTCGTGAGAATTGCGAGTACATACCCAAAATACCAGCGTTCCTTTCATTAGGAAACGCGCTGGATTTTTTTTTTCTTGTGCAATGGCAAATAATAATGAAAAAGTACGGGCGATAAAAAGACGAGAACAAAGTAAACACTAAAAATAATTTTGGTTCGGAAGCTCCAAAGAGAACAAAAAAAATAAACACGCAAGTTACCTCTGCACGCGGCGCACAAGCAGTGAGAGCGATGGAAAATTAAATTAAATTAAACAAACCTCCATTGCCCTCATCATATGAGGAGCGAGATGGGTAAGGAAGACCGTAAGAGGAAGGGGGAGAGTTGAAAGACAGCTACACAACAGGGGCGGCAGAAGGCTATCGTCTTTCTGCGACATTTGCCGCGAAGCAAGCTCATACACGGCGCATACGTTATTCTGACCATCTCTGTTTATCCAAACTTCTAGAACATTTGTAGACTTGCGCTTCTCGTTGAGGAGCTTTCTGTTTGAGGGGAGCTTTAGTGCCCCATTCCAAGCGCAAATTTTGCCAGGAAGAGCCGTGTTAACTTGTCCGCAAGTAGCTCCGATATTTTGTGCGTGGTAGCCATATAATTTTTGCAGAAACTGATGAGATTTTTTTTTTTTTACCGGTCAAGGAAGCCCCATAAGTGCAAACTGCTTCTACGCGGCTGCAGCAACACAAAATCCCGGGACATATCTAAGCCAGTCTTATGAAAGCCAGTCTTATGAGTTGTGAATGCGAATGATCCGGACGATAGTGCTGGCAACTATAGTATCACACATAGCAGCCTCACTCGCTCGTGCCTGTTGCGCCGGAGGGTGAGGCCAATGCTACAATTCACGCGCTGTGGAGCGCTTTGCAGTCGCCTAGATTTATGAGCAAGCTCCCGACGCCGACGGCGGCTTTCTCTCTGAAAGAGCAACGTAATGTATTTGCACTAATAAACTTTTGCGTTAGATGGCATGAACGCGTTGTGCGCACTGAAACTACGGTAGCGAGCGAAACTTTTAATTTAAGAGCCTAGCACGCCTGCAGGCCCGCTATGACCAAGCAGAATGAGCTGCGTACACGGCACGTGAAAAAAAAAAAAAAAAGCTATGACAGCAGGGGCAGACCCGGCAAGCGCGCGGATCCGACGAATAGCAGATGAAAAGTGAGAATGGAGAGTCAGCACCATTCAGTGCAATGGCGTCGCGGGAAAGTACGAAAATCCAACAAGCAAAAGCGGCAAGCGGGGCTGTCCGAACGTGGGAAGGTGGTGATATAAAAAGCAGGTCGGGTTGAAGGCATGCCTTTGTGCAGGACCCTTGTTAGCCCTTTTGCGTTCTAGTTATACGGGCTCGGTTATGGCGCAGTAAAAAAAAATGCTATTTATTTCTTCTGAGGATGCCTAAAATCCTTGTCAGTCATTGCGTAGCGTAGCCTATGACTACACCGATGCGGTCGAATTTGCCTAGTAACAAGCTTATAAGTTCTGCGCTTGCACGTTGCAGATGCTGGACGTTTTCGGCAAGGCAGTCGAAGATTACGTGCGCTCGTACTTCGCGAGCGACCTGAGCGACCTGTCCTCTGTGGACGCCATGTGGTGGGAGGCCAAGACGCACCTGAAGACGTGCAGCCTGCTGGCGTCCGCCTACAGGGCGGCCGCCATGGTGGCCGGTCACCAAGAGGACGTCCAGGATCGCTTCTACCAACTGGGAAAGCACGTCGCTCTGGCCTTCCAAGTGAGTCAGTCCGAATCACATTGACTGTTCGCGGAGAGTGGCCGAAATTATTTCGAACACGAGTCACCATTATTGTACCACCCATATACGCCATTTCCATTTAGTAGGTATTCGGGAGGTGATTTCTGCTCTACCTCATCTCCGCCGCCCTAGCTTCAAGCCACATAAGCTGAAATTTTGGGGGTTCAACTCGCCCCTGGGCTATAAGGAGCCCCATAGTAGAGGGCTCCGGATTAATTTGACTACCTGGAGACCTTTACGTGCGCCGAAATCTCTACACACGGGCGTTTACGCTTTTCGCTTCCTTCTGAAAAGCAGCCACCTCCGCCGGTATCGAACCCGGGCCTTATAGCATATTGAAGAGCAGTCTAACCGCTAAGCGACTTCGTCTGCCAGGATCAATACCCGTAAAGACATTTGTCTCACGGGAAAAAAGAACTTTCCATATAATTATTAGGTGATACAAGTTCCCTTGGGAGGCTTTGTTCACATCTGCTGCACTGCGTTTGGCGCATAGAGTTTTCAAATTCCGACGTAAAGCGATCTCGAGTTTGTGTATTGATCATGCATAACGTAATATCGCACCGTCACATCTCTTTTGATGGTCGAATAACCCGTGTCTCTTCCTTTAGTGCGATGTGTCATAGTTCTGTGTGCCATGAATACATCGATTACCGGTCTTCATATCCTATCTTCTTATCAGTTCCTTCGAAAGAGTACATAAGCCTGAATTTTCGTTCACGTCCTCGCCCTCAGACGTACCACGAGACAAGACAGTTCCTGGACATGCCGTACTCCTCTGGTGTAAACTACGACATCACTAGTCTCCCAGTGGTTCTGCACATGGAAACGCATCCGCGGCTGCTGGCCTATCTCAAGGAGTGTGGAATGAAGAACCTACACTTCTCAAAGGTTGGTGAACAGAACTTCGTTTCATGTTGCCGAAGGGTATAAACTGTAGCAGGGTGGCGAGTTGGGTGAGTTGGTGTACTTGTATCTTGGGGAACAGCGCGAACTAACAGGGACTCAAAAAGAAAGAAGTGGACAGGACTAGCGCTAGTCCTGTCCACTTCTTTCTTTTTGTGTCCCTGTTAGTTCGCGCTGTTCCCCAAGATGAAGGGTATAAGTTTTTCTTAATGTCGATGCAAACCGTAGATTGCGGACTATGATCTAAATGGCGCTAAGGCACCTCTTTTATTATCATTTTAAACTTTTATTTTCATTCTGAGAAAATACAATGCAAAAAACTGCTTGCAGGCTCTCACCTCAGAAAAAAAGAACCTGTCAACGGGTGCTACACGTGCACCAATTTACCTAAAGGGAGAGACAACCGTTTTTTGTCGGAGTAGATTTTCTTTATCCCAAATGAAAGGGCATCGCTTAAAATACCTTAACCAGAAACGGTTTTGCTGATAGCGCCACAGAACTTTTGAAATCGGAATTCTTAGATCTACGAGCCATACGTGTCCCGCCAAAAGTGGCACTGGTAACCGTAACAGCGAGCCGTGCAACAGCACACTTTTAACTGCGCGCGAGATTAAGAGGCATTTAAACAATTGCCCAGGCTAAAACAACAATAATTTGCAACTTGTCCTATTCCTTCTTTCAGTTTTTAAATCACGCGTTGAAATCGACTGAGTTGTTTGGACACGTAACATTTAGACATTACGTGTCGCCACCTTTCGTACTTCAGAAATTTTAGTACAAAATTGGAATTATTCCCGTCTTTTTATTTAGAAATTCCAACCGATTACCCCCGTAGTGATTACACCAGCGGTTACCCCAACGGTTACGCTGACTTTTATGAGCTAGGCGACATACATTCCACAGAAATCGGTTGTCTGTCTCTTTAAAGCTAAAATCTCAAGCACTACAGCTTACTATCACAGCAAGCTTGCTATCACAGCAAAATGCCCAAAATGCAATCAGCATATTACTGGGATAAGAAATGTAGTTCTTACAGGTGCAAAAGTGCCCATGTTTTACTTTTTTTGTGCCGCTGTGACCGACAGACTACGAACATCGGGTCTATCCACTAATAGCTCCACTCCACAGCACCTTCTTGACACTCTGCTGATCTTCTAAAGAGAAGCAGGCATTGAGGACTGTGTTTCGTTGCTTTTCGTCCCCCCCCCCCCCCTATTCTCATCCACTTTACTTCCTGTCCCGTTTCCTACTCTTGGCCGAGGCCTCGGACCATGCCAAGAGGGCTCCTCTTTCCCTAATAAATGCGCGTTCATTCATTCGTTCTATTCATTTTGCCCCGAAAATAGAAAACCAGCCGGGACACACCTATAGTTACATTCCTGAGTCAAACTGTCTAATTAAATATTCTTAGATATTCTAAGATATTTGCTTGCATTTAACGACTCGGCTTCCATCTACAATAAAGGTGAAAATTTTTAAGCTCAGTGGCGTTTACTCAAATACCTTGTAATTAAGCTGTGGTAGCAGGTTGCATATGTTTCCCGGCTTTATAGATTAATGTAACGCTTAATCCATAGTTGTATTGATTGTGTATTTTGATTACTTCTGTTTAAGAAACTTCTTTTGTTGGTGCATATAAATGCATTTTCTCGGCTAATTATAGTCGAATGCAAGATTAATAACCGGGGCTGCTCGAATGAATATAAGAGACCTATAAGAACACAGTTTGACTTTCGGAGAAAATAATTATTGAATAGGACCTTTTATCCAATTTGTTTATATATGTTTGCATAATTTGTTAGTTTATGCAACATAAGCCCTATTTTATTGGTTATTTAAGGCTGCTCAGAACTGCTTCAAAGTAGCCGCGCATTTCATTTGACCATAGAATTCCTAGTGCGAGAGCGATTCTGAACTCCATAGTAACTACTGAACTCCGCTACGGACGGGCAAATGAAAGATACCAATTGTCTAACCATTACTTTCCTTCGTTTCTCTGCGATCGTTGGGCGGAAGCTCCAGTCAGAGGTGCTGTCCGGCGACGCGCTGGAGCGGGCTCAGGTCATGCTGGGCTACTACATCCAAGAGGCTCGGCTTCTGGCACGAAACCTGGGGCCCTCAGACGCCGCCAAGTCACTCGTCGCCATCGTCAGCAGTCTCAAGGACCTCTGAAGCAGGCGCCAACTCGTTGGAATGGGGCGCTGTTACATTCCACAGGATTCTTCCGCCCACTTCCGGTTGCTGTTCTCCCGGTTGCTGCTTCGGGTGGCGCCGTGGACATGCGAACTCTTAGGCTCATCCGGGCTGTGCATCCAGTGAAGGGCGAAGTGTGTGACAGGAGCACTGGCCACAGACACTGTGATTTCAGCAATTCTACATTTTTTACTCAGCGTTTTTTTTTTTTTTTTTTGCATAAGATTTGCATTTGCAGCGTTACCGGCATGTCATGTTGGCTGATCGAACACCTGCATGGACGGATGACAACGGCTTTTATGGTGCATGCGCTGAGGATGTTTGCCGACTGTGAGTAGCCAGATGTTGGACTGCGCCGGCAAGGGTGCTCAAAGAAATTGCAGTTGCGTTTAGCCGACGCGTCCGAATTTATGGACAAGGAAATCAACGCAAGATTGCGCTGTATATCATCCACGCTTTGTTTTCTTGGTGCCTCGAGTGTTTGTTACGTTTCGAGAAAAAAAAAGAGCAAGATAAAAAAGCCCTCACGGATGAAGTGTTGAAGTTAGCAGCCTCAGCTACCAGGGCTTTGGTGATTTTTTGTAGTTTTGTTGACCGCGTACTTGTTTGCCTAAGCGCTCTAGTTTAACTTTGCAACTGACACGAAAAGTGTTATGGAATGGTGACCAGGTTAGACTTTTCAATTGTTATTTGTCGAATGCAAATCATTTCGTGAGTGCGAAAAGGGTCACCAAATCATGTTTGCAAGAGTTAGGGGGAGTGCAGTTCACGAAGGTTTCATAATACTCCTATCGAAGTCTTCACAAATCGCAAACTATGCCACGTGGCTAAGCGCACCTATCGATCATATACGTACCACGCTTGCAAATATATCCCATTACCGAGAACGAGAAAAGAACATCACCCTGCCGTGATTGACTTACAGCTTTCCGAAAGAGTCAAGTTCAGTTGTAGTTTGGCCTTGGTTTTTTCCAAGACAGCCGGCGATTAGTTTTTTAGCAAATTCCTTTGAAAGCCGGCGCATAAATTGGCTGTCGACACTGCACGCCGGCTGGTCTGTACAGACTAAAGCCACAAATTTGCTGTTTCCTGCTGAAGCCGAATTTCGCACAAATCTACGCCTACACTCAGCATTTATTTCTGCGCTGAGGGGAACGTGACCTGCCAGAACTCGCAGAGCAATAGAGAAGCAAGAACAAGGTGTTTTTGTTAGCACAAGGACTTTGAAAACGTTCTACAGATTTTATTTCGTAAATAAGTTACCTGTGTACTGTTTTAAATGGGTCATATTTTATGCACGTCTGACAGCAAATTTGTTCTTAATAAAAATGTTACTGTGCTTCTTTGTGTCTTTTATTTCCTGTGGGGTGATGAATGGCTAATATAGTGCCATTGAGCATTCCCGTCCACAGCGCAATTGCTTTAAAACTTCATGCCCACATTTTTTTTGCCTAAAACGTACTCTTCGGTGATTTATTGTAATTCCAAATTCAGTCAATATGACACTGATGATCAAGGTTGGCGATATTTTCTTTTTATTATTATTCAACCTGTTTCCCATCTGACGCCTAACGAGCGCAACTAGTTTCGAGAGATATAAAGCCGCCCTTTACATTTTGCCCAAGCCACGACCACATTTAGGCCCTCGGAAGCTTATTGATTGATTGTAGGGTTTTAACGCGCCGACTCAACGCAGGCGATGAAGCGCTCCGTAGTGGAGGGCTCCGGATTAATTTTGACCACCTGGGGATCTTTAACGTGCGTCGAAATTTCGTACACACGGGCGTTTTTGCTTTTCGCCTCCATCAAAAAAAGCGGCCGCCGTGACCGGGAATCGAGCCCGCGACCTCGTGCTTAGCAGCGCAACGCCTTAGCCACAGAGCCACCACGGCGGGTCCTCGGAAGCTTATTATGCTGGTAAGTTTTGATATGGGCATGGCGGTAAAATGGGATACGGCGTGTGTCAGGCTACAGAGAACCGTCACCTGTAAACATCCCATCCGAAACTTTCCGTAGTAATCACTACGGAAACATTCTACAGCTGCAGTGGGTGAGTATCGATGTTGTTCCGAAATGATTCCTTAAACGGCAACTTACAGCGTCCTTCGGAGGCAACGGCGTGCACTTGAGACCCTCCTGCGGATGCAAGCCAGGGCGCTGCTTGGGGAATTGCAGCGAGACAGAAAAAAAGCGCAAACAGGAGAAGAGTAAGAGCAGGGGGAAAAAATGTATTCAGCAGTGCAAGCCCCTTCTAATAAAGTTTCATCTGTCTATCTATTTAACATTGAAGTCCAGCTAGCCTGTGGGCTGGATCTCTATTCTAGGACTCTGTTGTTCCGGCCTCCTTTCAGGGAGCCAAACTGCTTAGTCAGGTCCGAGCTGGCACGCTTACTCTCCCATTGCTCGTGTGGATCAAGGTCTGGGTTTGACTGGCATGTCCAGACCGTATGGTAGAGTGCAACTGTGCTGCCCGCAGTGTCTGCACAGGGGGTTGTATATTGTGGGGTGGATGGCGTGTAGAGATTTGTTCGTTCGAAGCTGTTGGAGGGTGACTTGAGGGTGTTTGAAGCTGTCGGAGGATGATTAGCGCATCTGTCGTCGTTCTTCGCTTTTGTGTCGTGTTTGTAGCTCTCTTTCTTCAAGTTAATTATTTTGTAAGCTGGTCGGCCGGCGGTGGGAAGGTGCACATGCGTCGTGTGAGCGTGCAGTGTTGGGTGAAATGCTGCATGTGATGAGTGAGTGCCTGGTCCTCTCGTCCTCCTCTTGCTGTGCCAGGCGTGTTCGGCCGTGAGCGAGAGCCATTCGATTGCCACGAAGGGGTGATTGGGCAGGCATTTAGATGATCTGAATTGTTTTCTTCTGGGGGTTTTGGTTTAGGATTCGTGCGGCTTTCTTGGAAATTATTCCGGCGGTGTGCGTTCGACGCACCGTTGCGAGTCCTGTTGCGATGCTGTTGCGCAACCCGTCTCCAACCGGCGTGTCCACAATGGCGAACTATGCCGCTGCTGGACAATAACCCTTTCGGCGACCTCAGGGCCCCTCAAGCGCCAACCGGCCAGCGGCGGTGCTAACAATAGCATTGCTTGGTGCCCCGCACTGCAAGCTTCGGTGGCGTGCCCGCGCCTCATTGCCATGCCCTTTTGTGGGGTGTCTGACGAGGCTGGAGCGGTGTTCTACAAGCCACCCGACGAATATCCCGTCAGAGGGATGCAAGACATCTTCATGGTTGTGCAACATCCCCAGGACAAAGGGGTAGGCGGATTGCCACGGCGGCGGCAATCTATAGCGCTCACCTGCGCAGGAGAGGAGCGGGTCTCTCGTGCGTGTGCGTGTGTGTTTGTGCGTGGGGGCGCTGCTATCAGTGCCATGAATTCTGTGATTAGTGCGTCCTGACGTCAGCCGAGGAAAAGGGTGAAGGGGAACTGACCCAACGCGCCTATTTAATCTCTCGCGCGCAGGAGTGCACTGCCCGTTCTCTGATACCGAGACGTAAATACTTGTATATAAAGTTTTCTTCTCCGTCAACTTCGCCATCATGACTGCCCCGGCACTACACCAACCTCGGTCCACTTCGACCACGCTACCCAGATTCGCAACAGTCCGTAATGGTGGTCGTGGCTTGGGTCTGCGTTATAGCTATACTCGGTTACAACTCAAGAACGGCACCACCTCATGTAGTGTATCACTCCGCTAAAGCGCCGGACCCGTGACGTCAGTGCGCGCGCGTTTTGAAAGGGGTTTGCTATGAATGAGTGATATCGTCTGCCTTGTCTCACACAGGTTGTTTGTCGTCCCTGGAGTCGTTTATAAGCATATTAAGCCCAAAAAATCACGGGAACAGCTCACGCCATGTCCAAAATATTCCCAGTAACGCCGTACTTGCGCCGCGCGAAGAAACCTCCGGCTACGGTGATAAGGCACAGCGGCAACTTCCGGTGCCGTTCTTAAGTTGTCACCGAGTATAGTACGAGTACTGCTTCTTCGCTCCGGTAATTGTGGACTTGCGAAGGGTAACACTTTTAATGAGTTCGGTCACGTGTCATCGTGACAGGTCAGTTAGGCTGCCGCCAATCGCACAAACAAGGTTCTATGACGTCATAGAAAAGTTGCGGGAAATTGGCTAGGGGGTCGCGACTGCTTCACACGTTTTCTTTAATATCTCCGTTATTTGTTCGAATATTGCGACGATATTGGTATCATTGTTATCGGGACTAAGCAGTCTTTCTAATAAACCCAAATTGAAATATTTTTTCTTCATGGCTCCTTTAATGCTGCTCTTCCCAATAGCGTTGTGTAACCTTATTTTTAAAACAAAGCGGCGTGCCTTGGATGAAAACTTTTGATGTTATTGTGGTATGTACGTGTAATTTGAGCGATTGTACAATGTATATTGTTGTATATTTTGTGTTTATGCTGCTACGTTTTTGTTGTTGTATTTCACTCCCCGCTCCCCTCTTCAATGTGTTACACCGAGGGTATTCACACAAAAAAAAAAAAAAAGGGTCGTTCGTCGTAACGCGAGGTTGGCCAGGCCGGCCGCCCAACATACCTCGCAGGGCTGAGAACAGGCACCAAAGAATGTAATCCGGGATAGAAATATCGCGCTGCACGTGCTACAAGCGTAACATGCAGATACTGAGATACACTTTTGGTTCACGTAAAGCATATCTCAGGGACATTTATCTAAATATTCTAATGTTTATACAAATCGCTGAGGGGGATAGTCAGACATATTGCGCAAGCATTCTTCCCAGGGCCTAATCTCCGCACATACACATCTCTTCTAGCCCTCGCGACCCTAATTTAAAGTAGTTTTTTTTTATTAAATAAGGTTGTCTTGAATTAAATCTCGCGTCACGCATCGTGTCACAAGTTACAAGTTACAGACGGACGGAAGGACGCATTTCTGGGAGGAGTCGCCAAGGGATACTTACGCATGAAAGTAATCTGGGAGAGAAAACAGATACAAGAATACGAATATTGAAATACTTATTTCAACATTTTCAGAAAGCTCACCTTCTGAAAATCTACTTATCAAGAGCGTCAGCAGGCTGCCGGAAAGGAACAATGGTGCTTTTTATTTTCGGTCGTATTTGCTCGCACTCGAGTGAACTCATAAGGCTCGCGAAGCAGAGACGCTTTCGTACTGCTATGCACCCCTTGTATGCTTGGTTCGTAACCGGTAAATACTCCTTCATGGACCGAAAGCCCTGGACTGAGATGATTTCTTTCATTGTATTATGAAGTTACGAAAGAACATCAAGGTACGCATCAAGGTCGCTCTCAAAAGAACAGGTTATAGCAAAGTGTCGGACTATTGCAAACGCAAAACACTACTCAAGGTCAAATACGACTTCCGCGGTAAAAACACGTCGTATCATTTCTGCCAGTTTTGGTAACGAAATGCTTACGTCTGGCTGAATATTGCGATTCAAAGAATGGAAGCGCTAGAACAACAGGGACAAGCGAGTAGACACACAAAGGAGTGCTGACGCGAAATTTCAAAGCTGAGATAACTATGTAAAATGCTTCCTTTTTATCGGGAGATATCTCCTATCAAGTTTCAACACTAACCGTTCGGCGAAACGTATTTTAAATCCATTTTAATCTTCGCCCGCACGAGAAAGCCCAGTGCGGGCGGGCGACATGACATCATCTGCTACTTGCCCAAAACTGCTGACGTCGGTGCTACCGTGACGAAGCCGACGCGCTGGCTGTGGTTGGCGCGCGCTGCTCCGGCGTATGTACACGTCATGGTTTTGGGACTGACGTCATGCTGCCCGGGCGCGAGGGGACGATGAAGACCATAGAGTTTCTCACAATATTGAGAAACTCTATGGTCTGGGCGGGCGCGTGCGCTCACTGTCCATAGCGGCAGTGGTACGGCAAGAATGGTGACGTCACGTGATACCTCCTGTTATGGCAGCCGATCGGCGTTCGTTTTGTCGAAACCGAAACTGACACGAATTAGCGACGCCGTAAATGAATGTTTACGCTGCGATCTACCGTCTAATGTGTCATTCTATGATTAGTGGGCTGGTAGGCACGCATAACAGCGAAAAAAACGTAGCACGAAAATTTCGTGTCAGTACTCCTTTAACTGTGTGTGTCCACTCGCTTTTCCTTGTCATCTTAGCGCTTTCATTCTTGCCATGTCCTATCAACATGCCCAAACCATTAATCTCGTGAATTGCGATTCATTCGGTACAACGTAAATGCATTCAACTACAGAGATACAAATAAATTTTGCAAATGTATCTCGATGTAAAAATACAGATCTTCAAAAGCATCTCTCAGTATATTATCGTGATACCACTTACCATTGCTATTCCAGAAGTGAGCAAAAAAAATGGCAGATTCGTACTGGTGTGCGCGAGCACGCCTTATTTGGTTTATTTTCGTCAGTAAGTGCGCCGAAATGGATCTTGCTTGTTCTCTTTAACGTGACCAAGCAAAATATGGTGACGAGAGTTCGGGCAGCCAGCCGAAGCCAGGGCATCTCGGGCTAAGGTATCCATCCACCAAGCTGGAGCCAGGATTTCAGCGTCCAACGCCAAACTAACAAAAGTTTATTCAATCAACCTATCAGCACGGCACGGCGCCTCGTCCTTTCGTCGCTCCATAGCTTATCGCGGAGGCCGCGAACACAGTCGAACCTCATTATCCGCTATACCCGACATTCGTTATAAAAGTAGGCACCTAAAGTGCCGAATGTAGAACGGGAGATCAACTCAGCATGCAACAGGCGCTTAAATTGCACAATGAAATGAAACTGTGCTACTCTATAATTTTAAACCGTATGTTCGTACGCATACCGCGGCTCTGCATATATAACCACGCCCATGTTGCGCTCACTGAGGGGGAAAAAATCCTTAAATCTGCTTACGTGGCTTGAATGCGAAGTCATATGAATTGCGATAACTATAGTACGAATGACTTGTGTAATGCCACATCGTATCTACGTTCGCGAGGTGTGACACAATGCCACCCTTGGAGTGGCGCCAAGTTCCTGGCGTTTTGTCTCTTCCCATTGCGTTGTCCGCCTCCTGCGCCTCGGTCTTGTTGGCGTATTTGCGTGGTGGACCTCGCTTAAAGGAGCCATGAAGAGAAAACACAAGTTTGGTTCATTCGAAAGATTGCCTCGTTAGAACCATAACGACACCACTTATAACGCAAACTTCGCTCAAATAAGCTACATAATTAGGAAAAACGGGAATGGTCATGCGACCCACCAGCTCATTTCCCGCAACAGAACCTATGCCGTCACATGGGCTAAGCTCTGCGATTGGCGGAGGCCGGCAAAAGCAAACGCATGTTAGGCAGGGCTTACAGCTTGCATAGCGAGCTAAATGCCCGTGAAACATACTGCACATTCTTTTTATGACAAAGAACGGTGGAGTAAACGGTTGAAGGTCCGAACGAACTCGCAAGCGTGTGCGCCAATGCGTACGAAACTAGCGCGCCGGCCGAGCTCGACATCTCGCCGTCGCGCAGACGAATTTTCGGGTTCGAGGCTCTTCGGGGCCAACGAACCGTTCCAGCACGCACAGCCGCGACCTTGCTTCGTATCGTAATCCCTTCACAGGAGGTTGGCCGTCATATCGCCAACCAGCAAAGGTAAAAATAGAAACGAGGGGAGTAAGGAACAGCAAGAAGCGACGAGATAGTGCCAGTCGTCGCGTAAGTTTCGAATGGTGTTGGTTTGCTGCTGTCGTTACGAGCTCGTTTCCAGTTTACAACCACTGAAAACTTCAGTTTGTTCAGTTACGGCAGGGACCCTTACGTTAGCTCACTCCTGGAACATGCTGGCGCTCGTTGCCGACTTCGTCAAATCGCTCTGACCTTGGGGAAAAAAATGCCGTAAACACCGCGCATTGACGCTCGTATCTTTCTGGTCGAAGCAGAGAGCTCGCGCGAACGGCTTTCCATACACGACACCGGCCAACTGGCATAAGTGATACTGCTACTGAAATTGAACTATTATTAACCGTAATCAAAATACGGCACATACGTACCAGCCTATATTCGTCCGTCGCGACGGGGCTGACGAGGCAGCGGTGCCGACGGCTGGGCGTTCGTCTGTTGTGGCTATCGCGGAATGGTCGCTTTCCCGTCCACCGCGTATCCCACAACTCTTGCCGCTCGTGCACTTAGAAGCATTGAGCGTTATTGTGGTGTGAGGTTGTTAAATGCAAGCCCGAGCTCCTCGGCGAGAGTTTTGTTCTCCGGATCAGGCGATTCCATGACTAGCTAGGGCTGCGGGTGCACTAGGTTTTACTAGTATTTTTAAAATGGCCGCCGTCTCGATCGACTCCCGCGTGTGGGTGCTATATGGAGTCGACATACTAAGTATCTGTTTCATGGACCGGCTCTATGACGCCATTGTACACGTCACGGAATGTTCAATTTTAGCGGGAGATTTAAAATTTTGGCTTAAATTGCCTTGTTTATCAGTGAATAAAGCATCATTTGCTTCCGGGAAAGCGCTTGGGGTACTATGAAACACCTAATCTTTCGAATAAAACAAACTTTTGTTTTCTCTTCATGGCTCCTTTAAAGAAACTGGAGGTACACCCGATGTCAAAGCACTTTTCATCCCGAGACATGGCGCGAGTCACCCCGGCAGGCGACATTCCGTTCCCTGGTAAGTACAAGCCCGGCGTTACCGGGAAGGATGAAGAACGTTGATTAATCGTGGTCATAGGCTGTTCCTTGCAGGCAAACCGACATAAAAGATACCAAATTACTCTTATTAACGTAAAAAAATCGCGCAGGGTGAGCGTTAAGGTGGCAGAGTGCAAACTTTTACTTGGAGCAAGCGCTGGTGTCGGGGAAGTTTTTTGGAATGAAGATATTGCGAAAAATTATTAGAGCCGCTAGGGCTCGAGCCCAAGACGTTAGCGCCAGGACCAGGAACTCTACTTAAGGCCACAAAGGCCAAACACGAGCTCCTTTTAGCAGCTACTGAAGTGAAAAGCGGGAGTGTTTAAATGAACCGGTGGATGGCGACAGGTTATACAGGAAGTGTAAGAGTCACGAAGGGCTCGCGGTCATAATTTTTAGAGCGTTTATATTGGGTTTCATTCCTTTAATTATTCCTTTAGTTAGATGACGACGCGCGGAGCACGGATTCGTCCAACCATAGAACGATGGCCGACGCCGGATTTTTCACGTCATGGAGCAGGAGGTAAGGCGTCCGCCACATATTCCCCGCATAATCGGCCGTGTACGCAACCTTTCGGTCATGGGGCGAATTTTTCTGCGTTTTTACGGGAACGAAAAAATTGCTCGCAATAGAATGCATAAGGAGATTGACCTAGTCCAAATAAAAGGCTACATAAAAATAAGTAAATTAAATGTCATCGCTCGTCTAATTAATTAATTGATCGATTGTTTTTTTAATCCGAAAGTACACGGTACCGCGATACCTGCGGGCAGTAACGTCCATGAGGCACAAGATAAAAACTCCCACCTCCCCTCGCGGGA
This sequence comes from Haemaphysalis longicornis, assembly GCF_048455015.1. NCBI lineage: Eukaryota > Metazoa > Arthropoda > Arachnida > Ixodida > Ixodidae > Haemaphysalis > Haemaphysalis longicornis. Next base: position 67,540,723 of record NW_027526361.1, on the reverse strand, counting down.
ACCCCCAAGTTTGCAAACTGCGCCTCGAGAGGTGGCACCATTTTGTCGCCATTCCGAGAGGTGGCGCTGGCGTTGCGTTTAGATCCAGTTTGGGGAGCGAGGCTCGCCCCGGCCATGTGTTTTCGCTGTGCTGTTGGTGCTCACCTGTTCGTCACGTCTGTATTAACGTATTAACTCTGTGCTGTCATCGTGCATACATATTTTAGTGGATCTCTGAAGTGTCGGTACGGTTTGTTGACGTGCTGCGCGCCGGGCTGCCGTTCGGGGTATGCTTCGGAAGCGGCAAAGTCCGTGCAGCGGCATTTCTTCAAAGCGCCGAAGGGTCTTACGGATTGAAGGCGTGGGAAAGCGCGATTCCGCGGAAAAACTTCAAGGTTACGCCATAAACATACGTTTGTGAGATTCATTGTGAGCCTTCAGACATCGTCAACTGCTACGAACACGTCGTGAACGGTCAAACTGTAAGGATACCGTAAGGCAGGTGGACTCGAAGGGACGGCGCGGCGCCCCGTATTTTCCTGACATACCTGAGCATCTGTCGGCACCAAAGACGTCAAAGTCATGCCGAAAACCACCCAAATGGATGACAGTGGTTCCCACCTACGTTGCGTCCTGCCAAAATTATGGGCCTTTGCGCTATGAAACTGGCGTAAGTGGCGGTATGAGTGTGTAAGCGCCGAAGTCAGCACGTACGTGTCGGTTGAAGTTAATTCAAGAGGTTTGCTTGTCCCGCCGTGTAGCTACAGCGATAAAAATGGGAATATTCACCCCCAGCTGACAAGAGATAAGAATGTAGCAACATTTATTCGCTACATTGTTGCCTTAAAGATCATCCCATTTGTTCCAAGATCATCCCTTTGAACAAATGTTACCTGTTTCCAGACGTTTCATCCGCAACAACTGCCGTGAAAGGGCATGCAGTGTGTGTGGCATAACATATTCACGGTGCTGTCAGATCAGATCCCTACCCGGCGCGGTGGCTAAGGCGCCGTGCTGCTGGACGCAAGGACTCGGGTTCGATTCCCGGCCACGGCGGCCGCTATTCTGATAGAGGCGGAAAGCGAAAACATCCGTGTGTTCGAGATTTCAGCGCATGTTAAAGATCCCCTACGTGGTCAAAATTAATCCGGAGCCCTCCACTACGGCGCGCCTCATCGCCTGTGAAGCGTCGGCGTGTTAAACCTCTTATAAATCAATCTGACTAGTCAAAACTGAGAAGTGTTGCCTATCTGTAGATTGCAAAAAGAAATGAGCAAGAAAAATCAACGCAGAAGATAGCATAAGCGATGGCTCAACGGAAAAACTATCGGGCTAAACGCTTTAAAAAATCGGCATATCAGGGCTACAAGAAGATAAATGAAGGCTAAACGCTTTAAAAAATCGGTATATCAGGGCTACAATAAGATAAATGAAGGCTAAACGCTTTAAAAATCGGCATATCAGGGCTACAAAAAGATTAATGAAAGTTTCTGTAACCCTAACAGTCCATCAGATTTAGAAACCAACAAAAAAGAATAGCAGTTCGACAAACATTCTCATCCGAGAAAAACATTTATTTCTTTTAAGAAACCACATTTATACCTGTCAAAGAAATAAAAAACACTGGTTTAATAATTGGTTCGATTTTCTTTGTTAACAGCGAAGCTGTTTAACAAATCGTAATTTTTCGTGTCCGCAGTTAAAATACCAAGAATTTGCTGAGCGCGGGAAGGTGAGCGCGTGCACGTGAGTGCGCACGTCAGCACTTGGTTTCCAATCGGCTCACTTGATCAGTTTTGTTGGGGTTGTAAATATGTTCTTGCGAAAACGTACCCACTGCATTTGCTTCCACAGCATAAATAAAAATGTCAAAGCGTCTTTTCTTGATTCCAAGTAGATGGCTGACTATTGTAGGCTTTCCCGCAGTGTCAGTAGCGTAAGACGTTTTGGGATATGCTTTAAACATTATTGAGCTATAAGGAATCCCGTACTGGGGAAACATAAATGGAAAAATAAATAAATGGAACGGGAAGCAGCCGAAGACAAGAGGACTGTGCAGTGTTTGCCTTGCCTTTTTTTTTTAAAGTACAGCTTGTTTCTCGTCATAATGTCGATAAAAATGTAAAGCTCGTGTCACTAAAGCGTAAGAGTAGAGCGAAGTTGGATTTCGTATGTCAAGGAAGAACATTAACGATGTGCGGTGGTCGTTCACCGGCGCCTTTCCAAGCAAGGAGTAGCAGACGACGCGCCGAGACCGATCTCAACTAGGGTGCCTGGATGTTCCTCCTCGCCCGAGGAGGAACATCCAGGCACCCTAATCTCAACGCTACCGCAGCGCCACCGCCTGGTCGGCGGCAGCACCGGCTCGCGCCGCGGTGCATGGAAGGCCGCGCTCTTTGCCAACTGACCTAATCTAAAAATGTTGGGAACCCCTGTGTAGATGCGACGCATAGGGGGTTCCCGTTGCAGCGTTGGACAGCGGAGGAACGGCGCTAGAACGATGGAGCGGAGCGGCGCAGGCACCGCGTTTTAAAGAGCGCATAACGGTGAGGGGACGCGCCGGCGCCAGTGCGTCTGCCGCGGCTATGACGCAACACAATCCTCTTTAATCCAATCCAAGCCAAGTCAATCCATTTGAATCCAATCCAATGCCCCTCGCGAAAGAGGGGCATCGGAGAGGAGAGGGGGTGAGCGGCGGAGAGCGCAGCTCGCGCGGCGAGGAGAAGGGGGGAGGGGCGGACGACAACGACGCCGACGCTGCATGGACAAGGCGAGTGAATGAGATGCAGTCGCATCTAATACAAACTTAAAGGAGTACTGACACGAAATTTCAAAGCTGAGATAATTATGTAGAACGCTTCTTTTTTATCAGGAGATATCTCCCAGCAAGTTTCAACCGCAACCGTTCAGCGAAACATATTTAAAATACCTTTTAATCTTCGCCCGCACGAGAAAGCCCAGAGCGGACCGACATGACATCATCTGCTACTTGCCCCAAACTGCCGACGTCGGGGCTCCCGTGACGAAGCCGACGCGCTGGCTGTGGTTGGCGCGCACTGCTCGGGCGTGTGTACACGTCATGGTTTTGGGACTGACGTCATGCTGCCCGGGCCTGTGGAGACGGCGAAGAACTCAGCCGGTCTGGGCTCAACCCATGGAGGAAGAAAAAGTTAGGAGACGGCATGACGTCACAGAGCTAGCCTTCGTAAGCCCACCGTCGTTGAAGCCGCTCCCTCCGCTGTTTCCCTTTCTCAAGCCGCCGGAGTCGGCCCAGCACGTGACCTCCATGGTCGGCTGCGCCGGCGGCGGTCTCCAACTCCACCGCATCTCTCGTGTTTGGTTGGCGGTAGCTTTTCCCCGTCCTTTCTGTATTCGTCTGCTCGGAGATCTCATGCCCGCGTGCGTGCGGGCGGGAGTGCCTTGTACGTGCGAAAGACCAAAGCCATGAAAAAAAAAAAAAAAAAAAAACCTCATTAGCAGGCTTCGCGACAACGGGCCGCAGAGTAGTTTCGAGCAGACGAAATTGAAGAGCGCACAGCGGCCCATAAACCCCACCGCGCACTCTCACACAGCGGCGCGATGGGATCACGTGGTGCAGTGACGCCCTGGGCCGACTTCGATTTTACTTTTTATGCATAGGCTTCTTGTTTCTCCGGTGGCGCCGTCTCCTAACTTTTTCTTCCTCCATGGCTCAACCGCTCGCGCGCGCTTCCAGAGCGGCAGCGATACGGCAAGAATGGTGACGTCACGGGATACCTCCTGTCATGGCGGCCGCTCGGCGTTCGTTTTGTCGAAACCGAAACTGACACGAATAAACGACGCCGTAAATGAATGTTTACGCTGTGATCGACAGTCTAGTCTGTCATTCTATTATTAGTGGGCTGGTAGGCACGCATAGTAGCGAAAAAAAACGTAACACCAAAATTTCGTGTCAGTACTCCTTAAACAACATTTTCAGCCGAGCTCAAAAATATCCCCAGTGTACTTCCTTTCCTTTTTCCTTTCCCGCAAACCAGAACCAACCAACCAACCAACTGCCAGTGCCTGAGCTTGCCCTTATTAGAAAGTCGGTGCTTAAAAATCCTGCATGGACGAAACCCCTTACTCTGGTCTATGCTAGGTTTATATCTGAATGAAGAAGCAGACTCTTTAGCGAGGTCAGCACTAGACGGCCCTCAGATCGACGTCTGTCCGTTTCCCTCCATACTGGCCGGAGCACGGATCCGTCGGCATCAACATCTGGCGAGGAGGCAGGAGGATGCCATCACCTCCCTCGATGATTACGCCCATTTGGCATATGCGTGGGACTCCCGATGTTGCGAATCTCGCCAATGCGAGGTTACTTTAACTAGCTTACGTTGTAGAGTTCCACAGCTCAACTTCTACATGCACCGCGCTGGGCTCACCTCCTCTCGTCATTGTGCTCTTTGTGATGAACCCGAAACCATAGAGCATTTTTTCTTACATTGCCGCGGCTTCTCTTCAATGAGAAGAAAATACCTCGTGGAGCCAATTCACCACCTTGGACTTACCCTTTCATTGCCGCACTTACTGTCGTTCGGTGCCATTTCGCTTGGGTTTCCCCACAGGAATTTGGTTGCGGCCGTACACACCTACGTCTCAGAGACTATATAGGCGCCTAACCTGTTAGCCGCTCTTCTTGTACACAGACGAAATAAGAGCCTATTGCAAAATCCCGCATAGCCTTTTCTTGCAAATTCCTGCATAGTGCACACTTTCATCCTACAAATTCCTGTATTTGTTGTACAATTATTCTGATCAACAATTTTTTTTGTCTCCAAAATTTAGTCTCCTAAATCGGGCACATTAGCCCCAATATATCTCCCGACCCTGGCCAATCCCCCAAGTGGGTATGCGCAACAAAAAAAGGAACAACAGAAACAACAGCTAGTCTATGCGTTGCTCCGGTTAAAATCCCTTCATCTGCTAGGGACTTTAGCTCCGGTATGACCGCAAGACGCGGGCACTAAACGTTGGCGGGCACAGCGCGCAGATTGAAAATGAAACCAGAACTACGATGTCTTTGTATGCCTATCTGTAGATGGCGCCACCACTTGCAACAGCTGTTAAGTGACGGAAAAATAAGAGTATATCTCACTCAAAATTAAGCCATTAGATCTTATTTAAATAAATAATGTCAAAATGTTTTGTTTTTATACGAATATTGTCAGTTTTTTCTGGCACCGATTGCTACCCATGATTCCTTTGTGCTACGATGTTTTTTAAATAAATGGTCAGCCATCTTGCGAGACGTCATTTGATGTGTATGCGAATGCCGTGAATTAATCGTTGTGCATCGGGAAGGCCACTTGTCTCAAGCACAGTAAATGCAGCTCTCCTGAGTCTACGATACATGCGTTTTGATACAGTAAGTGCATTTCATCCTCACTGACCTGTGCGAGTACTGAGACTACAGTTGCCCTTGATAGGCGGACGTAGTTGGGATGAAACAGCTGAAGTGCTTGCTACGCGCCTCTAATTGCCAGTTGCGTGTTAATGTTATCGCGTAGCGCATGCTAAAAGTTAACTCAAGAGCTCGTGACTCATTTGCCGCGCGTGCTTTGCAAAATACGCTTCCGCAAACTTTTCTTCGGTGACGAGAGCGACGTTGTAAGCCTAAAGGTTTCAGTGCATACCTCTGAATTCGTTGTTTGCCTGCTTCCTTTTTTCGTATTAGCCCACCCGTAGTTTGTTTGGTGCTTTTAGCCGAGTTTTCTTAGCTCAACGTGTAGCCCGACATGTTTTTGGTGCCCAATATCGCGTTGCGGTACTTCACCTCCCGAGCTTTATCAAGGGCCCGGCTCTTTGTATTCCCGCTGTCTCGTGACACCCACTTCGCCCTCAGTTTAAAAACCCAAGTTCGTAGTTTTTGTGAAGGCCGCTTGCTGGCTGTGCTCGCAGCTCAAAACTGCGCATACCGCGCCGTCATTTGGTCGTCTTCATCCTGTTATCCAGCAAGTGCAGTGCTTACACGCGAGGGAAAGAGGAAGTTGTACAGTTTGACCGGGGTCGTCATGGCGGGTGAACTAGTATTTATTAGGCGGTGTGCGGTGTTGGCGTAGCCTTTCAGGTTTCTATTTTTTTTTTCTTTTCTGTTTGCCTGTAGTTTAGAACAAAGCGGGCTAGTTCAGTTGAGCGGGTCGCTATCAAACGGCTGCCTATTATCTTCGGGTGGCGACGAACTTCGGGCGTTGTTTGCTCAGTTCCCGTTTCGCTTGCAGCGTAGACACACTGCGAGGATACCGATAGTCGCCCTATCTACAGTTCTTTCGGTGGCCAGTGTCGCACTAAAGCCTCGACTGGAACAGCTGTAATGGACAACCGCATTCTTTTTGCTCGTTGGTCCTAACCACATTAATGGCTGCTTTTTTTTCTTTTAACTGTAAACTTTTTTTCTTTTGCCCTGTTTTAAGTGACTGCAATTCGCAGGAGTTTTGTACCTAAGGGGAGTTAAGCATATGTGCCTTGTTTGCTTCCATCTTGGTATGTAGTGTTCCGCTGGGGTCAGGCGAAGATATTGTGTATTATTCACACTCTGCGTGGGACCTAAGTTGATTTCAGAGAGAATGAGATGTTTTAAGCCTACTGTACTTTTGCTTTTCAGAGGCTGTGTCAGTAGCCTGCAAACAGCTCACAATGTCTGCAGCAGTGGAAAACGCTGGGAACCACTCCCCTGAGAAGCCAATGAACCACACCAACAACATTAGGTAAGATTTACTTTCTTGGTCAAGTCTGTCGGAAATGAAGCAGGTTAGCATGACAGCACACTTCCCAATGCCGCCGTGCTTTCTGCCATTAGACTAGACTGGGAGGGGTATTTGGTGCTGTCATTAAGTTTGGTAGGTTTCCAAATTTACTCCAAAGTCCTCCAAATTTACTGTCGGGGCTTCAGACTTGACATTTTGCATCGGCACCGCAACATTTAATGGGTTGTGTATAGGGTGCATTCACAGAGCCTTGGACCGCGCGGCGGTGGCGGCGACGCCATATTTGAGGTTGCACTTTGCCGCGCGGGCAGCCGTTTCCAGACGCGAAACGTTGTTTGTGGCGTGGTGCTGGCAAGAACGTTCGTGTGGATGGTGTTTTTCTCTGCGTGATTCGTGTGTTTGAGAACGCCTGGTCGTAACGGTAGCCAGAATTGTTTTCGCTGCGAAATTCTGGGTGCGCTGTTCACGTCAACAACCGCAGACCCGAAGAAGGCCGAATGGCGAAAGCAAGCGCGCAGTTTTTTTGTTGTTGTTGATTCGAAGCGAAGGCCAGGGCAGTGCTTGAAAACTGTATGATTTCACGCGACGAATGCAACTGTCTGATGGTTTGACCGGCATGGCCAGCGGCGCGCATAACCCGGTCCGTTTTGGCGATTTCGTGCTATCTCGGTGTCATCCCCGTGTGCCGATTTCATTATTTCCTCCATTGCTTGAAGCGACCGTGGCGCGAGTTGAGAAAATTTCTTCACCCAAGGCTGCGAGGATATTTGATGTGGTGGTGGCATGTGAGAGAGGAGCTGGTTTTACCGTGCCACCCAGACATGTTGCACACTTTTTGAGGAGTATGAGAGACGGTGAGGTGCTCTTGCGACACTGCTCTGTGTGTTGAACGCACGAAGGTCGTCCATTTGAGCTCCTAATGAACAATTACACACAGGGTCTGGGTGGAAACCATCGCGAGGTAAGTACGTGATAAAATTAGGTATGGTGGCGACGACGAAGATCCCACCGATGATTTTCAAGTCTTTTCCTTTCGGTAAAGGCGAAGCAGAAATTATAAGCAGAACAAGAAAGCAGCGCAGAGACAAGTGACAAAGGCTGCTCTAGTTTGTCCCTGCATACGTTAATGTTTTAGTCTCTGCGCTTTTTTGAAGTAGTCAAACTGTGTACCCAGCGTCAAGCTGTAGTGTCCGATCACGTAACACGCTTGGTCAATAGAGAACAGTCGAAAGCAACGAAGAATTGGATCAATTTAGATGCCCGCAATTACCTGAGAAACGATATTGCATGCACGCGTGCATTCACCGAAGTATAGCCCATGTTGAGGCTGGGAGGCCAGTATGGTTCGTCTCATCCCTAAAGTACAGCGGCCACCTTAATTTGTGAACATTTTAAAGGCCAACTGCACTCAAATTTCACTTCGGCCAAATTTATTTTTAATGCGTAGTAAGTACCCCCAAATAAGCTGCGACACAAGTTGTAGCCCCGTGAAACGCCTCGTTAACCAGTCAGAAGCGTTTAAAAAAGCTCCGCCGCAGACCACTCTGCACCTGCCGGCGGATCGCGTAAACAGCCATGACGCGCCTGTGACATTCCAGCCGACGGTGGCTTCGTCCTCTGGCCAGCCACGCTGTGGGAGAACCAGTTGAGCTCTGCTGCCCCGTGCGCGCGTACAGCTTGCGCGCAGACATTCTCCCGAACTAGTGACCGTCCGGCCGCTCGCTGGACGGCTGCAATGGCCGCGCTCTTTTCGGTTTCAAAATCGCCGATTTTTGCTGGCCGCTTGCGGCGTCCACGTACGTATTTCAGCTGTTGTGTTTTGCATGTTGCTTTATTTTTAAGCAGACTATACAGAAATAGGGTTTTCAAGAAGTGGAAATTTTGAGTGCAGTTGGCCTTTAAGCATGCTAGCGTTTCAAACATGTGACGAGGTGCGAGGCGAAAGCTCCGGCGCCCATCATCCCGGTGCTCACCTGGATGAAACGGTTTCTAGCAGATTCGATACTGATTAGCCATATTATCGATAACTTTGGGAATTTGTCGAATGAGGACAGACAGCCTTCAAGCACTGCTCTAGCCATCGCTTCGAAACAGAGAAAGGAAAAAAAAAATACACGAGGCGCTTTTTTTTATCTTGGTGGAAAACAAAAGCGCTCAAAAGCACCGTGCTGTCTAAGTCTTCCTTCGTCCTTGTTTTTTGAGCGCTTTTGTTTTCCACCAAGATGAACACGTACCAACTAGCCCAACTTCCCGTTCTTCTGCGCTTTTTTTACTTTGTCGTGCGGCCTGCTTCGGGTCTGTGGTTGTAGGAGACCAGCGCAGTCCGGATTTTCGAAGCGAGAACCGTGCTAGCTACTCGGTAGGACGAGGCATTCGCAAACCCACGAATCGCGCAGAAAAAACGCCGTCCACACGAACGTTCTTGCCAGCAGCATGCTGCAAACCACGGTTCGCGTCAGGAAACGCGCTGCCCGCGCGGCGGAATGCAACCTCAAATATGGTGTCGCTGCCGCTACGCAGGTAGCGCCGCGGCGCAGCCCAAAGCCCTGTGAATACACCCTATTAGAGGAAGCTACCGAAGACATCTAGTGGCACTGTGGTCAGCCGGAGAGATAGCAGAGATAGCGCATAGTGGCATGTAGGGCCACTAGATAAGCTTTAATGGCTCTATTGGCATGCTGATCTCTGGGTCACTGTAGTAGTTGTAGGTAAGGTAGTTGTGCCTTATCGCTTATAGCGGCGCGGAAATCGTGCAAAGTGACATGATGCCGTAAGCTTTGCCACGCGCAAGGCAGCTAGCTATCTCTGATTTCGTCGCTTCACTGGCTCTGTGCTGTGATAAGGTGCTCACATGCAGGTCGCTAGGCTCTTTAGGGGTACTGTGGAATATTAGCTGGCTGTACGCAAGTTAATTGTAGCAGATACTTTGCGGGGGCTGGAGTGCGTGGAGTAGTGGCAACAATGATTGTTGGTCATTGAAATGAAAGGGGAGGCTACTCTCCTGAATTATTTAGCATCCAGAGTGACTTCAGAGATAAAGCTCGCATTAGTCCTGTTTTCAAAATTGGATTTCCGTGTTTCTGAACATGAAGCAGTATGTGGTAGCCTTCTGAGTCTTTATGGACAAAATTCTTGCGACGCGGGTCAAGGGTTGTAATTTTTGTGTTCAATATTGCGATTTCTATTTTGCAGTGTGGATGCTAGAGTGACATTTTTGTTTTGTCTGATTTTGGTCAATCTGTTCGTTTACTTTTAATTTGCTATATTATCTGTATGCCTTCTCTCGTTCCTTCTGCTTTTTAACACTGTCACTGACGTGCCGGTATGTTTTCGCATTTTGCCGCCGCAGTGTCACTGACGTACCGGTACGTTCTCTATAGCGTGTTCAAAAATTTGCGCCATAGCGCAAAGCTGGTGTGCCTGGACTGTTCACGCCATCTGTCGACTCTTTCTAGTAGCTCGTATTTTCACTCTCTCCACACACTCGTATTGGAGTGTGTGGAGCGACCGCGCCCACCCTTCGTTGCAGAGGGGCTTGGCTCTCCACACGCTGTTCTGCTGGGATGAGTGACCATGCGGCACGCATGTGATTACGGGTGCAAGGGTTTTTTTTATTCCGTCTCCGCGTGTGCTAACAGCGTTGGCGCACCAGGTTTTCCCAGTGCGCTGTTGCTTCTCCAATAGATCAAGACGGGACTCAATTGCGGCTTTCACTTGCTTGCCGTGCCCTCACTTGTCGCTGTCAGCGGCAAACGAGGTGGTTGTATTAATGTTGTACCCTCTTATCTCGACCTTCATATTTTCGCAACTCCTTATTTCTGTGCGTTGTGCGGACTGCGGAAAGTGCTCCCTCCATGCGCACGGTTACATTTAAATGGCCGACTGCACGGGGCCTTCGACTGCGGACAGGACCAATCATCCTCCTGCATGGCAGTCAGAAAATATGCAGAAGACAGGCGATTTCTCACTCATGTGCTCTCCTTTCGACGCGTTGCGTTCTGGACGCTATCATAGTCAAATAAATCGCTACACTGCTTTCGTGATACTGTGGGTGCGTCACAGCCAGAAACATCCGACAGTGAAAGGGTTAAACGTTTCTGTAATTTTTCACCATTTATAACTTCCCACATGTTATGTTTCTGTTCGCTAGCTCATTCCTATTTGGCAACCTCCTCCCCTCTGCCCGCAATACAAGTGTTATGAGTAACCCTGGCCGCATGATGAAAACGGTTTCACAATGTTATTGGGAGCTATTCTGGTGTGCATTCTTTTGTATTTAAACAACTTCAAAAACTGATATTATTTGCTCCAAAATTGATTCTTTTTTGCGCTTCGAAAATTGTTCCAAATTGTTGAACATGAGTGGCATCACTGGAAACCGCTAGATTGAAAAGTATGGACCCCGTTGCAGAGGATCAGCAGCAAAAGCTTTGAAGTTAAGCTCAAGATTGAAGTTTTTGTTTGCGGTTATCGTGGCTAGTTTTCTGAACTAGTTGTGAAAAACAATGCTTGCGCTTACAATATTTTGTGCCCTTCAGAGGGCAGGTCACTGAACTACATTGCTTTTAGGCTTACTTCCTTAAAGCGGGCTGTAGTCTTTTAAAGATAAAGCCTTAAATGCCATGGAAGCCATTAAGGAAAAGAAAAATAGCATGTGTAATGGCAGAAAAGCTCTTCCTGAGGCCTTCTATTGCGAAGTGTTCCATGATGTGAGCTTAGACTCTGCAGTAGTGGCAGGTGGTTGTTTCTGCCAGTACACCGCAGATGAAGGGAAGGGACGACCAAGCGGAGAAATTCAGTCTCCTTTTCCATTACGTGGCAGTGCGAAAGAGAAGTGTCGCAACACGAATAAGGTGGATCAAGTCCACGCAAAGTCCATGCGAAAGCATTAAAATATAGCAGTGTACAGCTGCAAGGTTGCACAGATTGGCAAAACAATGCTTCTGCGACTCTCAGCTGTGCATTCATGCTTGTGAATAGCTTGGGTGCCTAGGTATTTTCGGTGACAAAAATAAGTGCTGTGTGTCCTGTGCATGAGAATTAGCTGGTACTGTCGTCACTGTGATGCTAACCATTGTCTCAAGCGGTGTTCTCCTATTCCTTTTTCAGGGATGTCGATGAAGGTGGCTGGAAAGCAAAGCTGGTTATACCGCCACGGGATCTGAGGAAAAGGACATCCGTGAGTAGTCGCTGCTTCTTCACAAAGCACTAGCTCACTTGCAAAGGTCCGACACCCAGTTGGGAGTCCTCAACGTCGTGTTTCACAAGAACATAAATCGCGAAATTTTAATACAGCCACAAATGGTCATTTGCTCGTTTCCTAGTGTACCGTAGTGAATTGTTCATTCCTAGCAGTAGATTTAGCTACGTAGCAGGCTCTCTCTCTCCAGTCTTGATCTGTCATCAACATGGTATGTGAGCTGGCAGTTGTAGTCAGGCTTGCTTAAATTGGCACATGCTCTGAGGCAGTCTACAGCATTCTCTGTTGCTAGAAGGGATAATAATTCATCCTACTCTGTCCGCTAAGCTTTGCAATGTCCATGATGGGCTCACACCTCAATGCATTTTATCGTGCGCAAGATTCGTGGTCGGAGAAACTTCGGCATGTGCCATTGTCCCTGGCATAAATCATTAGTAACGTTGGAAAACGTTGGAAAAGTCTGCTTTCAAAGCAGTCGTACAGACCTTGTCAACCATGGGCTTATAAGGGAGGGGGCGAGGGGGGGGGGGGGGGGGGGGCTGCACGTGATCTCCAGTTCTGCTACAGAACCTCAGCTGACGACGCTATACCAATCTTCCTGATTGTGCAGCCCTCGTTGCGCGCAGCGTCTCGTGAGAGAGAGGGGGGATATTCCCCGCTTCATCTCTTCTGTGTGTGCATGTGCAGGATGTGACGGACACAAAGGGCAACGAGTTTGAGGACTTCTGCCTGAAGCGGGAGCTGCTGATGGGCATCTTTGAGAAAGGCTGGGAGAAGCCGTCCCCAATCCAGGAGGCCAGTATCCCCATCGCGCTGCTTGGCCGGGACATCCTGGCCCGTGCCAAGAACGGCACTGGCAAGACGGGCGCCTACATCATCCCCATGCTGCAGCGGATAGACGTCACCAAGGACTACATCCAAGGTGCGGCACCGAATTTGAAAACTGTGCACTTGTCTCCTTTGAGAGGAGGACCGGCATGCAACTCCTACATTTCATTGGTTAGAGGAGGGTAGTTCAGTTCAGGGGGAACCCCCACCCTTCCTTGGTAAGTTTCTTGGAGGGAGAACTATACGAGTTTACCCCTAGTGGTTTGCTAAGGTTGCATCACTGGGGTAAAAAACAGCACAGACAGGAACTAAATTCATAGCACTCCCAATTGTTAGTCTCTTTTCATGCTTTTTATTTCATGTTCAATGACTGCGCAAAGGGGAGTGGCCTTGTGGTGCCTCTCACGACCGGCTTTATATATTAGGCACTTGCACTTGCTCACAGATTCCACGTGCCGAATTTGTTATTGCTTGTTTGGCTTTTTAGTTTCCGATTCCACTACATTTGGTCCCCATTCCTCTGCTGTATATGCGTTTGCTCGGCCTGCCATCATTCGTCTTCTCTGCATGTTGTGCTCGGTCTTTGCCGATTCACACTGGTTGAAGTGCACACATTCTTTGCGCTTGGTCTGCTCAAATAGTTTTTAATGCGAAATTGTTGCTTGGCAAGTCTGGCGAAAGCACGCACCTGGCTGGTGTCTACAGAACGTGCTACCACCCAGACATCGGCCACAATAAGTGTCCGCAGCTGCTAGTCCTTTGCCAACGCGTTTCGTGGCGTTCCACGCTTTTGATAGCGTACGTAGATCGAAAAGAATAAAACCTCAAATATTCAGCAATACTTTGCGCTTGCTGTTTCGTATAGTGCATTGAAATAAAAGGAAAAACGGGAAGAAGCATTTGGCATGTGGTCAACGACACATAACACGTGTAACAGAAAAAAAAAAAGCGTGCGTCAAATTTTCCTGTAGTTTTGGTTGGCCTTTAGCTTCTGTGGAGGCAGTGTAGCAGCAACATGAATGGTTTTCAAAAAGTAGATGCAGTGAGTCTGATGCCAAGGCTGTAGGTTATAGTCGACTTCGGCAGGAGCTAGTTTCGGCGACAAACCTATATCCTGAAGAAACTCTATTGTGGAAGAATATGTTGAAAGATCGTGCAACATTCTTGCATCGTACTTTGAGTGAGCATATCCTACACAATTTTTTTTTTTTTTCGTACAGCTTGGCAAATCTGGCTGGCACACAGCAAAGCAGATTTTTCACCAGTTTCTGATCGCTTTGGTACTGGGGGCAGTGGCTCAAAAAGATATCCCGAATGCGGCTGTGGTTATCACCGCAAGCACGGACCGGGGACAGCTGCCATACCCAACTTTGCAATTTATTGGGATTGGAAGCTACCCCTAGGGAGCTCCTACAAGCGTGGCGCTCCAGTTATGAAGATGCTGCAGCCGCTGAAAAAGTTGCTGTCGATTAGTGCTCCCTTTGCTGGAAAAACATTGTTTTCTTACAAGAATGATGGTGCTTCTGCACAGATTGGCCCTGTGTGGGTTGTTTATACAAATTCGACCCTTCCCTCTGAACTTATGGACGTGCATAGATGAGCTTCACATCAAAAAGTTCCTCGACGTCAAGCGGAAGTCGACAGTTTTCTCGTGTTTAATTGAACGAAAATGCTTTAAAGTCAAGCGTGCTAGTCAAGCGGGCGGATATGGTAGCTGTGTGGTTTACTGGTGTACGTTGGCGTTTGCATAGCTAATTGGTTCTAGATTTAATAGTGAATTTTAGTTGCTGCCCGATACTACAAGTAGTGATTGGTACAATCCGCATTGATTGGTACGACTGCTACTTCTTATGTGAGCAGTCGCAGGCTCCAGTGGGAGCAAAGCGAAGCTGGCGAGTTTGGGGATCAAACTTAGCCCCACCTGACCGAGCGGGGCAACCTTACATGGCAACTTTTCGGCACGCTGCCTCCCATCGTTGCCGGCTGCGATGGGCAGGTTGCTATCTATAAAGCCGGTTGTGGTGTCTCCATGAAGTAGCCTGTCCAAGCTGGTGCTGTAGAAATTTCGGAAGATTGTAGTGTTCCTCCTCACGTAATGCAGCTTGAAATGAACTTTTATGGCTTTGAGCCACTTCAGATAGCCAAGGTTAAAGGCAGAAACCTGAGGGTGTGTCAATCTAAGTACAGCCTTTGTAATAGTATGGGAGTATGGAAACTAAAGTAACTATTACAAACCCATGCCACCTGTTTTTTTAATATCCTCAATAAGCAGGTGGTCTCTTGATTGTACAACTCTAGCTTCATGCACTTTAGCTTTAGTTTTTCTAATAAAGCAAGGAGTGTCTGTGGCTGCACCATTGCACAGGTGAAATACCGTACAAGTTGGAACATGCTTGAGCTGTAATGTATGTTGAACCCCTTACCTTGCAGCCGAGAAATGGGGAAAAAAAATAAGCCAGTTACCGGTATATAGGTCGAGGGGTGACTTTTCGGGGAAAGCTTCAGTAAAAGTCTCTACCTATATTCCAACTTATGCGGACGCCCCTAGTGTTGTCTGGATTAACACTGGCTACCAAATTCCCAGTTGTTTCCTTGAATACTACTTTCAGTCTCTATTCTGAGAGTATATTCGTTAACTAAGAATAACGAAATGTTCACGCTGCTGTAGATGTGGCTTGCAGTGCGGGCTGTAGTAAGAGATTACAGTGCACTGTATCTGATCCGATGTGATGTCTCATATTGTAAAGGTTTTATTAGTACAGTAAACCTTGACACCATTATAGTTGACTGTTGTCAGAAGGGGAGACCTGTGCTTTTTAAAAGCCTAATGTGTAATTTTTTGCAGTCCCTACAGCTGATAAAAAATTTCATTCCGATGCCTTCCAACACCTCTGTGGTCAATTTCCATGGCTGTGCACGTGATGATCACCAGTTCTGCTACAGAACCCAGACTGACGACGCTATACCACTTCCTGACTGCACAGCCCCTCTTTTCACTTTTGGGGGGGAGTGTGTTCGTTCGGTGCGCTCATTCGTTGTTCCTCGTTGCTCCAGCCATGGCGATAGTCCCCACCCGAGAGCTGGCCCTGCAGACGAGCCAGATCTGCATAGAGCTGTCCAAGCACCTCAAGGCGCGGGTCATGGTCACCACAGGCGGCACCAACCTCAAGGACGACATCATGCGCATCTATGAAAACGGTGAGCGCTAGCTGCTGGTGGGGGCTGCACATCAGGCCACCGCTGTTGCTGAACTGATCTTGAGAGATAGGATTTTGGCCTGCCGTGGCGGCTGAAGTGGTGGGCTACAGTAGCATGCGGGTTCGACAGTGGCATATCTTTTTTTTTTAAACATGGCTGAAAAACTCCGGTGGGTCAACGTTCCAGAGCACGTTGAAAAGAATCCTGGCAGGTATAAATGACTACTCTAGCTTTCCAGTGGGGTCTGCCTTTTCGCCCATGTGTAACTTCTGAACGTGAAGTTTCATTTGCTGCTGGGCAGTTAGGCTTGCCACCTGCTCTATAGAGCATGCTAAGCCAGCATGCCTCGTAGCCCAGGTTTAGATTAAGTGCATGAAACCCCGAAACTTGTGAATGAGCGTATGAGCTCGCAATACGAGGCGAAAAGTGGGATGCCTGCTGCATCTCTGCAAAGCATTCTTACAGAGGGAAATCTCCAAATGCTGTTTGAAGCTTGGCATCTGCACTTGGAACAGGCCCATAGCGCATGCGGCCTAGTGGGTAGACGCACGCTAAGCTGAGCAAACAAAGCAACAATGTAACTAGGAGTAACTACTAACCAGCTATAAATACCAGTTGTGGCCAGCAGAATTAGCCAGGCTCTTTTCAAACTCTTCGTGATGAGGCTGGCTTGCCCGAAATTATTCGTCAAACAATTGAGATCGCTGCCTAACATTTCCCCAAGGTAGCTTTCGCGTTTTTAATGATCTTAGTTTGGTCAGAACATCTGATACGAAATAATTTGCACAGCTGTGAAATCAAAAGTTAGACCAGTTGAGCTCCGTGTGGCCAGCGGCAGATTACACTCAAATGAAAACCATCCCCCTGCTTGAGACATTTTACTTTTCATTGAACAGAACGATGCATGCATGGGAATGAATGCTGAACTTCACTGAACCTGAGTTCATTATTGTATATAAAAATTGACAAGGACAAACTCTACCTCCAGTGCGCCACTTGGCGTATTCGAGAGCGCTGTTCTTCAATCTCACTGGAATCTCGTTTTTCACCAATGTCCTTGTTCTTGATGGTTGAGTGGACCGTCTGCTTAGATGTCCGTACTTCTGGCAATGTCGGCTTGTTTTTCGCCATGTTCAACACTGAATTGTGCTTATTCTATCGCAGTGAAATCTGCTACCCGCTGCTGGTCGCACAAAAGCCACCAGCACTGGCTTGGCTTGTCTGCACAGACCCATTCTACGCCGACAATGTTGCCAGACATACTAGTTTCCTCGCCAAAATAAACAGGAAAAGTGAGGTGTTAACACCACCAAAGTCCACTATTAACATTCAGTCAAAACAATTTTCGCCCAAAATTTAGTCTATTGTAGCTGGTAGTCTGGTATAGCTGGCTTCGTTATGAGCTGAGTGGATTCCACATGCACGGGGACCAAATAGACCACTTCTGTTGGTTTGTAACAGCAAGTCCATTGTTGCCGGACCCGCTGCTTCGAGTATGGACTGTATTTGCTTCTTTTCATTCAAGCTCAGTTGCTCAATGTGTGTAGTCTGGTGTGTGTGTGTGTGTGTAGGTAGCCTTGTGTGCAATAGCAGTGGGGTGAATCATCCCTGAAAATGTCACAAGATTGGTGCAGTGGTTGAGGTATTGGTATTTCAGCTGGGCAAAGTAATCTCCATTACTCTACAGTTTGCGTACACTGCTTCCTGTTGGCTGAATTTAAATTTCACTTCCTTTGTGCCTTTTCTGTAATTAGCAATGCCTTTGCTTGTGTTCCTCTTGCAAATGCTAGCGTGAACATAAGCCTGGGAATGTTCCTGTTCCTCAGGATCAAGTGTCGTTGTTTAAGTGCTTTCATGGCCTCCTCCTATTCCTGGCATGTGCTGTTCCTTTTCTTCAGCAGTTGCTGCTGTACAGTTGCCCCTGGCAGTTTCTTCTGCTGCATGCGTTTCCATTTGCATGTCTGGTCCCCATGGGCCTTGCTGCTCAGGCTTTGGCAGTGCAATGGCTTCTTCTCAGTTCCTTGTTCGTATGCGAGCTCAGCCGCTGCCTGGAAGTTGTCGTGGCTGCACGCGTGATGAGCTTTCCAGTTCTGCTACAGAACCACAAGTGACGATGCTATACCAAAGCACTGATGGGCAGCCACGATTTCATTCCTGTAAGCATGTTGGCATCTGTGTTGCCAACATCTGTGTTGAGTATTTTTTTGCACAGAACTGTTCCATGCAAAAAATACCATGTACCAAAAAACTGTACCATGCATACCCTTGACTTGTGAGTGATGTATGCGGACAGCAAATGTTCCTTTAACTTTCTCATATTGGGCCTTGCTGCCTCTGTTAAAAACTTGTTTAGAAACGAGAATGAGACTAAGGTGTTCGGACAAGAAGCAGCAGTGTTCATTTACATTGCCTGCAAAACTGAGTGAGCTTGCAGTCGGAGGACAGGTGGCTGTGGTTGTTAATTAAGGCCTAGAGTAGTTAGCAGTGCTCCTGCATTGCTTGGCCCACTTGTCTCCCTTACGGTCGGTCTTGTCTTGCTTTCTGCCTTGGCTGTGTCATGGTGCATTCTGTTGCTTTATTGAGTTGTTCAGAGGGCGGGGGTTCTTTTTTTTTTTTGTTTGTTTTTTTAAATGGCTTCGTGCATGAACGCTGCTGACTGATAGAGGAGGCTTCTGGCCTAGGTCCTTCCAAAATCAATTTCCTGAGTGTTGGTAGCAATGTTTCCTGATAATCTTCCTGCTCATCAGGCTTGCTCGCGCACGTCCCCCTTTAATTTTAGTTGCATTCGAGCACAGAAATATAGTGCATTGCAAGACCAAATTTCAGTTCTCCTTTTCCACTTCAATTTCAAGGGTGGGAAAACTGCGCTTAAGAGACGAGACAATAAAAGGACAGGACAGGCGCAGATTTTCTTGTCTCTTGCACACAGTTTTTCTGCCCTTGAAATGCAGTACCAACTAGCCCAGCAACACTCTTTACTATTCCACTTCCATACTTTCCTTGAATAGGTGCACATGTAGAAACCCGCAACTCACTCCATCTGGCGTCTTTCAAAGTTGTACCTTGACATCTGTCGTTTTCAGCTCGGTGGCTCGCATGTATTCGAGGGTATGGGCCAGGCCATGCGACGGTGGCAGTTTCTACTGTTGTCATTGGAAATGTATTGTCCCAGAAACCCAGTGCCCCTACTCATGTTGGTCTACCTGCTTCCATGGCCTTCCCCTTGTGTCCTGGAGTGAAGGCGGGGTAGTTTTTGGCTTTGGCATATTTTTGATGTGGCATCCCTGTCCAGCAAAGATGTCTCTTTGCAAACAACTCTCCTGCAAAGTGTAGGTTTGAGGCTGGAGCAGAGAATGTCTTCTTTTTTGGAGCAGTTCTGACATGTGCACTTTCCCACTGTCTTCGGTCAGTGCCCTGCTCATGGCTGAATAACGTACCATAGACAACTGCGGATAATACTCTAATATGGGGTGCGGCCAGATTCTAGGGACGCGAAATAGAAAGCACCCAGTTTGGATGGGTGCAGTTGGTCCTGAAAAGGGAGCCAGGAAGACAGTTTGATTTATTTGAATGATTACACTGGCACCTCACTCAAACGCGTTATGCAATGACTTGAATAGGCATGCAACACCCTAGCTACTTTTCCACACTGAACTTGTGACTTATTATGAACTGCTTGTTGCCATTGGCAAAGGCCAACAAAGTCAACCAAAAATAAGCAGACAACTTTGCAAAACAAACTAGTTTCACTTGGAATTTGGTGCATATTTATCATTTTATACCTGTAAGAACGGTGGAGTAAAAAAGCTCCGAGCACCTAAACACAAACGCTGCTGCTGCACAGACAGGGAGGGAACTGCTGCCTACCATTGGAGCCCCATTTGTGCAGATGATTCTGACAAGATGCCAGCCAACTGCAATAAACGATACTGCCACTTACAAGATGCTGTACAGCCTGTAAAAGGCTTGTCTATAACACAGCTTTCGTACTCTCAGCCTTAGCCTGCCCCGCCGGTGCGGGATTTGAATAAAACTACTGCGGAATTCTCAAGTCTTAGCCCTTCGCTTTTGCCTCCGACATGTTTGGAACGAGTATGTTTCGCCAGTTTTCGGATGTAGCTGGTTGAAGTTGAAATCGCTGTTATAGACAAGCGTTTTACCGACTGTACATTTGAGCCCAATGTTTTGTGAAACGGTTACTGTGAATTGCAACAAAGTACAGTTCACACAGGCCTGATCAGAAGTAAACTGAGCGATCGCCGAGAGACATCGTGCCTTCGAGGGACCCAATTCTGTAAAAAGGGGGGTGTCGTTTTGGAACGACGCGGTAGCGCATGTGTTCTTAAACGGGGGGCACTGCTTTGAGGGGCGAGAAAGGGGGAGTACGACGGCGACGAGCACTGTAACAGGGGCACAAAGTGATGCGCACTGCACCTTGTTTTGCTTGTTGCTTTGCGCAGTTGTTAGTGCTCCTCGTCGTGCTCCCCCATTTCCCACCCCTCGAAGTGGCGCCCCCGCCCAAGAACACGTGCGCTACCGCGTCGTTCCAAAACGACACCCCCTTTTTGCAGAATTGGGCTCCTCGAAGGTCAGCAGTAACTACAGCGCACCCCTTTTTTGGAAACGTTGCGAAACTTATGGCAAAGGGATTGGGTAGACCAAGGATATTGCAACCTTGACAGCTGGTTATGTCCAAAGTTGATCACACATGCTGCAAGTACCACTTCCACATTGATCACGGCACTATTGTGCGGCTCTGGCCAATAGGCATAGCTTTGCTATAACATAGCACAATATTGCACCAACCTGCTATTTGTTACTACAGGCTGGACTTCGTGCACAAATATTGTCCAGTGCAATTGCAGACTTTTTTTTTTTTGGCTTCTGCATGCGGTTAGGGCACACAACTTGCGCTTCGACCTTTCCTGCGAGGCTTTGAAAAGCGGTACCTGTTGTTTACTTGCTTGACCATGAGAAAGGAGCTTGTTTGAAGGGGTTTAAAAAGTGGCTGCGTATAAGAAATCTCTACTGTTGCACAGAGAAGCTGACTGACTTGTCAAGTTGTGGTGCCTGACTTGTGTGGGGATTTTGTTTTTGCAGTACATGTGATTATCGCAACCCCGGGACGTATTTTGGATCTCATGGAGAAGAGAGTTGCCCAAATGGACAGGTGCAACATGCTCATCTTGGATGAGGTGAGCCTGGTGTTGAGTATCTGACGACGTGGAAAATGAAAAGGAAAGAGCACAATTTTAAGCCAAGCAGGTTACGTGACGGTTGTAGCAGTCTTCCTGTAGTCATTCGTGTGCGTGTCCGGTGGTGCTCAGAGTAATGCTGTGGATGCCGGTTAAAGGAGTACTGACATGAAATTTTCGCGTTCAATTTTTCTTTTTTTGCTGCTATGGGTGCCTTTTGCATTACATTCCTTGATGAAAAGTAGTTCAGGTCATGACTCTTTTGGTTTTTCCAGATTTACTACTTGCGATTTTTTTTATTCACGTAGTCATTCAGTCTATATGCCTGTTGTACATTCACCTCAGAAACTGAAAATAAAAAAAAATTGTGTTGTAAAAAAAATCTAAGACTGTCATGACCTCGTCCATTCATTCAGGAATGCAAAACACTTCGGACAAGTACGCTTTATAAGCCACTGAAGCTCAGTACAAGGTGAACAGAAAGGCAATTTTATAATTAAGTTTTCAAAATATCATTAATTTTTATGGTGTTCTCACAGAGGAATTTCGAGTTGCTGTGCCAATTTTCATCAAAATCTTCAAAGAAATAAAGTTCACTTCGAAAGACGCGTCGTCCCCCCTCATGGCAAGGAGCAATGTCTAGACGCGTCCCCCCTCAAGGCAAGGAGCAGATGTCATGCTGGCCCGCTCTGGGCCTTCTGATGCGGACAAAGATTAAAATGGATTTAAAATGTTATCCTGGATGGTTACTGTTAAAACTTGCTGGGAGGTTTCTCCTGATAAAAAGGAACCATTTTACATGGTTATCTCAGCTTTGAAATTTGATGTCACTACTTGATGTTGATTTGATATTGCCCTGCCTGCACATCAGATGGCCACTGGGGTGTTTGGCCAGTGCTTGTGCCTCCTTCTCTGACGCCCTCTCTCCCTCCCCAGGCGGACAAGCTGCTCTCCCAGGACTTCAAGGGCCTGCTGGACAAAGTGATCAGCTTCCTGCCACCCGACAGGCAGATCCTGCTCTACTCCGCCACCTTCCCACTCACGGTGGAGCAGTTCATGGTGGGTGGGCCCCCTCCACTACAGCATGTCCAATAGCCCAGGGGTTCCCTTCGCACGTAAAGCTGAAATTTCAGGTTTGCTGTTATGTGCTGAGGGGCAGCTAGTACAGTTCTGTAGCTGAGAGGACCATTGTTTTCAGAGCTTCACTGCGAAAGACCCAGTGTGTTCTGTATCTGCTCCTGTGTGGAGCTTCTTGGTGCAGACCTTTCTCAGTCTTGCATATCTTGTTGGGCAATCACAGAGCTTGGCTAAACAGATATCTTGTTGGGCAATCACAGAGCTTGGCTAAACAGTCAGTGATGATAGTGGATAACTCTAGTTAGCTAGCACAATATAAACACAGCTTTGAATCGTTGCAGATATGGTTTGAAAAATCTAATACGGTAGTCTAAAACGCACTACAACGAAATTGACGGTACGTGTGAAAAATTTTGTTACAAGTGGACATTTGTTGTGGCAAAATCTGCCCCAACACACCACAAAAGGACGAGAAAAATGCCCCCTGTACTTTGTCTGTCTCGTTGACCGTATAATGCAACCTTGGTTGTCACTTTTTTTACTTTCACTGTAGAAGAGCGCCCTACAGGGGAAAGAAATGCAGTTGCATAACTCTGTACAAGGCACATCTACTGAGCTGATTACTTGCAGATAGCAGCTAGGTCACCGAGAGCCCCTCCGCCCGTCTCTTGTGTCTGGAGCAGTGCATTTTATCCTCTGGCTTGGCACCCCTGCACACAACTTCAGAATGAACGCTCGCGGTAGAGATAGAACAACACCGCTTCGAAAAAAAAAAAAACATGAAAACATTATTTTTGCTTTTGATTTGGAAGAATGGTACAATGAAAACTGCAATGGCAGCTGCTCATGCATACACGCAATGCAAGCAGCGCACATACACATGGTTTCTACTGGATACAGATTGGCCGTAGCCCTCGCTTGGCAAACCGGGCCTGCGCCTCTTGGAAAGACTACCAGCCAGACTGTTGCCACCAACAAACAATTGCGTCCATTTGCGAATTCGTTTATGGGTGGTGGTGTGGACGCACGTTTTCTGTAACTAAGCTGTGTGGATGTATGAACGATTACAGATGACTGGCATTGTTTATTTCATTGTACCATAAACTCGAGCCCAGTTACAGTAAGTGAAAAATTTCATTGAAAAGGAAACAAGCCTGACAAGTGGCTCGTTGTGGCGAGGACTGCATTGACTTCTATTGCTAGCTGACATGGAATTGGAAATATTGCTGAAGCGGAAATTTTATTGAAGCAGTGTTCGTTGTAGCTGGGTTGGACTGTAAGCTGCTAAATCAAGTGGTTTGCTGTTATTGCCGGGATGTATCATCGGCTGTTAGTTAGTTTCACCCTGTGGTGTTCGGAGTTGCAGAGATTCACCTACCGTACGTCTGAAAACAGGTTGAGCTGTAATATACTTCAACCCCCTTACTTTGTGGCTGAGAAATGAAAGACCGCTGTATAGGTTGAGCAGTGAAAAATCTCTACCTATCTTAAGACTTGTACGGTAGCTATGGCATGCAACTGCCTACAAGTTATGCTCATAAAGCGCGTTTACATGGATGCGACAGTAGCATATTGCATTTGATTTTTTGCATTACCATATTGCATCACATGTAAACAGGACAATTTGCATGGGGGACGCGTTGCATCCAATGTGCTAAACCAGGGTAGATAGAAAATACAATAAGGCTTCCCAAACGCATGTAACGGCAGTCTCATCGCATTTCTTGGGTCGGATCTGGTGTTGGGAACTTTAGGCTTAGCATCGTGGCGGATACTTATTCGCCACTGTCTGTGCAAATGGAAATGACAGTCCTTCTCGACTTTTCAGCCATCCCCCTTCTCGTATGCGAAACTTTGTTTCAGCGATAATCGCCGTTTGAGCGATCGGTGATGAAGACATCTGCCGTGGCCTGTTTTGATTCTTCTTCACAGATAGCGCCATCATTTGACCGCTAGCCCCACTGCATGCCGTGGTGCTGGGTCGGACTGCCGAACCTCTGCGGCCGGTTGGCATAGGCTAAGCATCGCGGCAGATATCTGATTGCCGCTTTTAAAATCGGCGCTGATAACAATCCCTAGCACAGTTTTTCACCACGCTAGCATCTACTTTCTCGAATGTTGAACTTCGTTTTCGCGATCAGGTCGATTTGGAAGAGTAGCGACAAGCTGTTACTACCGTGGTCTGCGCCGATGCGAGCTGCTGTGTGGGCAGGTGCGGCCGGCATGTACGTGGACACTTTGTGAGGGCAGTAAGCACTTCACAATTTCCTGCTGTATCCGTTTCTTGCGAACGAGGCGCGGAATATAATTTAACTCGGCGATCGTTGTAGTTGATCCAGTTGATCGGTGATGTAGCTGATCCAGTGGATCGGAGAATGAGCCTTGATAGACGCCAAAACGAACACAAGGAACTTGCCGGCTACCGGAAACTGGTAATGCCAAAAACTCGATCCCACAACTCCCAACATGACTTAGGAAGGCGCTAGTCTCCTATTCGCATGCATGCAAACTAAACGGAAATGCGTTGCATTTGCCTGGTTCGGCGAACCAATGCTATACGCTACTGTTGCATCGATGTAAATGTGCTTGTAGTGGGCATTTTATTTTTTCTCTCCAGAGTGAGAGTGCAGTATTGTTACTAGGGGAAGCAGGTGTAGCACATTGGGAAGGTATGAACACACTGGGGGCACTGCGCCGGGTGCCAGACCCCATTTTTCCGGTGGTGCTGTTGTGCCAGCCTGTCCAAACTTTCTTCATTGCTGCTTTCGTGATCGTGCTCAATCTTGCAAGACTGCATTGACGACGCTTCCAACACCTGCTCAAAAAAGCAGGGAGAGATTTTGCTCGTGAGTGCACAAGCAGGACTGCTGCTTCAAGTTGGTGGTGCGGCCTTCACCCCTGAAACCTAGTGGCAAGGTGTTATTGGAACCTGTTGAGTGTTCGTACCTTGAAGACCGAAGCGTTTTGGCTGGTTATTTTTATTGGCTGTTTTATTTGCACCAGCTTGTAGGTCTCGCGAAATAAGAAAGCCGTGCGTCCAGGGTCGACAAGGGCTGCCTCGCCAATACATGGGGGAGGTTGCGTGTTGTTGTTGGCACCTGTAGCCGTCGCCAAGTGTGCATGCCGTTACGTTTACGCTTACCGAGGCTGCCACCCCCTGTTGGCTTGACTCTGTGCTTGCCTCCTTCTCCCCAGAAGAAGCACCTGCACAGCCCGTACGAGATCAACCTCATGGATGAGCTCACCCTGAAAGGTGTGACCCAGTACTACGCCTTCGTCCAGGAGAGGCAGAAAGTGCACTGCCTCAACACCCTCTTCTCCAAGGTGAGCAGCTGCGGCCTTCTTTTCTCTAGGTCCCTGCTCTTTTTCTTTTTCTTTGCTTCAGTTTTCATTCTTTTGTGATAAGGAATTGGAATTCCATGTCATGTGCAGATCTACAATTGGGTATCGGGAAGTTCCTTGGAAAATGGCATGGAAATTTGCATGTGGGTTAGTGTTGGGGGTCTGTTCGAGCAAGCCAACATTGGTTGCACTGGTTGAGCGCAAACTGAAGGCAGTCGCGGACATGTGCAACAATCGCACAGAATGGCAGGAAAGGAACATGACAGGCACGGACCGTAGAGGCCACATTTGATAATTGTTAGCAGGCTGCATCGTCTGTGTTATACAAGGACTTGCAAGGAATCCATAAGACACAAACTGTGGCTGCTGAACAGCAAATGTTTCAAATTTATCACTACAGCTGAACCCTGCAATAATAAAACAACTGGTGAAGCCAAAAAAATTCATTTGCGTGGGAGTTTTCTTGCTGCGAGAGTAAACATAAACGACAGGAAAATCGCCTGCCAACTGAATTTATTTCTGAACATCTGTTATATTTCTTTGAGAGCCTTACATTGGCGCAACTTCAGTGCTGCTCAGCTCTCTCACTACACAATGGTCCTTCATCCTCGGCACAGAGTATGTCCGAGCATGCAAGCCAAGTCCAGCTTCTTCTGGTGACTAACTTAGCCAGACAGTGGCCCATTGTTGTTGCAGTGGTGTTCACAAAACTAGGGGAGCACCGCTTTGTTACATCAGAAAGGCCGCAGCCATCGTTTTGTTGTGTTAAAGTGTGCAGTCTTTCTTTCAAAATGGTAGTGAGCTGCAGGCAGTTACAAACTTCTTAAAGGAGTACTGACACGAAATTTTTATGTTACGTTTTTTTCGCTGCTATGCGTGCCTACCAGCCCACTAATCATAGAGTGACAGATTAGACGGTCGAGCTCAGCGTAAACATTCATTTACGGCGTCGTTTATTCGTGCCAGTTTCGGTTTCGACTGAAAAACGCCGAGCGGCCGCCATGACAGCTTGTATAACATGACGTCACCATTCTTGCCGTATCGCTGCCTCTCTGGAAGCGCGCGCGAGCGAGCGCACGCGCGCGCCCAGACCGGCCGAGGTCTTCGCCGTCCCCACAGGCCCGGGCAGCATGATGTCAGTCCCGAAACCATGACGTGTGCACACGCCGGAGCAGCGCGCGCCAACCACAGCCAGCGCGTCGGCTTCGTCACGGGAGCCCCGACGTCGGCAGTTTGGGGCACGTAGCAGATGATGTCACGTCGGCCCGCTCTGGGCTTTCTCGTGCGGGCGAAGATTAAAATGGATTTTAAATATGTTTCGCTGAACGGTTGCTGTTGAAACTTGCTGGGAGATATCTCCTGATAAAAAGGAAGCGTTTTACATAGTTATCTCAGCTTTGAAATTTCGTGTCAGTACTCCTTTAATGCTATCCTCACTTGCATTCACTTGGGCCACTGACTTGGGAAATCTTGGTCGCCTTATCTTGTAGCGATAAGGCCTTTGTGCTGGGGAAGGCACCTTGTTGAAAGCAAATGTGTTGCAGTGTACACAATGCACATGCTGTAAGCAGCATGGGGCTAGTGTAGCTGAAGCCATGACATGGGTCGCCATGTGCCGGCCCCATGTGGTGTCTCTGCAAGGCTGCCTCTGACCACCTGCACTGTCTTTTTTTTTTGGTAACAAATACGGTGACGGCCATTTAAGTTTACACGCCTTGAGTCCGAACATAATTGCATTTCAGCACTTTTTACACTGTTAGCCTCAAATGGGTAGATAAAATGCCAACCGGACTTGTAGCAAATTTTGCTAATGTGGGATTGCTTTCCAAAAACATTTCGTTGCCATGAGATTTGAAATGCATGCGCTGCTATGAATGTTTGCTGGGGATCGGAAAATATTTCGTTGCTGTGGGAATTTTGTACTCATGGGATTTCGTTATGATCTTCCATACCGGGGAGCAAAATTCTTTACTTTATTGTTTTTTTTTTTTTTTTTTCCCATCTCGGGTTTCTCTGCATTGTTTTTGCAGCTGATATTTACATGATTTCCTGTTCGGTTTTTCATGCGTCCGCCGTAGAGGTTGGACACACTTATACGCTGGTGCCGCCATTTTGGGTCACTAGCTTGCCCCCAAAGCAAATCATTGCATGAAACTGCGCTGAAATTACCGCCGCGACGCGGTTTACTGGCGAAGCTCCAATTATCTTTGTTTGGCGTTGCTGGATCTCGCGGAAAACGAACGTGTTGAGCACGTTGACCCAATTGTGTCGGCACGGGACCGTTCGAACGGTGTCTCCCCCACTTTAGCCAGCGACTCATGTCTACTTTATGCAGCCTCTTCAGCCCTTCAGCCACTGCTGCTTCACTCTTTACTCCTTTTCATGGAATGTTGTTTCGTCCATGCGTCCTCCTGTTTTAAGAACCAGATTGGAAGCGCTCTTGGATGCTTGCAGGAACAAGACTGTGAATTCTGTAGTTTTATTTGCTGCTGCTGCTGCTGCTTGGAGGTTATCGTGGCTGCACGCGTGATGAGCTTTCCAGTTCTGCTACAGAACCACAAGTGACGACGCTATACCAAAGCACTGATGGCAGCCACGATTTACTTCCTGTAAGCTGTCTGGTTTACTACCATTTTTTTTACTCCATGACTCCCAAGATTCTCTGGACCTATTCAGATTTTCTTGTTCTTTTTTTGGCGAAATTACAGCTGAAAAATCCTCGAAAAAGGGAAAATCCTCACTGAACATCTATGAGTGCTGCGAACACTATCAGACCAGCTAGGTATTCGGGGTGCTCTTTATCCTAGACTGATTCTTTCCTTGCTGTGAGGAAGGGCTAAATGCCAGGGAAATTTGTCAATGCTCGTGATGCCTATAGTCTGTAGCAGCCCTTCAACCAGCAATTGCACCAATATTCACTGCAGCGGGGCTATTCTCGGTGTGGGTGTTTCCCTCCAGTCTGTCGAGGTGGTGACTGTTTCCCCCCTTGCCTGTGCAGCTGCAAATCAACCAGTCGATCATCTTCTGCAACTCGACCCAGCGGGTGGAGCTGCTGGCCAAGAAGATAACGGAGCTTGGCTACTCCTGCTACTACATCCACGCCAAGATGTCCCAGCAGCACCGCAACCGTGTCTTCCACGACTTCCGCGCGGGCCTCTGCAGGAATCTCGTCTGCTCCGGTGGGTGTTGGTTGGCTGGGGGTATTGGATCCCTCCTGTATCGCTGCTGGTGGCAGCAGCAGCAGCGAGTGCTTTGTCACTGCTACTGAAAAAGGGTGGCCAGTTCTGTATTTTCCTTGCTGTGCTTAGAGGTTCTCGTGGCTGCACACGTGATGAGCTTTCCAGTTCTGCTACAGAACCACAAGTGACGACGCTATACCAAAGCACTGATGGGCAGCCACGATTTCATTCCTGTAAGCACGTTGGCATCTGTGTAGATCTGAATAGTTTTCCATATTAGTGCATGGTTATAATGCATGCAGCTACCGTAGCTTTTGCATCTGAGAAGGTTTCCTGTAAAGGGTGCGGACTACTGGTATTTTTCTGTAAATTTTGCGGTTGTTTTCTCTGTGCAATTTCAGTCGTGTATTTTCGAACATAGCACAATTACTCTGCCTATCTTAAACTTGCTGAATAGTGCATGATGCTCACCAAGGGGTGCATGTGGGCAAAGGGCAATTGGAAAGAATGAGGGGCGAGGGAAAGGGCTGCCATGGACTACAATGCAGGCAGTTGCACCAGCTTAGGGGATAGCTGGGAGCATTTTTTGCACAATGCTGCCCCTTTGCTTTGGCTTGCTCCACAGCAGTCCCGCCTAGAGTCAAGGGAGCCTTCTCTCTCTCTCTCTCTCTCTCTCTCTCTCTCTCTCTCTCTCTCTCTCTCTCTCTCTCTCTCTCTCTCTCTCTCTCTCTCTCTCTCTCTCTCTCTCTCTCTCTTTTTCCTGATGTTTGTAGCACGAGATTGTGCTGCTGCTCGAGCTGCATTGTGCAAAAGTCCGAAGTAGTTTACTATTCCCTCGGACTCCCTTGCTCAAGTTCAGTCCAGTGCGTCCTGTAATTTCGACCAGCTTCCTCTTTCGTCCTAGAGGCATTGCCAAAGCTACGTTGTGAGTTGTAGGGCCGAGTGTCTAGTCTGAGTGGGAGGTGTCAAGGGCAGCCTCATAGATACCAGGTTGTTGCAGGATTAGTGGCATTTTGGACCGTGGGTGTTCTAGTTTCTTCTATCCTGCGGTGTCAGGTGCAAGGTTAGCGCCACATTGTTCTCATCCAGCCAGCAGCAGCTGCTCTACCTTCTATCGGTCTACCGTAAATTGCTGCATTAACACTTTCGTGCCCGCGGAAAAATCTGTTGTTTTTGAGTGTTTAGGAAATTGTTTTTTTGCCAGAGAAAATGATTGCTGGCGAAGTGTGGAATACAAAATGATAGAGAAAGAATAGGGCTTTCTAACAGTAATAATTTCAGATTTATTACATTTTTTAAAATTATGAAAACGAGAAAAGTAACAAAAAATGACACATTGTCATGAAAACTGGCATGAAAATGAATGCCACTTCGCAACAGGGTACACAAACATTTGAAATACACAATTTGAGCATAACGGCCATTATAAAATACTGCAAAATTAGTTCTGTAGTACGAAAGTTGTTTTCATACAATTATATAAACTCTACTCTAGTGCCTTCTGGTTGTTTTTGTGTAGTCCAGAATATTTTTTTTCCTTGCCACAGAAAATGATATATGCTAAAGTGTAAGCTATGAATGCTAAATTATGTGGCTTTCCAACGGTAATAATTTGAAACACAGGAATTTATCAAAAATTTGGGAACAAAAAAAGTAGCAAAAAAAAAAATAACCACCTTAATGCCACCACCTTAGACAAAAACAATTTGAAATATACACTTTGAACATAAAACGCTTATAGAATAATACTTCAAAAATGAGCAGCGTAAGTACTAAATTTATTGGCACAAAAGTACACATATAAACACACAGCCATGCGCTGCTCTGGAACGCTACGCCAAGGTCAACTCCACGCAGTCTTCGTGGAGATAACTTGACTCTGTACAGGCAGTGCTGAACGGCCTCTCTCGAACCATGGTCCACACGCTGAAGATACAAGCTGTGGCCTTTAGAACAGGGCTGGATCTTCCCGGCGCACACCTGGTGATGGTCAGGGGCAACTTGATGCCTTTTGCGGTCTGGACTAAAGCCTGACGAATCGAAGTTGTCTTCAGTGTCTGTGCTGCTACCTTCATGCACAGATTGAAGGTCAGATACATCGGAGGTAGTCTAAATTCACCGTTCACGCAAAGCATCAGAGAGTGGCGGCGATGCCATAACTGTTTGCCACATGAGCTCGTCTCCCCACCGGCGGAGGACATTTAAAAATCCCCCCAGCGGTGGAAAAACAAAACTCGAAAGCAAAACTCGTAAAATTCTTCCTCCTTATCGTACTATCAATGGGAATAGGCAGGGGTACGAAAGTGTTAATCATTTGGTAAAGTATCCTGAATGCAGTATGCCTGAAAGAGAAAGCTCCAGGTTGTGGGGACCAGAGTTCTGACAGCGGCCTAGCTCGATCCTCGAGATCCGGCCGCAAGGCTAGCTCCACTGAACACCGCCACGGATCACCAACTTGGCGTATCGGCAGCGAACAGCAGGGAACACAGGACACAGAATTCGCCCACTCCGACGTTTATTGCAATGCAATAAAGGAGACGTCGGGCGCGTCGTTCTACATTGCCAAGACCACCTTAGCCAGGGCGGGAGACAGGCGTGAGGGCGGACAAAGGCAGGCCAAAAAGGAGAGTCGAACCATCGTCGGGAGCGGCCGTAAGTACGTGTCCAAAGAGGCCCTCTCCTTGTCGCCCGCCGCGGACCAGGTTGCCGGAGCTGCCGGGCAAAACCTGTCACGTGAGGGGTTCGGCAGCGCCCCCCGCTCTCACGGGGATCCTCCCAAAGGGGAAAGCGCGCGGCCGCGGAGAGAGGTACCACCCCTCTCACCTCCGTGGCGGGCCGAGAGGGATAGGAAAGATGGCGGAGCTCCACAATTCCCACAAGGTGGTTCCTTGTGCTTAAGTTGGTTGTGGCCCCTTCCCTGTTTCTCGCAGACCTCTTCACCCGAGGCATTGACATCCAGGCAGTGAACGTGGTGATCAACTTCGACTTCCCCAAGATGGCTGAGACATATCTGCACCGCATCGGCCGATCGGGCCGCTTTGGCCACCTGGGCATAGCCATCAACCTGATCACCTACGACGACCGCTTCTCGCTGCACCGGATCGAGCAGGAGCTCGGCACGGAGATCAAGCCGATCCCCAAGGTCCGGTCGCTGTTTCTTCACGCCGTTTCGCTCGGCTGTCTGGCATGTGCACCATACAGCAGGCTGTGGAAGCTAATGTCTCGCAGGAGCGGCTGGCCTTTCCTTAGCTGGTGGACCAAGTTTCCTGATAACTAATGACCTCGGGTCTAGTCCCGTTGCTTGAGCCCAATCTTGGGTGCTGTGGGGAAACATCCTCACCCAGCAGTACTTACCTTACCGTATTGACTCTCATAATGATCGCACCCCTCAAGTTTGTCATCAAAATTCGATTTTTTTTTTTAATTTCTTGCGCTTGCTGCTGCAGTATGTGGTATGTGTGCAGTTTAGCTGATGATGATCGTGCTTACCTCTGTTTCTTTTTCTTTCAAAGCGCATATGGCTGGCTACGTTATTGCTGCAGACTTGCCAATATTAGCGATATCGGCAAGCATGCGTTCAATATTGATGAGGAAGAAACTTTCACTAGGTGCACAGCCAAGACAAGGAAAAAAAAATGTGCTCATCTTGCTGCGTCGGCCTCCATGTCCCGCACTGTGACAGCGGCAGCCACTTATTGGTCGCCCTGTTGTCACCTCGCAGCAAACTCGTTTAGTCACGGTCCGTAATTCGTGAAAACTCTGCATTTTGCGTCACTTGCAAAGCTGCTGGCGGCGGTGTGTGGAAGTTTATTGTGTTTTTAATATTTTTATGTTCGAGACCTACCGTAAAAATTTCGACCCGCAACTTGCGTGCCTTTTCTGTTCTCGAAAGTTTTTCGCAAAAAATTTACCCTGCGTAATGAATGCACCGCTAAATTTGCAATTTTTTTTTTTTGAAAAAAAAAAAGCGATCATTTTGCGAGTAAATACGGTAGTTACAAATATTTAGTGGAACAGGGTTTAATTTTAATCAAGGGGCATTGCAATGCAAGTGTGGTAGTTGCAGTAAACTTCCGGGGTTGAAGATTGCTGGTCTTCCACCTCAGTTTTACAGTTGGCGTGTGCTGTCGGAGCACTGTACTCTTGGAACCTCATTTTCAGGCTTCAACAAATTGGTTCCCTAATTGGGGGGCAGGGATTTGATCTGTGCTCTCTCTCTCTCTCTCTCAACCCGTTTGACAATTATCGGTTATAGCGAGGAAATTTCCTTCGTACGTATTTATTTTTAGTTGTGACCGTGATGAGTGCTTACAAGTCAGTTCTGCTACTGAATGTGTTGTGAGGACACTTTTGGCTCTGATGTTGCGTTCCAACAGCTGCCTGAACACGGCAGCCTTTGGCGTACTAGAGTGACCGCCACATTGCCTGGTCCCGTTTCACCCCCACCAGGTCATCGACAAGAACCTGTACGTGGCAGAGCTGATGGCGGAAGATGCAGAAGCAAACGCTAGCAAATAGGTTCCAGTCATTGTGTATCTTCTCATCAGCATAAGACATCACGGTGAGTAGTGCCTGTTGCCTTTATTTGAAGAGCAAGCTTGTGGCTTAGTGGAAAAGGGGAGGTTGGTTACCCCACTAATGCAGCCTACCTTTGGCTGCGAGCTGGCATGCAGGGTGTGGGAAAAATTCCAGTTGAGGGATCCCATGAAGGGCTACTCGACACCTGGATTTTGAATACTCATTCTCGACCACCTGCCAGAAAACAGCAACTCTAAGTGTTGTTGTTACTCTTCCTTAATTCTAGTTAATGGCATGCTGCTAGGTTGTCTTGTTGATGCCTGAAAAAAACTTGTGTAAAAACTGTCTTCCTAATGTCGGCCTAATAATTTCACAAAAGGGTCCTAATGTGCTTATTATTGCATTGGCCAGCATGACCCTGCAGTAGATCACAAAAGCAGGGCTACTGTCCTATGTACAGTGCAATTCCAATATTTACTCCTACTGGCTGGCTATGCAGCCTTCTTTGCAGTAAGCGAAATTCCAACATGGCGCATAATGTTTGCTTGCTCGTATGCAATCCCTGGCTGTTGTTGGTGCTGGTTCTGAGCTTGTAGCATCGATGTCTGTATAATGTCGCTGACAAGGATGGTTCGCTTCCACATTCATGACGCATTTCTGCCTTCACGCCAATGCGTTGACACGCTGTCACTAGAGCAGAAGGCGGAGGGGGCCGCCTCCTCGGCATCTTCACAATACATCTTGGGATTGCACCCGGTGCTCTGTTGACTCAGTGGGAGACTGGGCAACCAAAAGCTGCTCCGCGACGGTGCACGCCAGTGCGGTTTTTATATATCGAGGATGGAAAGGCGCACTGTTGCGGTCTATAGAGGATGCTACTAGTAAGCTAGTGGGTCGCATGATAGAATTCAAGAGAAAAATGAAGAAAACTGGCTTGACGTAGTTGTGATCTTTCTAAGCTAATCGTCAAATTATACTGCTTGTCGTCGTAGCTATTCGTGCATCAAGTCGCTGATTGCATACAGGGGTGAGACAGCTGCGCAGATTTGATACAAATTTGTTTTCCTGCGCCAGGCTGCTCCGAAAGCTGGAAAATTGGTAAAATTGCGCCAAACTGCTCCAAACCTGCCAACGATTTTAACGCTCCCATCAGTTTCATGGGGGAAGAATGCTTACTGACCGCATAATTTCCATTACCACCCAAGTTGATGCTGTTTGTAAAAATTAATTGATTGATCGATCAATAAAAAACCCGCATAAAATGGTCCCCGAAATAGTTTTTTCAGAAGTCACAATGTCGGGTTGCACATGTTATATCTGTACGTTTTTAAACCTTTCCCATCGAAAATCGTTGCAAAGTCCTGTATAAAAATACCAATGTTTACTGAGGCAACAAAACTTGTTCAAGGTAATTACAAAACGGCAATTTTTTGAGCGCTGTATCTCCGGAACGACATTATGTACGTATGCGGGGCGCTGCCATCTTGGTATGGTGAAGATCGGAAAACATGGCCAGCGGGCGAAGCAGTTGCTCGTAGTTCAGGCTAGTTCACTCTAGTTCAGGAAGACCGCTCTTTGCAGATTTGTACCGTGCTTTTGGTTATGGGGGTGGCTAGGTTTACATTTAGTTGGTTGATCTGTTACGGGAAGTTCCGCCACTCGAAAGGTGGAGCTCGTAAAAAAACAACGCGGTGTGCCCGGTGAATTCGCCGCATTTCGTGCGAGGCGCGGTGCGCGCTTGAAGTGAAATTTCGGACTCATTGCGTTGTTATAAAACGCGGAGTTATTGCTGCCTTTGACAGCGAGCTTGCGAGCGGCGGGAATGGGACGGTCGACACTTCAAAGGGGGCGGAGCAGGCACCATGCCGCAAAATGTTCAAGCAGTATCCGAGAGCGGGACGGGCTATTATTGCACGCTAGTAATAATGGTTCATCTATCTGAAGTGAAATTTAATGCCAAAAGGGAGGTGGCTAAACATATCAACATTACTAAAATTCGATTGTAATGAGCATGCACCTTGGGGATTGAAATGGAAGGGCTGGTGGGGTGCGACTGTCACCTCACTTCGCGCAACTTTTGTTGTGGCTCTACCACTTGTGTGTAAAGCCAAGTCTGGGATTACAAAAATAATTTCAGCATTCACATGCTAATAAAATGCGTTACGATTGCTTAGTTTTTCTATCAGACATTTTCAACGGTCCTCCATACGCTTTTTATGCATAGAGCCTAAGAATTTAAAAATTTGTAAAAAGGTAGTGGAGTTCGTACCTTGTGATACTCCAGTAGAAAAAAAACTTAAATGACGGCTGTTTCAGCGTTTTGTACGTTCAAAACCGGTTAGAAATTCCACTTTCTCCCCAGAGTTGCAAAAAATGTCATTCGTTAGGCTCTTAAGGTGACATAATAAATGTTCTGCTCCAAATCAAGGTTCTTCTGCTCCAAAATCGAGCTTTCGCTGCTCCAGAAACTGCTCCCAAATATGAATCAGCTGTCTCACCCCTGCTAATGCAAAAACCGTGGTGACTTCATCGTGAATTTACGAATTCGAAAATATGTCCCCAAATGGCGATTTCAAAAGTTCCGACTAGATAGTCAAGCAAGTGAACACTACTAATTTAGAGACTACGTTTATTTTTTTTTAATCATTGTCTCCAATTAATTCTAGGCACTCACAGTGCATTCATTGTGAAGTCTCGCAGGCTGACTGTTAAACTTGCTGTTGTCATTTTCGTTGTTTTTGCTCATCCATTGTTTCAGTGATTTAATGGCGATATGTTTGCTTCCTTTGCAGATTTTCTACACTTCCACAAGACTGTTCTATACTGTACAGAAGAGTGTGTGCATGGATGTGTTTGTGCTGTGCGTGTCACAAGAAAAGAGAAAACGAGAACTAGAAAAAGCGCCTGCGTGAACTTCTGCTGAAGTAGGATGCCAGTGAATGACTGAAGTGAACAAGTATTTATTATTTTTGGAAGTGCAGCCTCGCATAACTTATGTATACATAGCCTGGTTTCTTTTTTTTTTTTTTTTTTAACGCGTAATACTTCAAGCTCATGATTGCAGTTGTGCGTAAGCGAAGGGAAGCCAGTGCGGTGAGATTTTTTTTTTTTTTTTTTTGCAAGTCTTTCCTTCACGGTTCTGCGAAGTGACCGATTTCAAGAACAAGTGCTGCTTACCTTCGTTTCTGCCTCGTGACGCTGCCGTGCCCGAACGACAGTGTAAAGGACGATCTGTGGTGGGCAGCGTGCGTTGGCGAGAATGCTGTCGGCTCGAAGGACGCCAGAATTGGTCTTCGTGTTGTTTGCGACGCGATGCTGGCCGAAGAATCGTGATGCTCTGGGCGTGTGCAAGGTGTGGTCTCGGTTCCTCCCCCGTTTTCGGTCTCCTGCATTGCAAGATTCAAGAGGACAAGATCAACCGGCGTGTGAGCCTGCTACAAGATGTCCTACCCTTCTGCATGGCGTAGTGCAGTGCGCGTCTGAACTTTTTGTACCTTTGCATGGACTGTACGAGTGAAAGAATAAGGCAAGGCCCACGCACTCTGTTGTTGTAGTAGGAGCGCGAGGAGGGACTGGGACCGTTGTGCTCATGGCCATGCACTCAGCCCAATGCTTTTTTTTTTTTAACTAATCGGATCTACTTTAAATTGTAAATTTCGTTGCCGCTAGCTGCCAGGCAGCAGCCAGTAGTGAAAGCGTGCACTTGGTGACAGCGCTGTTGTCCTTTAGTGCACGCAATCCTCTCTGTATGCAGTGCACTTGGAGATTAGACCGGCTTACTAATGTAACTTCGGACTGTTCTGTGAACAGCGAGGCAAGAGCGAGATGTGCTTTGCCATTGCGCAATGGCTACTGCATCTTACGTTTTCTGTTGTATTTCCATCATGTTTACGGTGTTGCATAGCCTTGCATGGAACTCCTTGCTTCGGCAGCCCAGAAATTGTCATGAGAAATAAGTTGCTGTTCTTTTTTTTTTTTTTTGCTTTTCTACTTGTGTTCGAGTGTGTATCCGGATTCGGCAATTCCACTGTTCAAATATTGTGCACCACTTTCGCAGCAGCACCTTCAGTAGCCCCCCGTGTATATCCTCTGTACAAAATGTAAATTTGTAAATGTTCCCTTAACGATTGGCCGGTCAGCTCGGCATTGCTGTTGAAGCGATGCCGCCACTACTTGCGCTGACATGCCAGGCCCCCCTCTCTGCACGCAACCTAGTGTTCGCCAATGTCGTGCAGGCGACCCGAGTGCTGCGGATTGTGCGCAGCAATCTGGTGGGCAGTTGCGTGCTGCTGCGATTGTGACTGCTCCTGTGCGATTTGCCTGTCTGTACACACGTCTGTCAAGGAACACAGCACTGCCCTGTTTGTTGTCCCCTCCCCCCACCACTTTTTCCCTTTTCATTCTGGCTTACATGTGCTGTCTCTCCTATGAGGGCTCTCTCCACCCCTCCCTTCTTGCCAGACCACTGATCCTGTCTGTCCCTTCTCTCCCTCCTCCTCCTCCTCATCTTTCTCTAAGTTTTTTTACCCATCTTTCCCCTTCCCCCTTTTCCTTTCAAGTTTGCCAGTGGCAAGCTTGCAAAGTGCCGTAGCCTGCAGGAAATGTGGGTGCTGAACGATGTTTGGGATGGACAGTGGCATCGAGAGTAACTGCGGAAGGCGTAACTGGCCTGGTCCACTGCTGTAGACATGAGGAACACTGCTGCCGTCCCGGACATTGTTCAGAATCGCTCTGGGTGGTCAATTCCTCCCAACCCTCGGGTTCTTTGGCCTTCCGGGGGCACTCACTGCCAAGACCCACATTTCCTTGTTGGCACACCAGTACGTTGATTTGGAACGCTAGGCCAAAACAAATTATTCCCATTTCTTTTTTTTCTTGCCAAGCGGAGGGATGTCAAGACACTTGCCGTTAAGTGCTGGTTTGACTGGTTTACAGCTAATTCGTTGTCGATGGCAAACTTGGTGTGTTGGCTGAGTGGTTCAGTTGTGGCAAATATGCCCCTAGCGGCACTTGTGTTATCTCCCTACTGCTTGGAGGTTTAAATATGCAATATGTCTGGGAAACGGTACAATTGGCATCTAATTGGGTTTATTGGCTCAAGTGAAGACCATATCCAGTAGGGATCTCTTGTGATCGGAATAATACGTGACCTGCCAAAATAAAGGATTTATATCTTTTATACATCCGTGTTTGCTCTGGCGTTCCTGGCATGTTCCTAGAGAAAGTGTCGTTAATTGTTCATTGCCTGCCTTTGTAGTAAAAGCTGCATGGCTCTACACCACTTTACGCATAATTTAGGGCCTCTTGCTGCTCTGCAGTTGCTGCAAGACTAAGTTCTGAAAGCAGGCTATTCATGCGAATAAACTAGAGAGGCGATGGCTTAAGGTTTCTAGAATTAAGGGAACACTTGCACACATCCATGAAGTGGCAATGTGCAGCATGAATGTGGTTGCATGCGTGCATACTTGTATGTGAGCAATCAATGTTCTCTAGTGACTGCTATAATTGCCGATGAAAGCAATGATTGTGAGTTGCAGAAGAGTAGGCAGATGGTATAGTATGTTGGATAATATTTAATAGTATGTTGGACAAAGCAGCAAGAAATTCTAGGACACCTAGTAGGTGAGCAGCTTCAATTGCTTTAGTGGGTGTGGTTGCTTTTCTTTAACTACAGAGCCCTTTGGCTTGTGTTACAACAGAATTGTATTACACTAGTGCCTCATGGGAAAGTGGAGTAGGGCCTATTCTGCTGTGCAAAGGAGGTAACAGCAGGCATCCACAAAGCACCAGTGACATTGCCTGCTCTGTTCTCGATTTCTGCAAATAGGTCCTGAAGTAGTCAAAATTAATCTAGTTCCTACTACAGTGCCCATTGGCCAGACACTGCTTCAGCGATTATAGCCAAAAGATTTGGATTAAAATTTTCACAAGAGTTGCTGCATGCCACAAGCAGCATTGCTTATTTTGGTATTCCTTTTCATGCATTTGCATAAACATCCTTGGAGCTTGCGCTACAAGTTGATACTCGTTCACGGGACCGCGGCTAGGGAAGACAGTCTAACATGCGGGGGGGAGATGATACCCTTGAGTTTGGCCCAATGTACTTGCATTGTTATAGGCTTTTGAAAAGGGAGAACAGTAGCCCTGTGTGTGGAGGGAAGTAATGTAGTGGGGTGTTGAAACTAAGAAATGAACTTGTGTGAAAAGCTGTGTGGAGAGACAAGTGGAGGGCAGTTCGTGGCATAGACTGCGGGGGTGAATTGTCTATACTAGGTCACTTCAGGAATGAATGTTTATTGCGGTGTCGGTGTGGGGTCAAATGTGCAGAATTGAATAACATTGGAGGTGGGGAAGGCTACAGGCCGTAGTTGGGTAAGAAAAGAGGTCTGTCATTATCAGAGGAAATCTTGGGACGGTGTGGTGGAAATGGGCGCATCTGGGTTGTCCTGTGGGCTGCATTATACTGTTGTTTCTGGAGCTATAGAAGTGTTGGTGGTGTTACAAGGCAGAAGACATACGAGTACGACCCCTGTTCCGTTGTGGTAGCGTGTTCAGCAAGCGGCTGCAAGGGAGTTGCCTCCGTTCTGACGACGAACAGCCAAAAGCCAGACTGAACTGGTGAATACATGGCGAGCTGAGAAAAGCAGTTACAAGTAGCAGCACTAGAACGGGCAGAGTAATGCCCTCTGGCGGCGCTTGAACACTCACTGGCTGGCTGATCAAAATTCAAGCCTTCTTGTTCTGGCACATGCTATGTTGACACGGCATATTGGGTACCGTACTTGTGGTTCCACTGCTTGCGTCATGTCAGGACCCACTGACCCCAATCACCTCGACAGCAGGTCCTTGCTCCCCTACTACTTCACCCTTAGCCCCCCGAACTGGCAGCGGTCGTTCACGCAACTGGGGAACTCTTTTCTGCCCCTTTAACCCCTTGATGCTCCAAACTGTAATTTTTTGTTTGATTGTGAAAACATTTTTGTGATCTGAAACGGACACTGAAGTGAATTTGTCAAGCTCCCGTTTTTGCTTGCACTGCGGAGACTGGCTCAAATTAGCACACTTTTCATCGTTTATCCGGTTGACAAGTCTAATTATTTTACAAAGTGCGAAAGAAGAAAAACTACCATGTGCGGTTTGCGGCGGCCGCACCAACTAAATGCTGAGACGACGGGAGGAGACGCACCGTGACTGGACGATGCCCAAGGTTAGCAATCAAACAAGTTTCGGTTTCGGTTCTGTAAAACAACATGCTTGACATCCGATGGCATCGTTGGATGGGCATTCTCAATATCTCAGTAATCGTCGTACCGCACTTCTGTCATGTTGTCGGCTGTAAAATGCATAAGATAAGCGTCCGAGGACGGCTTGAATCGTAGCAATCACTAGCCGAGGCCTGCGCAGTGGATGAACGCCCTTCGCGTCCCGCAGACGCTCAAATGCCATGCGCTTTTCCCCCAATTTTCGGAGCAAGCCTCACTCATGGCTGTATCGTAAAAAGCGTGTTCGCACCAGGCCAAGGGTCTGTTGATTCTGGCCTGTGCCCACTGCCCGCAAGCAGTCGGTGCTTATGGCAACAGCACTATAATTATAGAGCTGTTGCCATAAGTAGGACATAAAGAAGTCGGGTTACAAGAAACGTGTTACACGCCCGAGCACGAGAAAAGATGGACAGCTGCCGTCCCCGTCAGTCATTCACTTGGCGCTGTAGCTTCACCGCCTGCTCCGACCAAGGAAATAAAGACAAAAAATCGCCCTTAGCCGAGTCAGTATCGCA
The DNA here is from genome assembly GCF_048455015.1 of Haemaphysalis longicornis. NCBI lineage: Eukaryota > Metazoa > Arthropoda > Arachnida > Ixodida > Ixodidae > Haemaphysalis > Haemaphysalis longicornis. The sequence continues at coordinate 67,499,702 of NW_027526361.1, read as the reverse complement.
GTTTCGCAATACTGACTCGGCTAAGGGCGATTTTTTGTCTTTCTTTCCTTTTTTTACATTTTTACAAGTCAACGATGTAATAAGAAGCGCCTGCCATGTTTTGGTTGGTGGAAACTATTATAAACATCAAATGATGTCAATTTTTGAAGCAATGGCGAAATTCCCGCGTCAGGACTTTCCCCTTTGTACAACTCGCACAGATAGTTCACTTTTTGCCTGAAATATGCGCTCACAGTTTGCGCATTTTTTTTTTTTTTAATTGCGAAAGTTTGCTCTGCAGCATAAAACGGTGGAGGCGAGTGTGTTTAAATGTACATAAACAGGAAGTTTTCACTAAGAAAGTCTAAAAGGCTCCGGTGATACGGCCCAAAGAGCCAGCGTCTGTAGTCGGGAGGTCGGCCTGGGTTGAGTCCCACACTATGTAGTACTTGCTGTCGGGAACGTTGGAGGCCACGGCAAGTCCACAGAAGATGGTGAATGTCTGCGGTCGATGCCGACGTGGTGCAAAATGGGCATGTCCGGCCAAACGGAGCCCGTCGATCCGGGGGCCAGGTGTGGGTGACAGCTGGTGTAAGAGCAGCCCCGACGCGAATCCTAACATTGACATCCGCATGGCGCACCGCCATTCGAGAGCGCCAGATACTATACAATCCTAAAAGCATAATCATATCATGCGGTACATCGTCTTCATTGTTTACACTGAGGAACCTGATTCCATACAGTGTCACCGGATGCTCCTTCTTTAGGGTTCTCATGTGGACGTCCCAGAAGAAAAGGGCATCCCAACAGTCTATAAACACATGTTCTGTAGTTTCAGGTTTTTGACAAATAACGCACAAGTTGTTCCAAACAACACAAAGACCTCGCTCTTCCATCCATGTTTTCACAGGGACTGTGTTGGTGTGCAATTTAAAAAAGAAGGTTTTAACCGAGGCTGGGATTACCATAGCTTTCACCCTGGACAAAACATCCTGTCCTCGGCCTGCAGAGTACACTGCAGCTCGGTACAGAGGTACAGGAAAGAGAATTTCTTTCAGATCTTTTTTCAAACCCTTCCTGGAAACATTTGAGAGATAATCCAAAGAAAACCGCACAGAAAGGAATCTAACTGCGTCAACAACTACTTTCAGATAACCTCTAATTGTAGGCCGTTCCTGGTTGCATGAAGAAACAATGAACTGCGGTAAAGCATTGGCAAGTGCAACTTGGCGAAAACTTCGCAAGAAAGGGTCGTTCGAGTCCCTGAAGAACATAAAACGATTAACAATTTGTCTTACGTATATATGCGATAGCCCGAGAGAGAGAGTAAACGTGTTTATTGCGAAAAGCAATGGGGAGGAGTCCTCAGTCCAAGACCCCTTGAGCTTTCCCCGCCTCAACAGCCCTCAACACCAGCAGGCGCTGGTCATTGAGGTCAGAGCTGGTCAGAGCTCTCTCCCAAAGCTCGCAAGAAGGAATTGAGGGATTTCGCGAATGTAGTGGGGCGTGCGCGCAGCCCCCTACCATATGAAAGAGCGTCCCGGGGGCTCCGCAGAAGCGGCATAGCGGGGAATATACGGTGGGGTGCAAGATATGGCATTTAGTGGGATGGGGGAAAGTATTCGTCTGGAGTGCACGGAGCTGCCGTTCCTCCTCTTTCGTTAGGTGTTTATGCGGTGCTGGGTAGGTGATACGTCCCAACTTGTAGTGCTGCGTTATTTCCTGATACGTTATCAGCGGGGTTGGCCTCTCTTGCTCGTTTCCCGGGGCCCGGCGGGATAACTCTCGGGCCAACCGGTGGGCGGTTTCGTTGCCCGGGACGGCAGAGTGGGCGGGTGCCCATTTGATCATGATAGATCTGTCGGTGGACGCTGGCAGATGATTTGGTGGGTTGTGCGGTGAATTCGTCCGCATGAGAAGTTGCGGCACGCTTGCTGCGAATCTGTGATGATTACGCTGGCAGTAGTTTGCGTTATGGCGAGAGCGATGGCCGCTTCTTCCGCTTGTAATGGGTCGTATCCGGGTAGGGTTAGGCTGGTGACGTGCTTATTGTTCTGGACAACCACGGCTGCCATTGCTCTTATGCCGGGATAGGAAGACGCGTCCGTGTACACTGTGGTTTGTTCCCTCCCGTAGTAAGTGTGGATGGCCTTGGCTCTTGCTTCCCTGCGCCCAGAGTGATGCACAGGGTGCATGTTTCTAGGGGGCGGTGAGACGTACAGCTGTTTCCTGACATTGTGGTCGAGAATTCTCATTTGAGATGTCTGACGCTGCAGAGGGGATGTGAGCCCCAGACGAGAGAGAAGAGTCCTCCCTGCGCTTGTAACTCCCAGACTCAACCTTTGGCTCGAAAGATGGGCTTCTATGAGCTCGTCGGCTGTATTGTGCAGGCCCAGCTTCAATAGCTTGTCGGTGGCCATGCTGACGGGAAGTCCGAGTGCCTGTTTGTAGGCCTTCCGAATGATGACATCCAGCCGTTCCATTTCTGACTTGGAGAGAAGAGCGTAGGGTATGGCGTATGTAATTCTTGAGATTATGAATGCTTGGACGAGGCGGAGGGTGCCGTCCTCGCGCATTCCCCGTGTTTTGGTGGTCACACGCCTGATCATATGTGTGACTTGGTCCGAGGTATGTTTCAGCCTATTTATTAGGATGGAGTTTGTTCGATCGGCTTGAAAGGTCATACCAAGGATCTTGATATGCGAGGAGGGAACGATGGTGTGGCCCTCTATGTGGATGGTGACAGTGGGTGGCCTCTGGAGGAGTTTCTTTCTTGTACAAACAAGGAGGAGTTCCGATTTTTGTGGGGCACATTGGAGGCCGCAAGACTTGGCGTAATGAGTGACCGTGTTGGCTGCAGTTTGTAGGCGCTCCTCTATCTCGCCTAGGGATCCTGTCTTCGACCAGATGGTAATATCACCTGCGTACAAGCCGTGATGTATGCCCGGAATAGAATCCAATAAGGGAGGGAGACCGATCAGCGCAATATTGAACAACAAAGGGGAGAGCACTGCCCCTTGTGGTGTGCCGCGGCTGCCCAGCAGGATGGGATCTGTGGCTAGGTCTCCCACTTTAAGTATTGCCCTACGATCTGTGAGGAAATCTCTTATGTACTGATACATTCTAGGCCCGCAGTCGAGAGCATTTAGTTGCGAGAGGATGGCGGCGTGTTTAACATTGTCAAACGCCCCCTTGAGGTCCAGCGCAAGGATGGCGGTGGGTGAGTTGCGGGTGGCAGGCAGCATAACCTCTTCCTTGAGCTGGAGTAAGATGTCTTACGTAGACAGACGAGGGCGAAAGCCAAACATGGTCGTAGGTAGCTTATCGTGATCTTCGAGGTACGTTTGTAGCCGGTTTAAAACGATGTGCTCCAACAATTTGCCTACACATGATGTGAAGGAAATATATGTCGAAGGTTATCAGTGCTCGGTGGTTTGCCCGGCTTAGGTATGAGCCTGACTTCCGCTATTTTCCATTCATCTGGGAGTAAACCCGTCTGCCAGATGTGATTGAAATAATCCGTTAGCTCAAGCAGGGAACGGGTGTCCAGATTAGCGAGGGCCTTGTTGGTTATTTGGTCTATTCCGGGCGCCGTATTGCGGCGAAGCTTGTCCAGAGCGGCCGTAACCTCATGCAGATGGATGTCGTCGTCCAGGAGGGGGTTGAGCCTTCCAGAGTAGGGGGGAAGGGGCTCCGTAGGGTGAGTGGGAAGATAGCGGGCCGTAAGAGTGGCGAGCAGGTTTCGTGTGCTTCCCGAGTGTTGATGAAGGATTCTGGCCATTGTGCGTTGGGATTCAGTCTTGCTCTTGCCGGGGTCTATAAGAAAACGCAGCAGCTTCCACGTTTTGGAAGTGCTAAGGGAGTTACGCATACCATCGCAGAGGGCAAGCCAGTTTTCTTTGCACAATGAGGCGGCATAGCGTGCCGCTTCCTCTGTAAGGTGAGCAATGCGTTTTTTTAACTTACGGTTGAGCTTTTGTTTGCGCCAGCGTTTAATTAGACTGCGGCGAGCTTCCCACATGTGGAGGAGCCGCGCGTCCACGCATGGGGTGGTGGTCGACGTCTCAATTACTTTTGTGTGATTTTGAACGTCCTGGTGGAGACGGGATATCCATTCTTGAAGAGTGATTGGTGGATGATTTGTCGGTTTTTCTCTTGTTTGACGTTCTTCTCGGAGTTTGGTCCAGTCAGTGAGACGCGCCGTGCCGAATTTGACTCGGTACTCTGTGCCGTGTATGGTGGTGGCCAAGATGGCGTGGTCACTTCCTAAATATTCTCCGAGGTGCGCCCAGTCCGCATGAGAGATGTGACCAATCATAGCCAAATCTGGTGAAGTGTCCTTGGTGACGCTGTTGCCCATGCGCGTATGGGAGGCGGGATTAGTCAGGAGAGTTAGGTCGTAGTTTTCGATGATGGCATGCAAAGCATTACCACGTGTATTAGAGTACGTGTAACCCCAGAGCTGGTGGGCCGCGTTGAAATCGCCCGTTATGAGAAGAGGATGACTGCCCGCTTTGCGGATGGCCTGAGTGATCACATCGTGGAGGCTTCCGGCTTTACATTTGGGTCTGCAATACATGTTCAAAAGGAAGAGGCTGTGTATCGGTTTTGTAGCACGTGGGATGAGCTCTACCAGGATTCCCAACTTCTCTGCTTGTTGGAGAGCGTGTTGGATAGCAGTGATTCGTTTGCTCACCAACGTGTGAAGTCTATTGCCAGTGTCTTCTCCGTACGTCACGTAGCCGGGAAGGCGAGGGGGGGAATTGGTCTCTTGAAGTGCTATGACATCCGGGGGTGAGGTAGACGCCGCAACGAATTGAGAGAGTGAGCCGCACTTGTTTTTGAATCCTCGACAATTCCATTGCCATATGGTGGTTTTGTGGTTGAGGGTTTGTTTATTCTTGTGCACTGCCATCTTCGGTCGGATGATCCTCTTGGGGGGGAGTAGGTCTGCTGTAGGGCTTCATGTCGCGCCGTGCTAGGCGAGCGGGGTGAGTTTGAATGTGAGCTTCAAGCTTTTCAAAGTGGATGTTAGTTTGTTGCATATAGTTCAGAATAGTTGCCAGTTGCTGTGAGATTTCTGCGAGATTCGGTGCGGGTGTGAGCGGTGCTGGCGGGGGTTCGACTGGGGTTGGTGGTGAGCGTTCTGTCTTTCTGCGTTTCTCTGGAGTTAATTGCGGTTGCGCCTGCTGCCTGATTTAATTGCGAAGGGCATGTAGTTCTTCTCTCAGACTGGTTATTTCCGCTTTAAGCTGTGCATTCTCCTCCATTAGTCGCGTGTTCGCAGCTTGGATTTGTTTAAGCTCAGCACCAAGAGGTGATGGGGAACGAGCTTTAGGAGAGAGCATCTGTGCCCAGCTCACCTGCGCCAATGACGGGTCTCTTCGCCTTGGGGTGCTCCGACTGAGGGCTCGGGCTATCGCACACGCTCAAAGTCCCGAGGAAGTGCGATAGCCCGAGCCCTCCCAGCTTCACTCTTCGCAAAAGATAACTTCGGCTCGTGCGTTTCCATGTTGAATTCCACATAAAGACAGCAAAAATACGATGCAACTTATTCACATGAACACGGGAACAGTGAATAGCTTGCATCACGAACCACACTTTCGCCAGAAAAAACAAGTTGCAGACAGTGGCTTTTGCGAAAACGGACAGTGCACGCCCCCCACCCCCCTTTCCTCACTTTCTGGCTTTGTCGCGGAGTCTTTGGGTTTCGTCTTACTGATTGCTGTCCAAATGACTCTCCATCGGTACCCCCAGGTACCGCCCAGGCGTGGTGGTCCAGTTTACGCGTTCGAATACAGTCGGTGTTGATTCCCAGGTTCCGTGCCAAAAACCGGCACACTTCTGCCAATTGAGTGAGCTTTGGGTGACGTCACAAAATTCTTTGGTTATCATGACAGCTCTACTCACACTTTGTTCGTCTGTGCAGAATATGGCCACATCATCAGCATACGTTAGCAGCTTGACTTCGCTTGCATGCAACACAAAACCTCGTACATAACTATCATTGGTAATCTTTAAACAAAAGGGTTCTAGAAAAATACAAAACAACAATGGGGAAGCAGGGCACCCTTGCCTCACTGATGACAACACTGGAATGTACTCGGTAACACTTTTGTTAATTATCAGCTGCGTGAAACAATCATGATACGCCATCTTAACGCCCTTTAAAATAACATCTCCAACGTTTATATGCTTCAAAACTGAAAAAAGGATCCCATGACTGACGCGTTCAAAGGCTTTCTCGAAATCTACTTGTAGCATGGCTACTTTACGAAAAAACATGTCACAGCACTGCAAGACACTTCGCGCTACCTGAATGTTTGTTACAATACTGCGACCTTTAATGCCACATGTCTGATGTGGCCCGACAATCATACTGATCACACTCTGAAGTCTTTTGGCAATAATCTTCATTAATATTTTGTAGTCTGTGTTGGCCAAAGTAATGGGCCGATATCCTGTTACAGACTGCCTTTTCAAAGGATCCTCAGATTTTGGAATAAGAATGGTGTGCGTGCGGGTGAAAGTTTTTGGCAGCGCACCATTTTTGAAAGCTTCCTCGAATACAAGAAACAAAAAAGGGGCAACCTTATTTTGGTACATCCTATAGAAGTCGGAACCAAGGAGGCTAAAAAGTTTTTTTAACCTCCTTGGTCGGAACCCAGACCATCCGGACCCGGTGCTTTCCCACGTTTTTACTCATCAATTGCTGTTTCGACTTCTTTTAAACAAATGGGTTCTTCGAGTCTCTTCGAGTCTCTTCGAGCCTAGTCTCTTCATCTAACACTGGTAACAGTGAAAGAAACTCTCACTCAAAAACATCTACTTTGGGACATGCAGGGCTGAACAGCTCTGTGTAAAACCGCACAAACTCTCTTTTTATTTGTTCCTCCTCGCGCATAGCAACACCCTGACAGGTTATTTGTTCAATTTTGTTGGCCTTCACATAACGCATCTCATCTTCTAAAGTGCGCTTTGTGGGCGCCTCCCCTGCCAGCAACCTTTCTGCACGCGCTCTAATTGTTGCCCCCCTGTAGCGTTCCTGATCGATCGCCTCAAGCCTGCTTTTGATGGTTCCGATATCGTCGCCGACCAATCCTGGCATCTGGCACTCTAGCTTCAACATACGACTGAGATTGCGACGGAGGGTATCCTCTTCCTCCTTTTCAGTTCTTTTAATGCAGACGGCTCTTTCAATGGCCTTCATTTTTATGTCTTGCTTGAAAAGCTCCCACTTTGCTCCCCACCCAATTTCAACATCATCTCTGCACTTAACGAAAATCTCCTTCACTGTTCCATTGAAAGTGTTGTCCTTTAGTAACTTAGCATTTAAGTTCCACAACTCCCAACTAAATTTCTTGCACCCCTTCCCCTTCCAACCTAGAAAAAGGGAGACAAGACAATGATCACTAAATGATACCTGGTCGACTGCGTAATTATTGCACGTCGACAGAAGCTCCAGAGAGACGTATATCCGATCTAGGCGCGCATGGCTGCTTCCCTGAAAGTGCGTGTAGCACACCGTGCTCGTGTTACCCGAGCAGTGGGCCACATCTGACACGTCAGTCTCATTTAGCATATGAGTAAGGGTCTCTACACTCTTATCGTTCCAAGTTCCCGATCCTGCACGGTCTTCCCGTGCGCACACGCAATGAAAATCACCCAAAAGAATGATATTCCTATCACACTTCAGATGGTTAGAAATACTAAAAAAAACTGATTCCTGTCGTTCACAGGATTAGGGGCGTAAATGCACATTACTCTAAATTTACTACCTGAAAAAGAAAAATCACAAAGAACTAGTCTGCCATTGTCGCTGGACCTGACACTTTCAATTTCAATGCCTATGGCGTTTTTTTCAAAAATACAGCACCCTGCCGATGAAGCGACCGAGTGACTGACACACACACTGAAAAGATTAGCGAAGGGACGCACCATGCCATCAGTACCTTCCTCAGTCCCAATTTTGGTCTCCTGCACAGCCAAAATATCTAGTTCCTTTTCATTTATCAGGCGATTTAGCTGGTACTGCTTCCGCCGACTGCCAAGGCCTCGTACATTTAAGGTGCCTATATGAAGTGGCCGTTCAAGTTTAACCGCTTTTCAAATGGGTACTACTCCGAAGGCGTGGCAGTAGATCTCCAACAGCGCGCACATTGTTCATTTTCGTCATTACCGAGTACGGGGTGCACGAGGGCACGCTGCATTGCGCTCTCCTGAATGCGGTGTAGTAGCTCCCGGGTGGTAGTCTGGTACAGTCATCATGCTTTAGCAGGTGCACCAAACACACCTTGCTACGCCATCCCGCCGCCACCTCAAACACTTTAGGAACACTCAAGTCGGCTGACCAGTTCCTTTGTGGCGCTCAGTCTCAACGCTGGACTTGAGCTTAGTCGTCGGCTGAGTGGCCGCCTTTGCAGGCGGCTCTCCCAGTCCCGGCGTTCCGTTGCCGTCCCCGTTGCCGTCGCTGTCACGCAGACGCTTGCTCACGCCCGCTGATTTCGTATCCATGGCGTCTGTGTCGTCCTAAAACTTGGTGACAGGGGTTGAACTGACGTCTCCCCCGACAGGGGTTGAACTGACGTCTCCCCCGTGGCCTTGCCCCGGGTCCGAAACACCAGCTACACCTGTACGTTCTTCGTTATTTTCTGCTGGCCCTTGGTCCTCTTGCCGTTGGAGATTCTCTTTTGGCTCCGGCAGCACCGGGGGGCGCATCTCTTCCTCCATGGCGTTCTCCGTGTCCCTGGCCGCGTCCTCGGCGTCAGCTTCATCCACAATGAACTCGGACGCTATCTCCCCTTGATGCGTTGGTCCCGTGACCTTGGGGTACGTACGCACGCATTCGCTGGCCTCGTGACCAAAGCAGCGGCAGGACGTGCACCGCGGAACTTTGCGTTCGCGCCGGAAATGCCCGGTCGAGCCACAGCGCAGGCACTGTGGTGCGCGTCCCTGGACTACTAATAGGACTAGTTCTCCAGCTACTCTCAACTGGTGAGGCAAGTCGTCCACCTTCAGCCCAGCCTTGAGCGTTATGCTGACCGTCCTGGTTGTCGAGCTTTTCTCCTGAACTCCAGTGACTCGCCACCTCTCTTTGCCCACTTCCCCCACTTTCCCGTACGGAGCGAGGGCGGCGCGGACATCTTCGTCAGCTGCGTTGTAAAGTAACCAGTGCAGCTTCAGTCGTACCTTTTGGTTTGACGGGTCGACGACAATGCACCGGTGCCCCTTCACGTTGACTTCCGGGTTTTCCAAAATCGTCTTCATTCCGTCGGGGTTCTTGAAAGTAACCGCCCATAAGTGGCTCATTTGATAAGCCCCAAGGGCTACTACTTCGGAAAGCATGTCCCAGTTGCGCCAGCGTATCGCGAAAATCTTCGACGCGATACGGGCGGGCACGCAGATCGCCATGCAAAAACACGGGGTTCAACACACTTCGTCCTGTGGGCAGCGTGGGCAGCAAAACCTGATACTCGTTGTCATGCTCAATAAACCTGTTACCGCGGGCCGGATGGCCCGCTGAAACCGCTCTAAAAGAGCCCGTAATCTCACGTATGCTCACTACGGTGGCCGGAAGTGGGCCACTCGGCTAAGGGCGAGCGCTGCCGGCCTTGGAAATATGAGGTATATAATGTATAACCAGTTTACACTTTTATTTAGTTATAGCGTTTCAAGCAGCTTAAGTGACTATTTGTTCTATTGCGCTCGTGCAGTAAGCGTCCCCCAAGTTTCCACAATATCTCACGTCTAGCAATCGCATTTCTTAGACGGAAAAGCGTTCGCAGACAAAGTTGGTGGAGAGGGCAGAAGACGCGGCCCGTGCCAATGGACTCCTGGAATGAGGAGGCCACCCTAAAGACTCTTTACTAAGAAACAATAAACATGTTTAGCCTCTCTCTCTAAGGTTCCAAGTAGCATGCCCATCCGAGAGTTGCGCCGGCTGCGGTAGCGCTGGAGGAAGGCCGCGCCGTCCGCTGTGCCCTGCAGGCGGTGGATGTGGTGGAGCCCCACCTGCAGGGCCCGGATCGGGATAGGCCAGGAGCCTGCCTCCGTGTACGTCGCCGCCACCGGAGATACCTTCATTACCCTAATTCTCCTCCTCCTAACTGGCGGGTGTGGTTGGCGTCGGTGGCTCGTGTTGAGCACCTGGCCATGGTTCTCGCGGAAGAGTATAAATAGGTCTTAAGCCCGTTCTTCATGGTGCGAATTTAGCCCGTGAATTCGCAGCTGCGGCGCCGATCGTGCGGCAAAGCGATCTCGTTTTCCTATTTTCACTCTTGCAGCAAGTTGCTAAATGCCAAGCCGCATTCACAGTAGAGCCACTAAATAAGCTATTTAGTGACGCTATTTCACTGAAGACGTTCGGCTGTTCCAAACATTTGGAAATTTGCAACAGCAACGAGAATAGATCGTTTTGCTGCACGAGCGGCACCGCAGCTGCGAATTCGCAACATGTAGAATGGGCTTTAGACTGACTGGAAATAAAGCCCTGCTTTATCTCTCTCTCTCTTTATGGTCTCCACTGCAACGGTCAAAACAAGCGTCGACACGTTCGACGCGAAGTCAAACACACACAAGCAAAGGACTCTTGCAGAGTGTTGGTGCTAGTGCTAAACATTTATTACAAATAAGAGGAGGTTTGCGGCCAAAAGCGGAAGCAGCCCTCAGTCCAGGGCCTCTGCGGCGGCTGTGGTCCTGCGTGCCCGGTCCACCAACTGTCGCTGGTCCTCAGGGTCCGAGCTCAGCAATGCGGCCTCCCACAACTTAGGGTGGGGATTCGAATGTTGTGGGCTGCTCATCTATTTTGGCAAGCCTACGTGGTGTGGTGCATTGTTGGATGTTCGCTGCAGTGTGGACATGTTGGTGGATATATTGTGGGGTGTATGATATGCAGGAGGCTAAGGTGGGGGTATGTGTTAATCTATAGTTGCCGCCAGGCTACAACCTCCTCTCGGGTGAGCTTCTGGTGCAGTGATGGGTGGGCACATATGGGAAGGCGGTGGTGTTGCAGAAGTGCACGATACTGCTGCTGGATAGGCATTCGGTCACAGAGCGACTGGTCCGGTGCTGGGAGGGCGCATTCTCGGGCTGTATAGTGTGCTCGCTTGTTTCCGTCGAGCTCTTAAACTCCCGCTGGGGCAGTTGCAAGCAGGGGGCGCGCGAGAACTGCGAAGGCGGGGAATTTGAATTACATTGGACAAACCTCCGTTCCGTTCATTAAGAGAAAAGTGAGACATGGCGGCGAAGAGCGTGATGGGTGGTAGCAGTGAGCGATAACGGCGCCACCACCCATTATGGGTAATCCCTGCTCTGTGCACTTCCGACAGCTTTCACATGGAGTGGAACGGCTTTGATTTTTTGAGTAGTCGGAGGGCGGACGTTGAGATGGGACCTCCGACCGTTGCCGCAGTTTATGCACTCATGTTGGCAGTCTGTGAAGCGGTTTCTTCGTAGTTTGAGACGTCATCGCCAGTGCGATGGCCGTTTCTTCGGCTTCGACGATGTTTCTAGTTTTTACGGTCGCAGTGCGAACGACGTCGCCTGAGCCGTCAATGACGCTTACTGCTGTGGCCGGGTGGGATGCGTAGTGGGCCGCGTTCGTGAATCGCACTTGTGGATGGGCAGAGTACTTGCCTTGTAAGAATTGTCCCGTGCTTGCCTGTGGTGTGCGTGATGCCCGCGGCGCATGTTGCGCGGGAGCGGAGCAACCCTCATGACCGTACGGATGACCTGTGGTATAAGGCTAGGCGTCGGTTAAAATGTTTAACCCGATTAATCAAAAGGTTTTAATCGGTTCATTGATCAATTGATCACCTGCGTTGGTTCATGAACAATAATAAAAAAAAACATTCCAATAATATCAATGGTTATTTTAAAAATAATATATTAATGAAAATATTATCAGCATGCTCCTCGTCCTGTTTATTTCATATAAAATAAGCAGGTGGTCGTCACGACGCTGATGCGACTGGACGCGTAATCCTGCGTTCGTCATTCGCACTATATTTCTAGAATCAGGAATACCGGCGCTCGCCGTATTTGCAGGCGGCGCCGAATAATCGTGGTTTACTTAAGCCAGGGTTAGTCGATGTAACGCTAAAACGGTGCGAGCTAGTGCGCGCTCGCCGTTTTTTGCTCGCGTATATTTGTATTATGAATAGCCATTTTCCCGTCTGTTTTTGCAGTCAGTTTGCTGTCATCTCTGAGCATACTTCAATCGTATCCTGCTGGGACGTACAGAGCGGGTTATTTGAACACGAGTATAATGCTTGCCTTGCTTGCGCAGAATTTCTACATGGCACTCTTTTGCTCACATGACTTCAACCGATTAACCGGTTAAAATATTAATCGTACGTGACTAAAACATTAATAGACTAATCAGAAGGTTAATCGACCAATCGCCCGGCCCTACCTGTTGGGCAGTTACCGGTTGAGGGCACGTGGATGGCGTCCGCTGTCTGATCACCTATAGCTGCCTCAGCGCCGTGCAGCCGTTCGAAGTTTGCCTGAACCGCTGTAGTTGAGTGACGAGGTGGGCATCAATGATCTCCCGCACCCTAATTATTGTGCACCCTGAGAGATTCCAGCTTGTTTGTAAGGAGGGAGGACTTGCTTGTACGCCTTCCGCACGAGAATGTCAATTTGGTCCATGTCCCTTGGTTTCAGCGGAAGGTAAGGGGTGGAGTAGACCACGCAGCTGACAACCAGTACTCTTAAAAAAAAAAAAGTCGGCGCACTTACTAACAGAACACTAACCATTTACTTGTCCCAGTATTGACTAGGTACTTAGTTGCTTTTACTAACTGGTCATGCATGACCTAGTAAAAAGCTACGCGTAACAATGTGGATCTGCTGAGTGCGCAGCGCGACATAGACACATTCATCACGCACATACCACACGTGGACAATCAACAACTGAATTGAGCTAGAAAACCAACGGGATGCACGGGGAGAGCGAGTATTATACCCGTCAAACGTGCCTATTTAAGTGCACTTCCGCCGAGTGCACTCGGGCTTCCCAAGTGACACTTAGGCTGCGCGCTGCTAAACGACGAAATAAAGTGCCCTTGGCCGTGATGTCAGCGACGATAGCCGGCGTAACTATTACGCAAAATTACCTGAAATTCCCCCTCTTCATCACGTGAGGAATAATGCAAACATTTCGTTGTGTTTGCATTGTTAAAAGTTGCAATCGGCGCCTCGCACAAGACCGCAAAAAACAGAGTCGGGACGGCGACTGAACATCGGCGCTGATATCTTCACTGTTATTCACTGCGCAGTGAGTAACGGTGAAGATATCAGCGCCGATATCAGATATTATTGTTTGGAGGAAATTATCTGAAAGCGTTGAATACAAGAGAAATAGGGGCTGAACGCAGGAACACAATCACAGGGCCACAAGAAACCACCTACGAGAAGTACGAGAACGCCGCAGAGAACGGCTGCCATGGGGAAAAACACCCACCAGGCGGCGCTGGCACGTTGTCGAGAGAGAGGTTATTTTGTTATTTTTTGCCGATGCTTCAATTTTTGTAAAAATAAATAAGCAATAGTATATCTATAATTAACTTTTAACGTTACTTATTATCATCTAAACGCTCGGGGTTTTATGTTATTTTTTCCGATTTTCCGACTTCTGTTCACGAGATTACTCACTCGGCGAGCTGGCTCCGGTAAATTGTGCTTGGGGACCACACTCAGCTTAAAGTGCGTTCTTTGTATAAAGTGTCATTCGCGTTTACCGTTTAACTGCTCCGGAATGACATTTTAGCCGAGTGCAGTCTGTGTAAGTGCACTTAAATAGGCACATAAAGAGAATTTATTAAACACAGGTTACAGCTAGGACCCGCTGTAGTTTGCTACTACATTCTTTGCCCATGTCGGCCTTGCGCCATTAAACTTAAACCATCATCAGTTAGCTACTACACGGGTCGACAGAGCACAGGATTTACGTAATGTGCCACAGAGGAAAAGGAAGTGAAGATCACGGAAGTTCACAAAACTAGTACACCGCACCGAAGGTCAGGCACGTTTAACAAGGGTATTACTTAGTTTCCTTAGAAATACATGATCATCTGCTCTTCTTGCTTTTATAGCCAGCAGCGTAAAGTTCCCTGAGAGAGTCGGTGGGCTTGTCGTAAAAATAAAATATTGTAGCGATAATTTTAGAATTATGCATTTTAATGTGAGCATATACAAGACATCATGTGGATTTGCAAAAACTTTTTAATCGTGATTTGGTGTGGAAAAACAGCTGTAGTTATTATGTTCAATAATTCATAGAATTTGTTGCTTCAGTGAATGTTAGTATCAAACCAGCAGCAGTTACTAAGTGCACGGTCTAGACTAGCAACGGTTCCACACTTAGTGGTAGGACCTACGTACCGTATTGGGGGGTAGTAAACTCCGTACGGAGTTAGTAAATACAGCCGTTACTACCCTTTTACGAGCTTTTTTGTTAAGAGTGAGGGCTTGCACCAGTTTGATGACATCATCCTGCTACATACCCTGGTGCCGGTTTTGACTCGACTCACCATGCGTGTGATTTGCGAGGTGGGTGTGGTTGAGGCGCCGGATGGTTAGCGTTCCTCCTTCGTCTTGCTGGATGTGAAGTCCCAGTATGCGGATGGTTGGGACTATGGGGATGTCGCAACTCTGGAGCTTTCGTTGTATTGTGGAGGGTTCCAGTGGCCTGCCGCGTGGTTTGCGTATCAGTATGATGAGCTCGGTCTTGGGGAGCACTGAAGATTGCGCGCACTGGCGTACTGTTAGACTGCGTTAGTGGCTGGCTGGAGCGCATACTGCATGCCGCCTTCTGACCCACCAGTAGTCCAAATCGTGATGTCATCTGCGTAGAGCACAGGTTTAATCCCCGGGATGACGCTAAGTTGTCGCGGAAGCGTAATCATAGCTATATTAAATTATGTTGGGGAAAGCACCGCTGCTTGCGGCGTTCCTTTGTTTGGCGTGGTTTCAAGGGCCGTTCGTGGTGGTCAAATGCTTACAGTCGCCATGCGATCCGTGATGAATGTCTTGCATATACGGGAACATTCGTTTTACACAGTTGGTGTCCTTTAGGTTTTCGGGGAACGCGTCGTGGCTTGCAGAGGCGAAGACGTGATGAGTCAGACGCCACGAACAGGTGTCGAGCCCGCGCTTGCGCGAGAAGGTTCTGCAGGGTTCTGTTCTGTAAGGGGGCTTCGCCTCACATCACTGACGCTCCGCAAAGGATACCGACGGCGAGTCGCGTTGTACGGTGCTGAAGCCTGCGTGAAGCCTGCGTTTGTGTCAACACACGACACAGCCGATTCGTAGCAGTGGAAAATTCCTTGCGCTTAGGTCTACTCATTGCACTTTACGTCTCCTCTTGCAGCCACTAATGTCAACGGTTTATTACAGAGGGCACATTTTGAGGGTGTGCGCCTGTCTCCCCTTCGCGTGGCCGCGTATCCATCACCGCGTGTCGATCTCCTTGTGCGCGTCGCGGCACAAGTGCTGCATAGCACATCTCAAAAGAAAAACGCTTTTGTCGTGTAGAAAGTTTGGTGTCGGCCTCGGGCCCGTCTGCTTCTGAGGCGGGAGTCATAACCACCCGGCCGCGAGCACGCGCTGATATAATCCCGAGCTTTGTATGCAAGGTGTAATTACGGGCTGTTCTAAAGCATAGAAGGTGAAAGACACAGGCTTGTCAATATCGACGAGACTGGAGATACCGGAAATGCTAATGCTCGAACTCTGACTGCCCGGTACAGATACGACCCCACCGCCTTATACTAGGGATGTACGCACTACACAGGACGCGCCGGCCACGTAACCTGTGCTTCAGTTATGCGGTCTTGCATCAATGCCGCCACTGCGACCACAACCTCTATCGATATCGCCTAGGAACTAGCGATCGCTCGAAACTCGACTTCCCGCACTGAAGCAAGAACTACTCTTACCGATTCACAGGCAGCTTGCCGAAATTACCAGAGTGTCCGCATCTCTTCATCATCCCTATCGCACCCTCACAAACTGTTCTCTCCCCCCCCCCTCGCAATTTGCATCGCCTGGGCGCCTGGACACGCCACCATACTCGACAACGAAGCGGCCCACACTGCGCCTGGTGATATAGTACACAGAGCCCTTGCCGACGGTGGCCTCCTTTCACCCGCACAGGACTAACCCTATCCGCTGGCTGGCTGCGCAGAAATTCCCGCTGTTACGACTCTGCGCGCCGCAACCATGCTCGCGCGTCCTGCAAAGTTTTGCAAGCCTGCCTCGGACAGATCGCAGAACGGCCGACGCAAGGGCGCCTCACTGTCTACGTCATTCAAACTTCGGCAGCTGCAGACGTGCAGCGACTTGCCGAAGGAGTCGGACTCCGCAACTCCTCTCTACCCTCCCTCAGACCCAGCGTGCGCCACTACTACCGGCCCCTCACGAACTCTGGAAAGAGTGTTGTGTGTGTCTGCACTATGTTCCTGCCGTGTGCAAAAAGCACTGGGAAAATCCGCAGAGCCCTTACGGCGATTGTACAAAACCTGCCCTCTCGGTGGATGGTTCATTCGTTTTAGAGCACCGAATCAATGCTGTCACTCTGCTCGAGTCCTGTACTGCAACCTCATCCGGCAGGGTATTGTTCCTGTCTTGCTTCGGCTCATCTCTCGCCATGCAGTAAACAAGTTGTTTGCTTTCGGCTTTTTCTCGTCACCTCCAAGGCAGCAGCCTTCGTTGGCCTCTCTTCACCACGCTACCTCGCATGACGGAGGCGGCAGATCCCGGTGCTGGGACGCCTTCCCGTATGCAATAACTAGTTGCCAGCGGTGGGATGGCAACTTCATAACACCGCAGAATATGTACAGCCTCGCTGCAGCTTCCCATCCTCTCTCTCACTGGCTCCTCACTGGCTCACTGGAGCCTCACTGGCTCCTCTCCCAGCTTGGCGGCGCCTCCAGACAAACGCCTACTTTAATCCAACCCCACTCCGCCTCATCGTGCCCACTCAACCCCCTTATTTCTGCGCTTTCTATCACCAGCCTGTCTCGCTATACTACATGCCAACGCACCCTGGATTTGTCGCCGCTTCCAAACCCCTCCTCCGAGCAGTGGAGGGCTTCCCTGGCCAGCGCAGACCCGAATACCCAGCTCAACCTGGTGACCCGAGTGAGAACAGCCTGTCGAAGCCAAGGAATGCCAAACTAGAGATGCATTCCGCAAGGCGAGGCGCATAACATCAGCTTCTGCTCGATAAATAAAGATGTAATCTCTCTCAATCTCTTTAGCAGTCGGGCCATTTCGCGGAAATATTTGATAGAATAAACTATATTAGTTTGCAAAAAAAAAAGTAAATCTGGAGGTTTCAGGCGCTGCATTACAACTTATTGCAGGGCATGTTTAGCCATTTGTCACCGTTTTTTATCATTTTCGTAAGCTGCCTTGTATTTTTCTGCTATTAGGGTCTATTTCGACACACCGGCTGGTTGCCGTTCACTACTTTACATCGTTCGGTACGAAAACTTCAAACTCTGCTGTATTTTAACTGCTGCTTCCATTTCGTTCTCTTTTCTAGTTCCGAAGATGGAACCATCCCCGGTATCCAGCGTTATTTTACTACTCTGGGCGCCACGGCACAATCTGTACGCAAACTTTGTATGTGAGCGTTGGAAGAAATTGAAATTCAAATGGAAAGAACTTCCGCATAGTTCGATTCAATCGCAGTTCAATAGCCGTCCTCACCTTCCCCCTCCACGTGCATTTGTTGCTTCTCCATCGCATAATCTACAGCTCTTTTGGTACCACCATCACTCTTAGTCCTCCCACGCTTGCACCAACAACGCTGCACAAGCGTGTAACCTGTTGTCGCAGCAGATCCAGCGTCGCATTGCTCACCAAGTTTGCTCATGGCGAGGGACTGCTGGTCCCGATAACATCGACTTTCCACCCATTTCTGTTCAGAGGACCACATTTGCATTTCTTTCATTTTACGACTTCTCTCCTATACACTCAAACTATCCCTCTTCTTTTTTCTTGTTCCATTTCCTTACGTCAACCTGGGCCCGCTTCGTACTGCGAGTTCGCTCCTGCCAATTTTGTTTTTCTTTCTTTTTGCGGCGCCCACAATTGACTACTGTGTTCGGCGGGCGCATAGAAAAAAAGGGGCAGCCGAGTGATATATGACTCGCTCTCGGCTTCCGGTTTGTCGCTTGCTTTATACGAGCGGCCTGTTTGTCGACCAGCGAGGGCCGCTGCGGCAGCAAGGAAAGAAGGCTGGAACATTATGCATGCCGCCAAATTATTCAGGATAAGGCTGCCGAGTGCGCTACGCTTTCGCAGGCGGGATCCAACACATAGTCGAGGAACCCGTCCCTCGTCCCAATCTCCCACGCAGACGTGCCCGACGCCGCACACGCCAACGGGGGGATCCGGAGCGCTGTCCGAATCTCTGGGAAAACGTTATAAATGCAGCGAAGAGGCGCGCTAAAAAGCGAGACGCGGCGACAGAGTGTAAAAATGAAGGGTAGTTTGTGTAGGGAGGACAGATGGAAAGGGGAGCTGAGGGGGGGGGGGGGGAAGGTAAAGAGGGAACGGTAAGGCTTAGGAATCAGTCGATTTAAATTCTCCAGCGCCACACTAATTCGCATCCTCGCAGAACTCGTCCCGACTTAGAGTTCTCTCTTGCGCATACGTAAGAACTGTCCGCCCTCGAAGTGCGTTGAGTATACGAAGCTGTCTGTCGCGAGGGAACTCAGGATTGGAATTAATGAGAGCTCGTGCTGCTCAGGGACATTTGACGCGTGTCTTGCTCGTGTGCATGGAGGAAAGAACCTTTTCTTTCCTCCATGCTCGTGTGCCTAGGGCGCCGCATTTATTAAGGCGACAGCTTTGAATCTTGATCTTTCAAGCACGCGCGTTGTGAGGCCCAGGAAATGGTTGGTCCAAAAATGTTGAAGTCGCGCGAGCCGGGGAGTGTGAGCTGGGGATAGCGCGCCAGGAAAGGAAAACAGCAGTGCGGGGAGAGGGTGGGGCTCAGAGAAAGGGCTACGAAGCGCGCGCCGGGAAATGGCGATAGGGGTGCTGTCAAGGAGGCTGGTCTGGTGGTGACGTGCGCGGCCGCAAGAGTTCAACAGAAAGTTCGATAGCAGATCAACAGGAGGCTCCTGGCGATGGCTAGTGGGAGGAACGAGCTCCGGAAGGTGCTGTCCAGAGGGCTTGTCGAGTGGTGACGGGCTCGACCGTTAAAGGAGCCATGAAGAGAAAACAAAAGTTTGTTTTATTCGAAAGATTAGGTGTTTCATAGTACCCCAAGCGCTTTCCCGGAAGCAAATGATGCTTTATTCACTGAGAAATAAGGCAATTTAAGCCAAAATTTTAAATCTCCCGCTAAAATTGCACATTCCGTGACGTGAACCATGGCGTCATACGAGCCGGTCCATGAAACAGATACTTAGTATGTCGACTCCATATAGCACCCACACGCGGGAGTCCACCGAGACGGCGGCCATTTTAAAAATACTAGTAAAACCTAGTGCACCCGCAGCCCTAGTCATGGAATCGCCTGATCCGGAGAACAAAACTCTCGCCGAGGAGCTCGGGCTTGCATTTAACAACCTCACACCACTTGAACGCTCAATGCTTCTAAGTGCACGAGCGGCAAGAGTTGTGGGATACGCGGTGGACGGGAAAGCGACCATTCCGCGATAGCCACAACAGACGAACGCCCTGCCGTCGGCACCGCTGCCTCGTCAGCCCCGTCGCGACGGACGAATATAGAGTGGTACGTATGTGCCGTATTTTTATTACGGTTAATAAAAGTTCAATTTCAGTAGAAGTATCGCTTATGCCAGTTGGCCGGTGTCGTGTATGGAAAGCCGTTCGCGCGAGCTCTCTGCTTCGACCACAAAGATACGAGCGTCAATGCGCGGTGTTTACGGCATTTTTTCCCCCAAGGTCAGAGCGCTTTGACCATTTGACGAAGTCGGCGACGAGCGCCAGCATGCCCCAGGAGTGAGCTAACGTAAGGGTCCCTGCCGTAATCACTTCCTCGGAAATGAAGGAGCACACTCGTACTTCCTTTAGCTCTTTCTCCTCCGTTTGCAAAGTTCACAAAACGTAGCCACTTGCTTCGCGGAGGTTCGTCGTTGGGCAGCACATGAAAGGAGATCTCCTCACCGGCGGGGATGTCGCACTCCCTCGACGATTTGTCCGTACTACATGGGCATTTCAAAACGTAGCAACGAAATTTCATTGTAAAGTACTCGAACAAACTGAAATTTTCAGTGGTTGTAAACTGGAAACGAGCTCCTAACAACAGCAGCAAGCCAACACCATTCCGAAACTTCTGCGACGACTGTCACTATCTCGTCGCTGCTTGCTGTTCCTTACTCCCCTCGTTTCTATTTTTACCTTTGCTGGTTGGCGATATGACGGCCAACCTCCTGTGAAGGGATTACGATACCAAGCAAGGTCGCGGCTGTGCGTGCTGGGACGGTTCGTTGGCCCCTAAGAGCCTCGAACCCGAAAATTCGTCTGCGCGACGGCGAGATGTCGAGCTCGGCCGGCGGTAGTTTCGTACGCATTGGCGCACACGCTTGCGTGTTCTTTCGGAACTTCAACCGTTTACTCCACCGTTCTTTGTCATAAAAAAGAATGTGCAGTATGTTTCACGGGCATTTAGCTCGCTATGCAAACTGTAAGCCCTGCCTAACATGCGTTTGCTTTTGCCACCCTCCGCAAATCGCAGAGCATTCTCGAGTGACATCATAGGTTCTGTTGCGGAAAATGAGCTGGTGGGTCGCATGGTCATTTCCTTTTTTCCTAATTATGTAGCTTATTTGAGCGAAGTTTGCGTTATAAGTGGTGTCGTTATGGTTCTAACGAGGCAATCTTTCGAATGAACCAAACTTGTGTTTTCTCTTCATGGCTCCTTTAAGTTTAAGTTCAACGATGTCCGACAGCAGATCAACAGAAGGTCCAACACAGGCTTTCTCATTCAAATTTTTAGAAAGTTCTGAGCATCTCCCGAAAATTTTTTCTGTGTTTTTAGGAATTCAAGGGACACCAAATAAGGCAAAACTGTATACGGCATCGCTATGTTTACATGAGGCATCAGTCACTCTGCTATGAGCCCCAATTCGCCCTGCGGTAATTTTGTGGTGTCTCAACATGCTTTTTGTTTTTTTTCCTGTTGCTCAAAAAGAGGTCCTCCGACGAGTCGGATGGGGTGCCAATGTTCATCCCCAGTCAGGCCTTCCCAGGAATGAAAAATCCTTGTCGTCTTACGGCTTTGTCGTCTCCCACTTACCCTCCTTTTGTGGTCGCCTCGTGTATTTCAAAACTCGTCGTGCTCGCTTGCGGTCTTTTCCCGCCGCCCCTCTTCTGGCTCCCAGGCACGCCTTGTTGCACTCCGTAACACAATATACATTTCATAACCAAGAAAGAAGCTGGTGTACGAGGTTCTTTTCCTTTATTTCTATTTATCTCGGTATATTGGAAAAAGCCACCAAATATCGCGTTCCTAACCGGCATGTCACGCGTCGGTATACAGGCCCACATGACACACACACACACACACACACACACACACACACACACACACACACACACACACACACACACACATATATATATATATATATATATATATATATATATATATATATATATATATATATATATATATATATATATATATATATATATATACACGTTGGCTTTTGAAATCCTCACTGTTACAACGTGGCTCAGAGTACGTTCCCAGATCAGTCGTAGAAAGTCGTAGATATCTGACACCACGAAGCCGCCCGGGCAACACGCGGGCAACATGCGTGGACCGCCATTTTGACGTTTGACGTGCCTTGGCGGGGCTTGGCTACGGAACTGACTGCATGAAGCCGTACGCGGGGGCGATTCGTCATCACTAGATGGCCATAGGTTACTCTAGGCTATTACTATCATCACTGCGCTTACAACGGAAGTTTCACTTCGGAATTCCGGAAGTGCGTGTTTGCCCAAAAGCACAACCGCAAGAATAGCACGCGCTCTCGCCGTCATCGTGCGCCTCCTGCTGCTTTGAAAACACCGTTAAACTAGCAACCGCGAACTTTGTCGTGCCTTGACGGCGTCGCGAAAACGGGAGGCGCTTTCTCTTCAGGAAAAGCTTGACGTACTAAAAGCAAAACGCAAGCTGCCAGCACGGAAGAGAGTCGACATCGCTAGGGACCTTGCAGTGCTCCGCGTGAAAGTTTTCCAGGGATTGCAAAAAGCGGCAATCCTACATTCTCGAACTTTTTGAGGTTCGAAAGCCAAAGTTGTGGAAACACACGGTTGCAAGTGAAACCTACGCTATTTTAGTTTATTTTCGAAGGAATCCTCACTGTTGCGTTTTGCTGGTTGGTACGCTTTGTTTTCCCGGTCCGGTGAAAAATGTATGAGCGGGGTTCCATTGTATGTATGTATGTATGTATGTATGTATGTATGTATGTATGTGTATGTATGTATGTATGTATATATATATATATATATATATATATATATATATATATATATATATATATATATATATATATATATATATATATATATATATATATTGAGAGACGTCGACCAGGGGTCCTGGTGAAGCGTTTATTGCAAGGCAACGGTGCAACCGGCTTTGGTGTGAGACCAGCCAAGATGGAGCCCGAAACGAACGCGCCTGTCGGCGAGATGATGATGGTAATGGGAGTGTTCCTGGATGGTGCAGGTTGTGGTGAGATTGACCACTGCAGGACACGATATCCGATAAGACGGAGACTGTGCTCACAATATATATATATATATATATATTCGGTTGAGCTATATTCATTTCAAACGCATTATCTTACAAACGTCGCAATGAAATAAGTTTTCGCACAGCAAAAATTGAATCAGTATGGATTGAATTCGACCGCGTTGCCTTTCCATCTGCAAGAAATACTATCATAGCATCCATCTACCGCTCACCGTCCGCCTGTTACACTGACTTCTGCAAAGAACTCGAACAAATCTTACCCAAATTAAACTTAGAAAACAAAAACATCATTATTGTAGGTGACATAAACATTGACATCACTGATGTAACAGATGGCGCATGCTCAGAGTACAATAACTGCTTCGTTGGTAACGGTTTAGGATCTTTAATACAATCAGCTACTCGGTGCGTGCCAGATGGTCCGCGCACGCTTATTGACCACATCTTATCTAACTTAGTTTCCCGTCAAGTTCCTGGAATTGTCGACTTTAATTTCACAGACCATTACCCTATTTTTTTAATGCTGGAAAGTCGTACCCATTCTAAACCTCAGGCCTTGACAAGGCACTCGTTTGACTCCAGCAAATTTACCGAAATCACACCGCTTATTGACTGGAGGGGCATTTTGGAGGAACATTGCCCAGAAGCGGCATTCAAATTATTCTCTTCTAAAACAGTAGAATCAATTAATCTATGCACGTCACTGACTCCCGTCCATAAGCGATACGCTGCCCCCAGGGACCCATGGATAACGAAGGGTCTCCTACGCAGCATTCGTAAAAGAGACAACCTTTACAAGAAAGTAAAAGCTCGGCCCTTCAATATTCCTCTTAAAATTCGTCATAAAAAGTATTCGAAAACCCTCGATCCAACGTTGAAGCAAGCTAAAAAGAACTACTACCAAAATAAAATTCTTCAAAACGGTAACAACACCCATAAGAACTGGCAACTAATCAGAGAATTCGTTAAGCTGGGTGACGAGCACTCCTCTATAACTGAAATTGACGATGGTATGCAGACTTTAACGAATCATATGGACATTGCTGACTCATTTAACACTTTCTTTTCTAAAGTGAATGTAACACAGGCTAGTAACGTTTCATGCCTCCCTACATGTCCCCATAGTTTTTACCTGCGTCCTACCTCAGCTGACGAAGTCCATAATGTAATTTCAAATTTAAAAAACACTGATCCCGGGTTAGATTTAATTCACCCTTTTAAAAAATAAAGCTAGTTTCTCGTGATGTGTCCGCTGTACTTGCTAGCATAATCAATAACATATTTACGACCGGCGTTTTTCCGTCTGAACTTAAACGTGGCAAAATTGTTCCAGCCTTCAAAAAAGGAGAGCGTAATTTTTTAGCTAATTACCGCCCTATAACTATTCTTCCGTTCTTTAGTAAATTAATGGAGAAGCTCATTTCAGATCGTCTAATGGCATATTTTGCTAAATTCAGCCTTCTAACCAACTGCCAGTTTGGGTTTCACGCTAATGTTTCAACAGAACTTGCGCTTATAGAATTTACAGATAAGATTACACAGCTCATTGACAAAGGTCACTGGGCTGGAGCGGTATTTATGGATTTCGCGAATGCTTTAGACACCATTAATCATAAAATTCTTTTTTCTAAATTAGAATCACCCGGAATTTGTGGGCCATCTCTAACACTTTTGCGGAGCTATTTAGCAGACAGGACCCAAGTGGTACGCCTTTTAGACGCAACTTCCCAACCTATAACTGTAAATCAAGGTGTTCCGCAAAGGTCAATTTAGGTCCATTTCTCTTCTTAGTGTATAATAATGACTTGCCTACGTGCCAAAATAACACAACTTGTAGTCTTTACGCCGATGACACAACAATATTAACATGTGATCCTTATCTAGACTCCCTAACAGCAAGGCTAAACAAAAACCTCGAAAATATTGCAGCATGGTGTAATAAAACGCACTCCAGAAAACCCCCACAAAAACAAAATATTTAATATTTCATACCTCTAATAAGCATCCAGTTTCAGTTCCAAGCCTTTGCTTTGAACGCACGGCCATTGCTGTGTCACGACCAGTAACATTCCTCGGAGTTCTACTCGACACTCATTTGAAATTTTTCTCCACGTGAAATCACTTGCAAAAAAATTGGTTTTGGCATACGCGTACTCATTAGATCTGGAAGCTATTTTCAGAAACATATCCTGATATCTCTATACTATGCATTTGTTCACAGTCATCTTAATTGCTGCTTATCGTCATGGCGAACACATATTCTACTCATTTGTCATGTCTCCATCATTTACAAAACCAAGCAGTTCGCCTAATTACATTCAGCCCTTACAACGCATCGGCGCTTCCCATCTGCACCAGTCTGAAGATTCTACCGCTAAAACTTGCTTTTCAACTAAAACTGGGTGCTATCATCTTTCGGTCTCGCACACACGGCATAATTATTAGTAGCTTCTTAGATTCACATCTAACAAACACCAACCAACCTACTGCTGCCTAAGGTCTACACTAACTACGGCAAGCAAACAGCCATTTTCGCAGCCATTCAACTATGGAATTCATTACCAATAACAATTAAATTGTCTTATTCTATGCGTTCATTCAACAGTAGTTTAAGATCGTTTTTGCTTAACAATCTTTCCGAATAATAAAGTCTGGTATAGTAGTTAAACCTGTTTTTCCAGAGCTAATATTGTATAATTTCTTGTTCTAGTGCTTGCATATTTTATTGGCGTGTTACACTGATCCAACGTTACTAGAATAAACTCAGTTTGAAAGCTCCGCCGGAGAGGCGGGCCGCGTGGCGGTCGCGAGAACTAGCGGCGCTGCAGTCAAGTCTTGCGCTACTCCCGGCGCGTCGTCTGCTTCGGCGGCGGGCGGTTGCTGAAGCCAAGCGCGGCGGGCTGCCGCGCAGACGTACCGCGGCAGCTTACTAGTACTGCTACTGCTAAACTTAAACATCTAGGATCTTTCTAGTCGACTAGCTTAAACGCCTTCGTCCTTCTAGTCGACGTTACCGCATCACATTTGTGCACTGTTTAAGTGGAAATGCGTTGGGTCGCCTGTATGCACTGACCTGCAAGCGCAGCTCATTGGCTAGCTAAGAATCGACGGTCGGCCTATATTTTAACTGTCTACAGCGTTCAACTTGATTGATTGTGGGGTTTAACGCGCCGACGCAACGCAGGCGATGAGGCGCGCCGTAGTGGAGAGCTCCGGATAAATTTTGACGACCTGGGGATCTTTAACGTGCGCCGAAATCTCGTACACACGGGCGTTTTTGCTTTTCACCTCCATCAGAAAAGCGGCCGCCGCGGCCTGCGTTTAGCTTCATGTACGGTAGTTTCTAATTCAATTACCCTTTTCAGCGTAGTTTTTATAACTACTGCGCCGTCTTACCTCGACCAAAAACGACCCAACGAGTTTGTGAAAGCAGTGCCTTTATAAGTGCTTTTATCTCCACGCGGCAATAGGACAGTGTTTCTGAATCTCGTCGGTGCAAGGTCCCGTTAACCAGCTTACGATGAAGAGTTCCTATGCTCAACTTTTATATTCTGCAGGGCTGGTCCCACCTCCTCTCGCCTTTGTGCACTCTGTAGTGCATACGAGCAAAAAGAAATGGCGGCTAAAACAACAGCCCTACTGCCTGTCAATTTACAGCTGCCCACAAGCGTCTTTTTATTAGAACAGAAGTTGCATAATCAGATACTAAAAACTCCTCTCGCGATATTGTGACTGATCTCTGCCCCTCAGGTGATGAAAACCTCGTTGAAACGTCAACAGCTTTCGCCTCGTTAAGAAGATCATCGCTGTTGCAGGTACTTAATGAGGATAACTATAACACCCAGCGGGTCGACTTCAACACAAGCCTTTCGCTTGTTCTCTGTGCAGTAATGCTATACACAGCAGTATTTGGGGCACGGAAAGTATATGCAGGCACATCCCCCAATGAATACTGCACTACACTGACGTCCACAGAGCTTCCAGAAGTCGTTTCTGCGAAAACAAACGGTGGTCTCTTGGCACCATCCAAATACTGCTTGAAATTGCGCCATGTCGTGGAAAGAGGGTTTAGTGTTTACAGGTTTAATGCTAGGGTTAATGTTCTACACGTTTAATGCAGCCGTTATATGCATATAGTGAGCGCCAATAGTGGAGGTGTTGACAGTATTGTTTGAACAAATATTACTTGCTGAGTTCGAGGCTCATCTGTTGAACTGCGATGCATTCGACAATCACATTTAAGTTTTGTCGAAGAAGATTGCCAACGTGTATTCAATAATCAGGTTCAACCCATTCCGACTGAAATCAACCGGAAAAACTTGCACGCACAACGCTGTATGAACACAGCAGACAGTCTATTATTTCGTAAAATCTGCAAACGACAGGTAAGAACCAGAATTAAAGGAAGCTGGCTAGCTAGTATGCCTTCGTATTTTTTGCGGTTTTTAAGTGCGTGCGCTTTGTATAAGTCGCCTCATAGCCTACGTTGTGATAAATTACGCAGTTTTTTTATTTTTTGGTTACTCTTTTGTCATGTGTGACTTTTTTTAATTTTGAAATTGTGTAAACCCTGGGGTGAATAAAATTTGTGTACCGTTTGATGCTTCCTCTGTGTGCCTCTCTTCTGGAACGTTTCGAGCAAATATGCCTTACACCGTGAACGGCTGAATGCGTATTCGCTCATACGTAATCGCGTACGGCACATATGTAATTTTGTAAACAGCTGCTTTGGGAGGCAGTAATCTGTTGTTTTAGCCACCCTTTTCTTTTTACTCAACCAAAAAATTTTCAATGTGGCATTGAGTCGTCTTGAGCGTGAGCGATTTCGGCAGCTTCCCGTCGCCACAAACACATCATAAGGTGCAGACACCATGCATACATATAAGGAGTCCTGCAAATACACTGTTCTTGAGGCCCTCAAACACTGGTTTTTCTTGTGCATCCTTGTGTCATGTTATGTACAATTCAGCCTTTTTTTTTTTTTAAGTCCTCATTGAAGACTGATTCGCCTTTCGAAGAGGTGTCTTATATGACCAGCTGAACGGATTTGTTGAGTTCAAGACACCAGAAAGGCGGTAAAAGATCCTTGTGAATTCAGGCGTACCATGAGCACCTTTAAATTGCGGATTCAAGCTTTAATGTGAACTCACAAAATTCGAGTGCGTTTGTCACAGATGAACTGAGCGTAAGAACTGTAAACCGAACTTTCATCTTTGGTGATCTAATGCTCCTATGCACTACAGAGTACACAAAGGCGAGATGAGGTGGGACCAGCCCGGCAGAATATAAAAGTTGAGCATAGGAACTCTTCATCGTAAGCTGGTTAACGGGACCTTGCACCGACGAGATTCAGAAACACTGTCCTATTGCCGCGTGGAGATAAAAGCACTTATAAAGGCACTGCTTTCACAAACTCGTTGGGTCGTTTTTGGTCGAGGTAAGACGGCGCAGTAGTTATAAAAACTACGCTGAAAAGGGTAATTGAATTAGAAACTACCGTACATGAAGCTAAACGCAGGCCGCGGCGGCCGCTTTTCTGATGGAGGTGAAAAGCAAAAACGCCCGTGTGTACGAGATTTCGGCGCACGTTAAAGATCCCCAGGTCGTCAAAATTTATCCGGAGCTCTCCACTACGGCGCGCCTCATCGCCTGCGTTGCGTCGGCGCGTTAAACCCCACAATCAATCAAGTTGAACGCTGTAGACAGTTAAAATATAGGCCGACCGTCGATTCTTAGCTAGCCAATGAGCTGCGCTTGCAGGTCAGTGCATACAGGCGACCCAACGCATTTCCACTTAAACAGTGCACAAATGTGATGCGGTAACGTCGACTAGAAGGACGAAGGCGTTTAAGCTAGTCGACTAGAAAGATCCTAGATGTTTAAGTTTAGCAGTAGCAGTACTAGTAAGCTGCCGCGGTACGTCTGCGCGGCAGCCCGCCGCGCTTGGCTTCAGCAACCGCCCGCCGCCGAAGCAGACGACGCGCCGGGAGTGGCGCAAGACTTGACTGCAGCGCCGCTAGTTCTCGCGACCGCCGTTTGGCCCACCCTCCTCCGCTGGCGGGGATGCGGAGCTCCGAAACTGAGCTTATTCTAGTAACGTTGCACTGATCCGTACCGAACTACGAAATTTTAGTACTTGTACAAAATATTGCGTCTTCATTGTACAGTACTTTAAGACCATGCTTGCTAACATTTTTTATGAATAATACTTTTTGTGCTCCCCCCTGTTTATAGTACTCAAACCTTTTTCCCGAGATAATATTGCATATCTTGTTGTAGTGTTGGCATATTCAATTAGCGTGCTAAACTGACCCGTACCTCGACTGCCTACATATTTTTTTAACAATATTCTTGCATTTATTAACAGGAGGCCCCCCGACAGTTTACTTTGGGACCTCCATCTGTACTAATAACTACGTGCGATGTGTATGTACCGAAAAATGGTTAATAAAATATATATATATATATATTGTCGCGTGCTATCAACACGCAGTCGCTGAGCCGGGGTCCTTGAAGGAGACGACCAGGTCGGTACAAGCAGCCGGAGCCGTTTGTGGGATAGCTCGAGCACAGGGTTCCAAGCGTGAGAGCCAGAGCTGTGAATGACAGAGCACGCGCACTCAACCACTTCTTCGTCCTCACAGTCGTCTCTTGGCGCCGGTTTTTAAAAACACGTGACAATATATATATATATATATATATATATATATATATATATATATATATATATATATATATATATATATATAATATTGCGCGCTTTCCTCCATTCGCAGAAAGGTCGTCAAATCTTTTTAACCTCGCTGGCGAACAGAATGCAAAGTTACACTATAACACTATTGTACATTGACCGCGCACTCCCACAGCCTTCCCGCTATTGATGCATTCGTGGGGATAGTGTTCTCTGTGACAAGTAGAGAGCCCACCGCGGGAGGGGAGAAGGGGGAGCCCGCCGTAAGCGAACTGAATACGTAATTAAGGCCACTTCGGGCGACACTAACGAACCCTGCCTGCCCTGTTGTCTTCCGTGTCTGATGGCGGGATCAGCCGCTGTGCAAAGAGAGGACGGTCCTCTCCGGTGCCTGGGAGGACACGTGAGGCCTTGCTTGGTCGAGCTAAGGGGCGCAAACTTTCGTCTAAGCATGCAAATTAGATGGCGGGTCCCCGTCCGGTTTCTGTGCGCTCGTGTTGGTACGTATATACGTGCGTGCGTGCGTGCGTGCGTGCATACGCGCGTGCGTTCAATTACGAAGTTTTGAGAGGGCTGAGCGGGAGTGACAGCCAGCCACCTACTGCGCTCTCCGTGGGAAGATTTACGAGCTGCTTATGGCTGACTGGCTACCGAGGCGTCGTCATTTTCGCGGTTGTCAAGTATTAAAAGGTGAAAGAGCGAACTGCGAGTGTATGTGTGTTGGGCATGAAACACTACGATTTGTTCGCTTTTGCATTTCACCATTCTGTCGCCTGAAAAAGGATGTGACGTCTGCTTGTGGGGAAAAAAAAGGTAGTTAGGCTCGGGGTTTTTCGAAACTTGGCTCAAAGTAAAGAGGAGGAGTTCGACCTTCCACGCACGAGTTGCTTAGGACGGGTAACATGTGGGAAACCCAAGTAACGGATCGGATGACAAGTAGGGGACGATGAAAGCACAGGTGGCAGAATGAGATAAGGTAATTTGGGGCAAAGATTGGGTTTGGACGACGTGGGAGAGGAAAGATTGCAAGTCTATTGAAGGGTTGTGCCTTCCCGCAGTTTGAAAAGTTTGGTGGGAATATTTTTGGATTGGTGTCACCAGTAGATGTGTGACACCTGGATAGGCAAACCTACTGCTGAAGGAGGTTGCTGAAGAGCTAGCTGGTTGGTGTTCAGCCGTCGCTGAGTAGTAGAGTGGATGATAACACAGACCCCCGATTTGAACAAGCGTAAAGAGCCCCTTTAAAATAATTCAGCAAATAACGAGGAATTCTCTTGCACATCGAAGCACGTACGTTCGGCTGCAGTGTGGTGAGGTGAGTGTGAGAGGGAAAGAGGTTCCCAGCCTGCACCACATATGTATCGCAGGGAAAGAAAAGGAAGGCGAGGGGGTAGAAATATGGGTTGAGGTAGTGGTAGAAAGGGGGTTTGGGGCAGGAAAAGGATGGGGTAATGGGGAAGAGAAGATAGATCTACCATCAGCGACCACCTCCCAGGAACGGGCAAGACTATTAGCGGGCTTTTTTTTCCAAGAAAAATTTCATTGTTTGAAACGAAAAATCAGAAAACTCTACAACTATTAAAAGGAAAATAACAAACACTAAACATTAAGACCACTTTGTTCTAAAAATTGATCTTCACTGTCGACTTGGGTCCTTAGTAGACGTCTTGTCTTGTTTGTTCTTGTTCTTGAACTTTACTGAATTCTTTGATCTTGGCTTGTTGATCTTGTACTTCATGATTTGTTCGTGGCCTGACTTGACCGGGGATATTGATCTGTTATTTGTGATGATGTGTTGTTGTTGGTGTTCTGCATGGTTTCCTTGTGTTATTATGGTGTAAGAAGGGAATGACTGGAGATGTGGGCGGAGGAAGCCTCACCAACATGGCGTTTCTGCTCCATCCCCGTATCATATCCCATCTTTTATATTGTCGGGATTGATCATGTTGGTGTTGTGTTATGTTTGGTCTATTCTTGTGTTTGTAGAATGAATTCGTTAATTTTTAAAACCATCCCTTCTAAAATTAATATTGTTTCCTCTTTCTTAATTATTTCCGGTTTTCAGTGTGTCGTATAAACACGAATGATAACGAAATACTTAAACTATGTTTTAAATTGTTATAACTTCCAGATCAAATTAAAAAAAAAACACTCGCGGCATTCATTAATCGCTGATCCAAAAGACATATTAAAAGCCATTCGTGGAATCCGAATGATCCGGAGAGGGCAGGCTCACTTCTGGATATCGTGCCCGACACTGTTGCGTCCGGGAAACATTTCGTCCGTGCCTTCGCTGACACAGGCCTGCACCAAACCTTAAAAGGGGAACACGCTAATTTCACAAGGAAAAACTTACGCTAGGAAAAATTACGTAATTATTGTTTAAGCTTTAATACCTGATATATCATTAATTAATCAATCAAAGAAAACGTAGCAGAATGTTTTCAATTGGTAGCTAATGCCCAATTAATTAATGTCCAACTAAGCAATTTACTCGAGATTTCCGCCAGCGTAGGTTGCTGTGAGCTTTCATGTAAACACGCGATTTTCGATTAACCAGACGGCTGGGCGCACATGTACTAACCAGTTATGGCTAGTCCCTAGACAGTCCAAGGGCTGTCTTCGGACCTGAGGTCCCGTAGAATTAGGTTGGAAAGTCATGCGCTGGACTGTTCAGGACTGATTCAGAAGGCCGAAATCTGCCCACCTCCCTCTTGCACTATAATCAACCGCCCGGGCTGCCTCAGTCATCAGCGCGTGCTTGTGGTCGCAACCCGTAATATCCCTTTAATGTGTTGCACAACTTTTTTCTACGATCACGACATGTTTAGCGCAAAAGCAATATTTTGTTCATGATCCAAAAGCCCCGCTTTCACTAGAAAGCCGTGGCAGAAAAGCCGTGGCAGAAAACGGGGGACAAATGTTCCAATTGGCTGCGACGAGTTCCATAGCGCGTGCCTCAGAAATAAAGCCAACAGGAGCGCGCGTCGCTTGGCAACGCCTGAGCATGCACGGAGCTCACGTTTAAAAGCAGAGATCTTGCCGGCGGCCGCGGCAGCGGCAGCCATTCCGCTTCGCCAGCTCATGCACTGTCGACGAAGTGCGCGACCATCGCGACGCAGCGAAGCGTGCGAAGCGACATGCTGCAGTCATGCAGTGTTCGTCCACCACGCCGCGACCCTAACTAGGTTACATAACACGCTTACACAGTCAGTGACATGTACTGCAGTCGCGTTTACACACCTCAAGACTTGTGTAGGTGCCCCAATAGTTTGGTTTCCCCTTCGAGGAACGTTTACAGATTCTATGGCGATTACCGCTTTCCTTTACACTTTAGAATCTGGTAATCGAGAATATTCCGCTGCCTTCTCTCATTAAAACTAGTACTTGATTCAAATAAACGTTCAAGTAGAGAAATTATGATGCATTGCAAGCCACTGTGAACGGTTGCACTTCCGGAAAATCGAAAAGTCTACTTCTTGAGGTTAAAAATACCGTGTGTATGCTCCTCTGATGTGCACTAAACAGACCAACACGGGTTATTTTGTTTATTGTACATAGGAGGCTTGGTGTCAGTGTTTCCAACCCGACTTCAGTTCGGGTGACTTCTCATGACGTCTCCACAGATCTCCAGGTAACCGACACTATAGTGCATGACGAAAGCGACTGTGCAGATCCCAGCCTCATTGTTCCCAAGCATATACCTGCATTTCTGACCTAATGGAAAACCCTTCCCGCTCAAGGCTGAAGCGGGGTACTCTTAATTCTGTTCGCTGAAGCGCGAAAGAAATTTTTATTCGGTGATCTGGAACTGCGAAGTTGATAAGTGACTGGTGTACTGGCGCACCAGACTTACACACTTCTAGTCCAGGGCACTAGTTTTTTAAATGCCAAGTACGTGCGGAAGAACGTGCAGACAGCTTGTGCGCCGAGGTTAGACTTATACAAGTTTATCTCATCAAGGATTTCTGTGACCTATAATATATAGCTCGCTTCCCCTAGAAATGAAAAATCCTGCAGTAAAGTACCCTTTCCAAGATTGATTGATTGATTAATTGATTGATTGAGTGATTGATTGATTGATTGATTGATTGATTGATTGATTGATTAATTGATTGATTGATTGATTAATTGATTGATTGATTGATTGATTGATTGTAGGGTTCAACGAGCCAACGCAACGCAGGCGATGAGGCGCGCAGTAGTGGAGGGCTCCGGATTAATTTTGACCACCTGGGGATTGATTGATTGATTGATTGATTGATTGATTGATTGATTGATTGATTGATTGATTGATTGATTGATTGTAGGGTTTAACAAGCCGACGCAACGCAGGCGATGAGGCGCGCCGTAGTGGAGGGCTCCGGATTAATTTTGACCACCTGGGGATCTTTAACGTGCACCGAAATCGCGTACACACGGGCCTTTTTGCTTTTTGCCTCCTACAGAAAAGCGGCCGCCGCGGCCGGGAACTTTCCAATAGGAAAGTAAGGTTTTGCAGGTACGGAACTACGTGTCCCTACATCATTACGTTTTTTGGGATGGTTCTGGAGATACCTTGCTTCGGACGTATAAAACAGTGACGCATAAAATATTCGCATACAATTTATGTTTAACAGTCTAACTTATGAGCACCGAGACAAAACATCGAATTTAAAAAAAATCACGCCATATCCACGGAATGAATGATGATAAGTGGGGCGAAGCTCGAGAGGGGGGAGATCATCGGTAACCGTAACTCTCCCGTGAAAGTTCGCCATTAAATCATTAAGAAAGACGTAAGACTGCGTGCGTACATTGTACAAATCAACTTTTAGGGGCGAAGCTCCTAAAGCCATGGGTCTGTCCATCTCTTGTGTCTCGTGGTACGTGACCGCCGCATGCTTTCGGAGATGTCGCAAAGTGGGCCGCGTTGCACGCGCAAGAACCGGCTGCAACCGGCAGCGCAAACTCAGCACCGGGAGCGCGAGCTTGTCTGTGTTCGCCAACGGAGGCGCGAGCGCACGTGCACTGCGAGGGGGAGATCACGCAAGAGATCACGCCACGAACGCAGGCAGTCGTTCTCGGAGATCGAACGAGACGCAAGGACCTTTGCTCGTTTCCTCTCGTCTTGTTCAGGCACAAGTTCGCCCTGAATAAAAGTTCTTTCTTTACCGTTGTGTCCCATCCTACGTGACAAATTGTGGTGGAGCTGCGGGGTAGTCCTCGATGGCGCGGGGTCTTTCACCAGGTCTGGGCCTGGGAGCATTGACTCCGAAAATAAAAGTTGATTTGTACGATGTACGCACACAGTCTTACGTCTTTCTTAATGATGTAATGGGCGAACTTTCACGGGAGAGTTACGGTTACCGATGATCTCCCCCTCTCGGGCTTCGCCCCACTTATCATCATTCATTCCGTCGATATGGTGTGATTTTTTTAAATTTTGTTCTTTTATTTTGTTCTTGTTCGTTTGTTGTTTCGTTTCTTCGTTTGTTCTTTTCATTTCGTCGTTTTCATGACTGGATTGTGAAGTCCCTTCATTACGACGGCTTTATGGTCTGTAAAATGAAGCGAGAGAGGTTCTTGTACTGGCTGCAATGGGAAGTTTGCAAACACTAAGTCTATACACGTTCCTCAGATCGTGGTAGGGTTCATATGGATACATCTGAGTGCGTATTTGAAGAAAGAACTTTTATTTAGGGCGAACTTGTGCCAACCAACCGGCTTACAAACACACGACCTTCCGGTGGCTTTTGCAAGAATCCGTTAGATACATGGCCTCCAGAGATGTTAAATTGGTTTTGTCAGTGAGTGCAAACCACAGCAGCCTAAAAAAATCGCGACTTAACAACAGTGAGATACTAAGAGGGAATCTGTTTTACCAGATTTGGTGATGAACTTAATAACTTAGTTCACTAATTAAGAACTTGACTTTGATATCCAATCGTTAAGATGCAAAAATCTCGAGTGGTTTCTGGGTAAGTCAATTATAATTTATGTTCAGAGGAAAGGGTCACTTTTTTCATTATACTGGCATATCGGAGATGATCGTGACCTCAGAAAATGTGTTTTATGCTATTATTTGCAAGTCCTGATGAAACTTACAATAGAAAAAAGAACTGGCTTTAACGATCAGACAATTTATTGTCCCTGACTTCTGCTTGTGGCCCTTTGTGAGAGAAGATGACAGCGCCCACATGTCCCCGCAAAAAGAAATTGTGTTGATAAGTAAGCTATTGCATACGTATTTAGATAGTTTACATTCATCGGATCACGAAGAATCGAAATTACTTTATAGTTACTAAACTCCCCAAAGTTTTGTTTGCGTTTTTGGACAAAACCAATGCGTGGGATTTGTCTAAAAATGATCATAAATTTATGAAGAAAATACAAATCTCGCTTTTGGTTAGGGCGCTCAAATCAAACCTTTAATTTTAAAAGAGATCTAGCTCTGAGTTTTACTTGCATAGTAGTTCGGACTTTTGATCGCAGTGGCTGTAAGTTTGACCCTTCGCCATTTTATCTTAGAAAGCTTCGCGTTCAACCATCGTCGTATAGTTGGGCGGAGGGGTGCATGATTATTCTGTCAAATTTCGTACGTCCATGCACCCTTTTCGAAATGAGAACTGCTTTGGCTGTGTCTGAATGGCGCATTCTGTTTCCGGTTTCCGTCTGTACCAGTCTCAGAATGATTGTTTATCCTTACTGGGCGGCTATCCATGCTCCTATAGGAGTAGGAAAGCCGCCGTTGCGGCCGTGGTACATCGTATTTTGCTGTACCCAAGGATTACAGGATTGTTTTGCCACCGTTGCCAACAGCAGAAGCAGTGAGTCCAGCAGTCGTTTTACATCCCGATAATACTTGCCGGCTCTACCGGATCGACGATTTTAGGCCACCGCTGAAAGATATGACAGTCATATAGGAAGCGGGCGGCATCGGCGCTTATCAGATCGAACACGTTTGGCTGGTGAACTTCTGAAGCGAGGAGGCGAAGAAGTAGCTGCTGAAGCCGGAAACTTTGACGTGGAAGGACGGGCGTATTTTGTCGTGGACGCGAACAAGCAAGAGCTGCGCGTGAAGCTTCATTGGGCCTTTTCGACGTGTCGAATGAACGATTCGCCAGGCCTTGCTGTGTCCGGTGAAGTGAAGGACGTGGTGAGCGACCGATGGAGAGCGGCGGATTTTGAAACCGCGAACTCAACCACCCGCGTGCTCCGACTTGTTCTTCGGGAGTGTGTCAGTCCGGAATGACTACCGCACCAGCTGCCGCTTCGAAAAGGGCCAGCCTTCTTAGTGGTTCCAGGTAGGGCCCCGGTCTTAATGCGGTGGGGCACTGCTGGACACATTAGACGTGACGGCAGAGTGCCCAAATTCACCGAGTTCCACGCGCCTGCGGTCATCAACAGGATGACTGCACGCCAACCTACGAGTGAGCGGTTGGCGTGGTGCTGACGCAGACCGGGACAACACCTTGATGGACTAAGAGGAGGCGGAGACGGCTGCGACTTCGGCCGCAGATGGGGATGCTGTGGAAGGCGTGGTGAGAGAGCCTGCACCGAAGCCTCCCGAAGTGAATACCACAGCAGAGTGGTTAGCCGAATAACTAAGGCAGGAGACAAATGCTCCGGGGTCCAACCCTCCAATGTCGGCCATTGGTATCGCGGCTGGGCCGGCTGTGGCTGCTGAGGACTCTAAAAAAGACGACGGGGAGCCGGGAACTGTACGAGGGTCCAGTGGGGTAAAGGTGAACCTGCAGGAAGGGTCGGCGAAACGCGGTGGGAAGTGTGTCGACGATGCCCCGACGGCGCAACGTCTTCGAAACTTGAACAGCAGTGGAAATACACAGGAAAAAAAAATCGTGTCGTTAGCGAGCCGCCTTCATCATCTCTTGCGAGGGGCGGCACACCCAAGGCCTGATGTATACGTCCGAAACGGAATACCCTGCAAGGCGTGGCAACAAGGTGAGCCCTGTGCCCTCAGTCTCATGATGTTATTACATGTCATATCTCAATAGGCCCATGTGTGTCGCCACGCTTAATGCCCGTGGGCTAAGTTCACGAATAAAGCAGAATTAACGGTATAGGCTAGCGCTAGAGGAGAACTTGAACATAATAGCAGTTGAACAGGCAGAAGTAGATGGTGAAGGGCAGATGAGGCCTGGTATGGTGTTTAAAGACGCAGTATCACCCATGTGTCTCTCACGCGGTTGGTATGTTGGCAGAGTGTGTACTGTTTATCAGACGAATAACGAGCTTAAATTTCGAGCACGGGACTTCCAGCACGGACGGACGCCTATTTGTCGGTGGCCTTGCTGTGTCGGTGCGGGAATGACGTGTTTTGTGCTTGTATACGCACTGACACAGACGCAGGACAGGAAAAATTTCTTCGCAAGTATAGCGCCTTATCGCAGCAGTGAACGAAGTGTCGTCATGTTAGGAGATTTCAATTGTGTTTGTGCACCACACGACAAGACAAGTGTTGTACCATTTACGGACGCAAGTACCGAAACCTTGCTTTCTATTGGCATTGAAGGTGTAGCAGAGACTGTAAGTGGAGGAGGAGCCATGTTTACTCATTTTCAAGATAGCAGTCGTTCCAGGCTCGATAGAGCGCACGTTTCAATGGAGATCATACCAGAATGTAGATGTTACAATGTCCGTCCGGTCCATTTCAATCATCACTGTTTGGTCGCCTTTTTCAAAGCGAGCAAGGCAACGCAACCAAAAGAATTCAGATTGGAACAATGAAAATTAATTTAGAACCTATTTAACGATGAAGTATTTGTAAAATACGCCCAGAGTTTCTTGAAGGAAGCAAATGAAGAAGAAAAATATGGGGTCAAATGGGAGCTATTTAAGCAAAACATATATATGAAAGTTCTAAAGGGAGCAATATTACTAAACCACGAAAGAATAAGAGCGCAAGAATCTTGCGCAAGAATCTAGTGGCAGTCGTAGAACAAGAATGTACGTAGCCGGGGCACTTAAGGACGGCATGTATTCGGTCAAGCAAAGAATCAGAAGTGATCGACGCACAGCGATACCGCAGTGAGTGAGTGAGTGATTTACTGATATATAGGGTAGAAAAGAAATGAACTGGGGATATTTCGAACTCATTTGGGAGTTCACCAGCACACAACCCAACCCGGGGGACGTAAAGAGGGGGAATGAAACGGGATAGGTGAGAACAAATTAGGACAGAGAAAGAGAGAGAGATAAGGAGTGCGTAAGGCTGGCCGGCCGCAGGCATTGGGCTACAGCCGTTGTATGAGGAATGCTTCTCGCCGGATGGAGTTGGGGCCCGTTGGGAAAAGCAGGTCCATCGGGGTGTGGCTGGGCAGCCCGAGACGCTGGAGTGCGGCCCGAAGCTCTGCTCTCGTGGCGTCGTGCTGGCGGCAGGAGCAGAGTTCGGAAAAATTTTGTTTTCAAAGTCCACGCATGCACACTCGAGCTTAGGACATGAATGGAGCCGAAACATTCGTTTCTTCCTTGAGAAACATTGTTTTGTCTGTAAAAAGACTGGAGAACGTCGAACACGTCTTTTACAGCAGAGCTGTTTAAGCTCTTGGTTACACCGTCAATGTAAAGAAAAAATACAAAGGAAATGCCCAGCTCACTTGAGCGTGCGTCTCGCGAAGCGCCCGGCGGCACGTACATATATATGTGAGGTATTTGCCACGAATAGGGCGTGAGGGCTAATGCGCCCGCTACACAAAACTGGAAATTAGAAACTTAAGAATTTGAATGAAGAAGGAGCATGATCACAAGCGAGAATCGGTAAAAACTTAGGTTGAAGCAAAAGAATGAGCTTTGCGCCTCGTGAGAGCACCCGGAGGCGCGTACCTGCACGGGGGATATGACATGAATCGGGTGTAAGGAGAACTAATACGCCGGCTACACAAAACCGCGTTCACAAAACTTTTATCGCAGCGGCGGCGGCAGAACTCTCTCTGACTCTGTGCCGCGCACGTGTGGGATGTAGCGACCGAAGAAGATCCGGATGCCGAAGAAGAGGCGACTTATCAGGAAGCAGCCGCGCTTCCAGGCGAGAATGAAATTGCCCAGAAGAACAAGAAGAGGTAGTACAGGCGATGACGACTACGGCGGCGGTAGATGAAGTAGATGAAGATTGAAGAGGACACTGTAAAAGTTTGATTTGGTCTTCTGCAAACAAGAACCATATATATATATATATATATATATATATATATATATATATATATATATATATATATATATATATATATATATATATATATATATATATATATATATATATATATATATATATATATATATATATATATATAGGGTACATGGTTCACAGTGACCTATTTGGTGCTCGTCGAGTGTAGCTTGGTGAGACGAACACAACTCTACTGTGACATCAGGCTTGCATTGCTGTGCAAGCTGGCTTTTATTTTTTTAGAACGCTGGGGTACCGTGTTCTTCTGGGACATTTTGCAAAGAACCTTTAAAAGAGAATTTCTCCTGGGTCCTCAGGGCGTAAGGTTGATCATTGTACAAAATGAGAACGGTTTTCTGCATGGCACAATCATGCTGTTAAAAATTCACAGCATATGGGGTAATAGATTGTCCGTACGATGCAATGGTGTTGACGTAAGAAGAATACCATACTATTCAACACATATGTTTCTAGAAATGCATTAAGTGCGAGAACTTGAACGTGGGCGAATGCATGCTTTAGAATAGATTTTGGAACTTGAAAAATTACTTAAGGATCAGCGTCAGCCTAAGCCAGACCGTTCTTGTCAATTGACAGATCTGTGAACGTTCTCTTTCACATGGAAACAGGCAATAAAAAAAATGTCCCAATGGCACAGATCGAAGTGGTCCAATGCCAAGGGCGGCAGTTCGGTCGGTTAGAAAGGCCCGCACGTAGTTGTATGTACACGCACCGCACTGGGGTTCTCGAAGTCCTTCTAAGATGGCCTGATGTGTGACGTTATCATTTCGCACTCCACCCAAGGGAACCCCACAAGGATCAGTTATATCACCCCTCCTCTTCAACATCGCTCTCCTCAAGCTCCCACCTCTCCTTCAAACCATTCCTGATATCCACCATGCCCTATACGCTGATGATTTAACTCTTTGGACGACCACCGGATCTCCTGGCACACAACAAGATACCCTACAACAAGCCATCGACAACATTCTCGCTTATCTCCGTCCTCGAGGCCTCACATGTGCCCTCAGCAAATCAGCACTCCTCATCCTCCGCTCCCGAACTCGTGGGTGATGTCCAGTTCCCACACCCGATCCTGCTCCAACAATCGGTTCCACACCCATTCCTAAAGTACACACCCTTCGTATACTCGGAGTCCAATTCCATCAAGATGGCTCTGGCGCTGCAGTTCTTCCCCACCTTCAAGCCACTGTCACCCAACTTACCCATCTCATCAAACGCATCACAAACCAACGTCAGGGCCTCAAAGAAGACGATACAATACGACTAATTCAAGCACTTTTAATTAGTCGCATCACATATTCCACCCCATACATCGCCCTCAAACCCAAAGAGCGGGAGAAAGTCGATATACTAATTCGAAAAGCTTTCAAAATTGGACTTGGCTTCCCCGCTCAAACCTCTACCTGTCGTTTCTTCCAACTCGGAATCCACAACACCCTCGAAGAACTCCTGGAAGCTCAACGCAACAGCCAACTCACCAGACTCCTCCTTACCAGTACCGGCCGACACGTTCTCCAGGTTCTCGGATACCCGACCCCACCTACTTCACAAGCCCTTCAGCGCATTCCATCTTCAATCCGGTCCTACATTACTGTATCCAAAATTCCTAACAATATGCACCCAGAATTCAACCAAGGTAGAAGGCTCTCCCGGGTTAAGCATCTGCGTTCACAATTCCACTTTCACCGCCATACTCGCTACACCGACGCCGCCCTCTACCCCACACGCCAGGCTCATGCTCTGGTGGTTGTAAACTCAGAAGGCACACTTCTCACCTCCCTCACAACTCTCTCGACATCAACCACCACTGCCGAAGAAATTGCCATGGCCATCGCCGCTACAACTGGCTCCGAATACCTTACAATAATAACAGATTCCCAGCAAGCCTGCCGTAACATTCAACGTGGACGCATCTCACTTCCTGCATTACGCATACTCGCATCAATCAATCCCCTCCCCGAGCTGTACATCGTCTGGACCCCTGACCACTCGTCCCTCGAGGGAAATGAGGCGGCTCACGCGGCTGCCCGCGCCCTTCCACACCGGGCATTTCCCTCAGGAACAGAACCTACGGTCCAGCCTCCTCCAACTCCCGCTGTTCCATCACGCTACCACGACGTCCTGCACCATTACCGCAACCTTCGCCTCACTTTGCCTCAACCTCACCCTCAACTAACCAAGGAGGAAGCAGTCATCTGGCGTCGATTACAAGCAAACACATATTACAACGCACCCATCCTCCACGCTATCTCCCCTACCCAATACACCCTCACCTGCCAATTCTGCCCCTCTCTTAATACTACCTACCACATGGTGTGGGCCTGTCAAAACACCCCATCGCTTACCCCCAATCCCAGACCTTCCCCAGAGCAGTGGGAGGGCCTGCTGACCAGCTCCCATCACGCTGACCACATCTTTCTGGTCACCCGTGCCAGGGCTGCAGCCAAGGCCCAAGGGTACCTGGACTGAGGTGAACCCACTCCACCGAGTGACGGCTCAACCACCACCGTCTGCTCTAATAAATGTTTCTTCTCTCTCTCTCTCTCCCAATGGCACAATGAGATGAGCCTGCTTCATAGAGCGAGGAATCTAGGTTTGATTCCGACGATGGGAAGCGTTTTTCCTTGAGTGCTTCCCCGATCATCATCATCGTCATCGTCAGAGAGAGTGGCTTTCCTGCAATGCGTTTTTAGCGCTCACGGACGAATCATTGAGACACAGAAAGCTTCACTTAAAAAAAACCGGTACATCTTGCGTATGCAAGCAAGGCTAACGCGATGGCCTGTGGCTCAGGTTCTAAGCTCTGGCATGTGCACGCACGCACTCACACTCACGAACACGCACACTACGCGCGTGCGCGTGTGTGTATTATAAAATTGGTGTGAATGTCTGTGGTGTTAAATTGCCAGGAGATCGCGGCTAGGGGTAGTGACCCTCAGCGAATGCTCTTTACGTACAAATATGCGACCGGGATTATTCTTTAGGGACAACATTTTTCACTTTACTGAAATGCGCAACTTGGAAGAAGCCAGTCGAGTTGTGCAATTCAGTAAAGGGCAAATTCTTTACCGTAATATACTGCAAGGTGTAGTATATATTTACATTCTAGCCTTGTACTCCGTATCAGAACGTGGTAAAAGAGTACGCTAAACTCGGATAATAAAATGTGAGACAAACTAGGGACAATTGTTTGAGCCATACGAAGGAAACTTCCATGAGGTATTTTTTGTGTATTGCCTATTCCTTCAACCTAAAAACATAAATTGCGACCAATACACTGTTGATGTATGAATTAAAACAGTACTTAACATGCTAAGTATTCCATTGAGTGTTTTTGGGCAGCCTCAGGTAATGCCAACCCTTAAGTATTGTGCGTACATAGATCGTGTCTTGTTCCCTAATGGTTTTAATTTTTATGACAGTTATTTTAATTGTCGTAATCTCTTTATTTTTGGGGGTAACTTTATACCCCCCGCGAAGCACAGTTAACGACCATAGTTTGACAAAAATACTTTGCCTCATTCGTTTATATTCTAAATAAATGTTTGTGTTTTAAAATTCCTTTTAACGCGCGCAAAGAAAGCCGAACTGTTATGTATATTTGAAATAGCATGACGCGCCGTCTTGAGACTGTCTCACGCTTTTAATGCTGTTTTTTAATGTTTACTTCTGTGTGCATCGGCCGGTAGCCACAACGATCGTGAATGGAACCGATGGCATCGTACAAAAGAGGTGACAAAAGCGTGCCGGACCCTGCGGCGCAGAATCAGCTTTACTTCTTTTTACGATGGCCTCG
Source organism: Haemaphysalis longicornis (assembly GCF_048455015.1). Taxonomy (NCBI): domain Eukaryota; kingdom Metazoa; phylum Arthropoda; class Arachnida; order Ixodida; family Ixodidae; genus Haemaphysalis; species Haemaphysalis longicornis. The sequence continues at coordinate 67,456,294 of NW_027526361.1, read as the reverse complement.
TATAAAAAGCAAGCTGCATTTGCGTTTTTTCTCCGTGTTCTGTCGCTATTTACACCCCCCCCCCCCTTTTTTTTTTATTAATACTGACGAAAGCAAGCAGAGGCGGTGCACATGCGCGAGTTGAAACCCCGCTGCGGTTTTCTGGTCACGTCTGTGCTCGGTTCATGCGTGTAAAGCTGCGTTCACGGCTCGTTCACCCGCCCGGTCGGAGCACGGCCACTCCACGAGGGAATGCACCGTGTTGGCGATGCTTGTATTGATTGCAAACAGAAAACAGCTGAACAAACCACCGATAGGATGGAGCCACCGAAATGCCCACTGCGTAGGAAAAACGAATGCTGATTGGACGAAACATTTGTCTATATGCGAGAAGCAGCAAAAACAAAAACAAAAACAGCAGAGAGAACGTGAAAACCCTGGCACCACTCAGGGTGCATATATATAGTGAACTATTGCTTTACACACATTGTTGCTTTGTACTTATTTATTCTTGGCGGTTGCTTAGCTACAGTTGAGTTGCACTAAACAGAAAAAATGGAACAAGATTATATTTGCTCTGAGAAGGGATTGATTCTTCGGAAATTCAGAGAGGCACTTCAAAATGCCTTACGTAAGTACCACTTCCTGGAGTTTGTATATGTTGGCACCGGAATCAATGGGAATCGGGGAATGGGCAGTAAGATTCTGACGGCATGTTGTGGTCATCACTGACCAATCCCTCTGAGTGGACATGGGAGCATTGTGGGTGTGTTGAGGTCGCGGTCAAATGGGGATTGGGGAATCGGCCGTGAGCTGTCGTCGTCACTAGCCAAAGCGCCTAAACAGGAATGTTGTTAAGTCTACGACAAATTTAACACTAGATGAGATTAACTTTGCGCCAAACTACCCGCCGAGCAACGTCTTATTGATTGTACGTCAACGGGTACCAGTTGACGCTAGAAGTGCTAACGTTAGGCCTAACAATGGGCCGGCGCATGCAGAATGGGGACGTTAGGCCGGCGCATGCCCGCGTTTCTTTCTTTCTTTCTTTCTTTCTTCGTTTTCCTTTCCTTCTTTCTTCCTTTGTTTTCAATTCCTTCATTCGTTCTTGGCCTTTCCTTCTTCCTTTAGTTCTTTCTCTCTCTCCGACTCTGTTTTCATTCGTTTGTTTTCAGATGTTTATTTCTATTACTTGGTTTTCACTCTTTATCCCAACCATTATTTCTTGTTAGTTTACGATTTTCATTTTCTCTCTTATATACGCCAACCTATTTTTCCTTTTGTCTTAATTTTTGCTTCTTTCTTTCTACTTCTTTTTTCCCACGTTACCTTTCGCCTTTTCTTGCTTTGGTTCCGCATGCGTCATTGTTACGTTTCTCTCTCCGTTTCTTTCGTCCTGCGTTTCTCCGATGCCCTTACCTCCCCTCTCTTTGGTTCCCCGGTCGAGAATCACGGCACTCTCCCTCTACCCGTGCAGTGGTTCCAGAAGCACATGCGCTCCACCGCACCTCCGCTGCGTCCATTCCTTTGCGCCACCCGGCTGTCCGCGGGGAAGAAGGACATTCCTCGCCGGAAGGGCCCTCGCGCGGCGGACCTGCTGCAGACGCGTTTACTCAGCAGCACTGAGCCAGGCGGCCCACTTGTGGGCGCGAATGACGCGCGCACCACTGAAGGGGCTATTAGCTTTATTGGCCCAGCCGCCCAGCGCAGCACGCCCTGCTTCGCGGACCGCACAGGACGGAGTGGACGCGTGGCTGCGGAAGTATCTCCTTCAAGGCGTCGCCAGGATCCCGCAAACGCGCACGTCGAGAACCCCAGAGAGACGCGCACGCTGGGCGACCGACGCTGACGCCGCGGGACTTCGACGTTTAAGGGCCCATTACTGCCATTACGCGACCACACGAGCCACAGAGAGAAATGAGAAGGAGAAAAGTAGGAGGATGTGGGCAGGGCAAACAGTGCAAAAGAACGAATAAGAGGAAGATAAAAGCAAAACTGGGAAAGACGGTGGAAACGACGGTGGTGGTTCTGGTGGTGGCACATAGCTTTCTTGCGAAAGTATCCATGCAGTGTAGCACTGACGGCCGTCTACAAGGGCCTCTCCAGAGCGGTTCGAATGGAGGTGGCGAGACGTATACTTTTATCCGTTTCAACCACATCCACAGTGCCAAAATCGCACTCTGGCGACCACTCTGGCGACCGCACTCTGGCGACCGCACTCTGGCTGGGAAAATGCTTACGTCCAGTTACCCGTTTCACCCTAAAAAGATTGATTGATTGTAGGGTTTAACGCGCCGACACAACGCAGGCGATGAGGCGCGCCGTAGTGGAGGGCTCCGGATTAATTTACCCTAAAAAGAGATGATCCAGTGACCCTTCAATACCATAAAGTTTGTTCTGCAAAAAACCCGCTTCGTTGAAAAAATTAACGGCGAGTGAGGATCCTCGTAGAACACCCGCTAGAAAGACGACGTAGGCCACGTCCGAAGCGCGCGTGCGCGCTTTACTGCAGGCTTAATAAACGTTTTCCCATTCCAATTCAGTGCACGAAGAGGTTCATACAAAATGCCTAAACTAAGAAAATGAAAGAGACGGAGATGGTTTTCGGTCGCAAAAGTAATCCGCAAGCGGAGGCGAGAACAGTGGAGGTGGTAAAAGCTCGGTACTACCACTGCAACTTGACAGACGTGTGCTCTTCTCAGTGCCGACAAATGTTACCCACACAGATGAGCAAAACGAGGGCTTGACTGTATCACATGTTTACCGTTGTGAATACCAGAGAACCGTTACAAGCCTCTGTCACGCTGGCATAATGGCACGCCGGCAAGCAAGCATGCTGATGAGGACCTGGTTTTTGCAGTTGTGGGCGAAAAAAAAAAAAAAAAGGTTGTCTCGGATTCTCTTTAATGTCATTCACAGGAAAAGCCAGATTACTTTTTCTTCAAGCTCTTGAATGCATTGTCCAATTTCCGGTGGTGTCGGGAGTCACTACTCAGCGGGAAAAGATTCATGAAGCAGCGACGCATGCAAGAGGATAGAATAAAAGAGACCTGTTTCACCAGCAATCGAACATGTATATGGCAGTGTTTTTTTTTTCGTGTTTGGTTACAGTATAAAAGGACTCTCTTTTTTGAATATGTTTCGCCATATGAAGTTCTTTAATTTTGAATATACACACATTACCCTCCATTGTCCGAAGGCGCTTGAGCCGGCTGCTTACACTTTACACCATTGGAATAAACGAATCTTTATTCTTGCAGCCCATTTGCACTTCAGACGACTTATTCTACTCTTTATTAGTTCTTTTGTTTTACAAAAGTGATTTAGCAAGTATGTCAGTCCTGGTCCGCAGTTTTCTTATTCTGAAAGAATAATCACTTCTAATAGGTTTCTTTAGAGCGTTTTTCTTCCTCAGCTATTTCTTGTATATTCGAAAAAAGAACTTCAACCGGTGTTTTAACTGATAGGAGGAAAGCATTTTCCATTCAGATTAGCTTTTTATTTGAGTGCAGCTGTCCCCGTGTTTCTACAGCACCAAAACGAACCTAGTCAAGCCCGGTTTTGTATTTCCAAAATTCATCCTCCTAGATTGCGACGGGTCCCATTGGGCGCAGGCATAGTATAAAACAAAAGTTAAGTGCGCTGCTTTCTATGCTACTTGCTGAACATTTTAAATATGATTGAACATAATTAAGTGCTCTGTCTTCACTGCTCTGACACACCTTCACTGCATTTCATGAGCAAGCGGATGAAAATGATGCACCTTTATACTTACATCTATGTGTGTTCTGTTGCTTGGCTCTTGCAGGGCGTCGGTTTTTTCATAGCAATTCCGCACGGTGGCGTGACCTCAGGACCAGTGCTTGATCTGGATAAATGGACTATATAGCTCTTGCAGGGCGTCGGTTTTTTCAAAGCAATTCCGCACGGTGGCGTGACCTCAGGACCAGTGCTTGGCCTAAATAAATGGACTACATAAAGTTTTTGAAACCGTTCTGTTTTCACAAGACCGCTGCACGTATGCAGCTTAACGGATCAATTGTGCAAAGAAAACAGGAAGTCTTCTAACAAATCTGTCAATCACGAACGATTCTTACGTTCGTGTTAAGTGGTTTCACTGGGTCATTTTAGGCGAGGGTTAAGATATCACTGCATTCTGCAGGTTATATATCTGCAAGTTTTTGGAATAAATTTATAGTTTCGAATTCGCGGCGTGTTGTAAGCTTCTTTCTTCGTCCCTGTTGTTTGGGAGCCTTCAGGACGCATTCTTACGTTTGGATATCTGTGTGTGCGGATTCTTCACGCTGTTTTTAAAAGACCCGCCGATCTTTGAAGCAGCGCGCCAAGATTACTGCTCTTATACCGGCTCCGAGGGTCGATATACGATTGCCACTAAATATTGGCCCCTTTATAACCGCCCAATGTGAAGAGAACACGGCTGAGCAATTAAAACTGCACGAGTCTTGGCTTGTAGGGTGAGCGCAGCAGCGCGTTCTGCATCTACCAGTGAGCCACCCGGTAAAAGAGAACTTAGAAAAGAGGCAAGGCCGGCGAACATTGCGGTGCTTCGGCACGCCACTGCCGGCTCGCCACCGTCCCGCTCAGCCTGTAGTGAGGCTGCTACCATCTCAGCATGCCCACAAGATACGTTCATAGAGGCGATGGATGGATGGGCGTTGTCAAGAAAAAAAAAGCACCACCGATCTCCCGAACAAGGCTTTGTCTCGCGCCCACAGCAGGGGTTCGTGATGAATCGCCAAAAATTGAAGCCGTTCCACTCCATGTGAAAGCTGTCGTAAGTGAAGAGCAGTGAATCGCCATAATGAGCTGTAGCGCCGTTGTCCATTCACTGCTACCACCCAACGCATCTCAAATTTCCCGCCTTCGCAGTGCTCGCGCGCCCCCTGCCCGAGACTGCGCAGTGGGAGTTCTGTTCTCTTCGTGCTTTTCCTCCCGCGCGTGCCGGCGTTGCACTGCCACTTATTAAAGGCGATAGTATTTCTTGGGCTACTTAAACCAAGAAATTTTGGTCTGTCTGTATGTCTGTCTGTCTGTCTGTCCGTGACTCGATTCACCCGCCCGGCCAAAGTAAAAATTGATATTACGCAATAGTCTTATATACTCACAGCCAAATGTCAACGTCTAAGCCCGATTTATATGTTCATACTTTTCAACTTTATTGAACAAGAACAAGACATAACACAAATATAAGACAGGAAATTAGTACACAAGGGATATTTACAGTGTTCCTTTATTAAAAAATTCATGGATGCTGGGTTTTTCAATAGCAAATGATATTCTACATCTACTGCAGAAAACCGCCGCCTCTTGGCGGCATATGAAAAATCACGCGGCAACAGCAACGAAAGGTTCCACTGGCTAGGTTCCACGTTCTGCTTGGAACGCACGTAGAGCACGGCCACGCGGTTCTATAAACCTTGTAGTCAGCCGCCTCCGTTCACGCGCGTCTCCGCCGTACTGCAGCGCTGGCATCGAGGAACCCGGCCTATAGCAGTGGAACGCGGTAAATTCAAATCGCCTTGCGCAAACCTTTAGTGTGTTTGTCTTGGGATGAGCGTGACGGTACAGGAACAGCATGAGAGGTGAGCGGGAAAGCAAAGGGGGGCATTGCCGCGGCAAATGTCTACAAAGACTATAGTCTTTTGACGACATTTGCAACAAAAGGAGCCGATACACGGCTAATTTTTTTTCGATTACTATCGTAAAAACCAACCCAACGAGCGTTCTTAACTAAAGGAGCGCGGGCGCTGCCGGTTAAATACGTATATTTTGCCTCAAATGTACCTATAGTTTTCTTTGCGTTTAACAACGGGGAGATGTAGGACAAGCGCCAGCGTTTCACGAGTTTCGAACGCTTATGACTACATAAGCCGCTTGGTTTTGGCAGCCTCTGGGATATGCCGCAAACGGCAGCGTTACCACGGGGCGCCCTGTTGCTCTACTTGGGTACAGCGAGCGAGCTACGATGACAAGGCGTGGCCGTAAGGTGCTTTGCATTTCAAAATCAATCGCCCTTACCTAAGCGCAAAGCATTGCAGCGCAACTCACAGACGCAGAATACAACGCCACAAGGGTCGGTCCACTCTGAGAGGTAGTGGCTATACTTTCGTCGGTCGGATAAGTTGCGACCACGAGCAAGTCCTCTCTCCCGCAGGACCGTGCAAGCGCCAAAAAACTCTTTTCGCGAGATTGGAAATCTTTCTAGGGCTGATTATGAGATTCAGGCCGGCTCGCACAACCTTCTCATCTCTTGCTGTGCCCTGCTCGCACGTTTTCATGCCGGAGAAACCGACGAGGACGCGGCGTTCGTTGGCGCACGGCCGCTCGATGGAGTTTCCATCGAGCGGCCGTGGTTGGCGTAAGCAATTTCAGGAGGGAAGCCGGATCACTATTCCCCGTGCCATGATAATGTTTGCAAGCCACTCGCTGCGTGGACGCGATGAAAAAACAGTGGCGCCTGAGATACTTGGCTGGGATGAAACCAAGGCGGCCATTGTGTGTACTCAGGCTCTCCTCGCCTTACTTGCGTTTATCTTTCGTGTATCTTATTTTATCCATAGCCTGCACATGACGTCACAACTGCCATTTCAGGTGCACTGCTATCACCTTTCACAAGGCTACTGGAGATAAGGGCAGCATAAGAGTTAGCAGCATTTCAACGTGCACGCAGTTTACCAACATGGCAGTTACCGTGACGTCAGTGAAAGCTATCTATTTGATTTCATTTGATTTATTCTAGCGCAAAAAACATCAACAAAAAAACACGTTCACGCAAAGGGAGCAGGGAAAAAAGCCGTAGAACAGCTTGACTAGTCCCAGCCCACTGATACAACAGGCGGCAAGTGGCATTGGACAATATTAACAAAAACCGACACAAACAAAAAACTTGAGGTATAAAACAGCACTGAAAATATACAGTAAACATGGTTTGGAAAAAATGACAACCTGCAAATACAGTAGCGAGAAAGAGGGAAATATTTATTTTTGTAACAATATCATGAGTTCGGCATAAAGATGCTACATATATGTTAAAAGGGAATGGTAGAAATTTGTTCAAAATATTTTTGTGAAGACGGCTATCTGTATCGCAACATTTGTTCTCCATAATTCGTTAGGCATTTTTTTTTACTTTCCAGGTTTCAGGATTGCGGGTAGAATATATGGAAAAGAGCTTTTCTAAACCAGCTAGATCAATTCGTGAGCCGTTGTTTACTGCTGCTTGTTTCTAACATCGGCAAAGTTTATAACTGTAGATAGAATCCATGCTAATAACACTCTGCTTTGTAAACAGTTCTTTTGTCGGAGAAAGATACGGAACCTTGCTGACGAGGCGAATAGTTCGTTTTTGTACAAGTGCCAGTTTTACTAGATTTTCCCGAGTTGTGGTAGCCCAGATTAGGACGCCGTAGTTAAGATCTAAAAATACAGTTGTAAAGTAGAAGGTTAACTGAGATTGAAAAATTATAACAATAATGACGCATAATACCAGTTACCTGGGATAATTTCTGGGTTAAGTAGCCAGTGCGTTTATTCCATGACATAGTTTCTGCAACATATAAACCTAGTGTTTTGAAACATTTAAAAAATTCGACTGGAGTATGATTGATCAAAATAAGTGAAACTGCGCTGATTTTATGACGTGGATGAAAAAATACTGCTTTCATTTTGCTAGCATTAAGTTTCAAGTTTTTGTTTGATTCCTAGCTGCTAATACATGCGAGAGCCTTATTTTCGCGATTTACTAAATCGATACCTGAGCTACCTGAAAAAAAAAATAAACTTGTTTCATCGGTATATATTATGTATTTAACTGTTTGATGTACAAAATGAAAAGAAATGGCACCTAAAATGCTACCCTGTGGCGCGCCGTACTTAACTGGTTTTTGTTGTTGAAATGTATTCTCCAATTTCAGCGAGTTGCGATCGATGTTATAGATAAGATGATATTAGAGAATGAGCTTTCGCGCAAAATGCGTATCGGTGTAGCTTATGAAGGAGAATATCGTCATTGACGTAATCAAATGCTTTTGAGAAATCAAGTAAAATACCTAGCGCATTATTGTTTTCAAAATTGTCCAGTATTTTTTTTTTTGATCGAGCAGTGCCAACTCAGTTGATTTATTATTGATCTTTATTATAATCTTTTTTTCTTGCATTCAAATGATAATGCACTGGCGTTACAGAATTGAGGTGCAAAAATAGCCCTCAAAATAAAGTAAGAATTTGCTGCAAAAATACAATCTTTTTTTTTACAGCAGCTAGGTATTTTTATTGTTCTGCCAGGCACACAAGCATACTGAACGCTTTCTCACTATAGAGAGATGATGTCGAAGTTCGTGCTGACTTGCGGGTGTAGGAAACCACTGAAGTGATTTAGCATACTATAAATCACCAAGCTTATAGCGAGTATTGATTCGTTGAAGAAACGAACGAAATGAAATCCTCTAACAATACAAATATTAGGAAGCAAAAAAAAAAAAAAAAAAAAAACCCTTCCGCGGGAATGTGGGGTTAAGCTCGCCAAGAAATTACACATACATGGTTCTTTCGTAAAAAGTGCAGTCTCGTATAGCCTTTAAAGTCCTGACGTCAGCTCACAATGAATGAAGACAATGGAACCCCTCGCAGGCAACATTCTTTTCCTACGCCAAACTAGGCAAATAGTGTGGGAAAACATACTGCAAAACGAGCCGTATAGATATATTGACTTTAACGCGTAATTTTAACCCGTATAGGACTAAACGTTGTTTTTCATGTGACGAAGCGGTATTTATTTTACTCAGCGTAGAAACACCTCACCTCACGGTAGGGTAGTTTTTTCCCGAAAAGCTTAGCTGATTGGTTGATTGTGGGGTTTAACGCGCCGACGCAACGCAGGCGATGAGGCCACCGTGGTGGAGGGCTCCGGATTAATTTTGACCACCTGGGGATCTTTAACGTGAGCCGAAATCTCATACACACGGGCCTTTTTGCTTTTCGCCTCCACCAGAAAAACGGCCGCCGCCGCAGGGAATCGAACCCGCGACCTTGTGCTCAGCAGAAGCTTAGTTATGGCGAGAGTTGGTAATGCATCTTTAAGAGGGGTGTAACAGCGCACTAAGACTATGACACAACCAAGAAAGACATAGGAAAACTAGAAAGGCAGGACACAGCACTACACTGCAACTGACTTTTATTCAAGAATGGCACGTATACGTATATAAGTTACAGGACATATATACGTTAGATTGCGAGGTTTAGCATGATTTAGATAAGATGTAAATAAGGTGAAGGTTTAGATAAAATTATATATTATTTTTAGAGCGCACCCGAACGCACACTAATGGATTTATTTGGTTACAGTCGATTTCAAGTGTCTCGTTCAATTCACGCGTCAATTTCTTTTTTTACGTAATGATTTCGCCCACCCGGGGAGCGCAACACAAGCGCAACTTCTACAGTGTGACGATAGGTGGCCTGATATAACAGTCTCTTCAACAAAGCTCTTGTGCCCTCTTACCCTGTAGGAAACAGAAGAAGCTTCTCAAGAACTTTCTCGCAAATTAAGTACAATAAAACGGGCATTTTTGTGATTATTGTTCACTGATGCTAAAGAATTTTTCTCCTCATTAACTGTGATGCACACGTTCTACCGGCGCTAATTATAGGATGATGAGGGTATACAAAATGCGAAACTGAGAAGGACGGGAATCGAACATGCTGAAATTTACTTACGTACAACGTACCGGCGAGCACAAAAGCCCAAGACAATCGACAAATTATTTCGGCGAATTCAGAAATGTCAGGGCATTTTGGCCTGCTTATAATTGACATCGCGAAGAAGCATCTTATTCACTACTCCTCCTCTCCCCTCCCTTCCTTTTTTCCGGGTTTCGGCCGCTTCGTGCAATTGCGTGGGGCAAAAAAACAAACACCTCACCTGTAATTAGTCAGGCAAGCTCTAAGAGTCTTTTTTGACGCAGACAAGTCGAGTCGCCTGGAAGAGCACGCCTTTCTCTCGTTTTGAAGAGCTAGGCTAACGGTTCACATGGTCAGACTCAGTAAGACTCACTCCCAAATCTGTGCGCCATCACTTAAAGCTCCACGCTTCATAGGCAGGTGTGCTGCCAGAAGCCGTCATTCTAGCGAATCTAGAAGGTTCCCTGCGCAAGGCTGTCGTGAAGCCGAAACGACCTTTCACCAATTTACTGCCGCGGAAAGTCAAAATGGCTGGCCTATGTCGTTTGCACAAGTGCCGGAAAGAAGATGTAACAGCGAAGGCGCGGAACAGCCGCTTCAGATGCGAGAAGGGAGAACGAGTGTTGTTAAGGTTTGATGACAGAACGATCATAAACGGCGAGAAAGGGCCCTTCTCTTCAAATACACTGCAAGCAACGAAATCCGACGTGCTGAGCCGCTTGGCACTGCTCCTAGCCACAGGCAACGGGAAGAAACCGGGGGCAATATTCATTTCCCGTGTTTTTCCCCACGAAAAGACGCAGCTCGTCACGGCATCCAATGGTTGGCTCGTTCAGCGCGAGCACTGCCACGTCTCGAGCGGATTGGTCAATGCACACATGGGGCGCCTCTTGGCTGAGGCATCTTCCGCAATGAGAAACATTTCCTTCTCCTCTGTCGCTATTCTTTCGTGCGGCCCGTGGAGGGCCGTTTCCTTCGTAACGCTGTAACGCTTTATGTAACGACTTTTCGGCCACCACGGTCTCTGACTGCTATTTCGTAATGAGACCGCTGAGAGCATTGCTGTAGTATGCGCGCGCGTGTGCGCGTACCTGGGAGCCAAATGAGATGACGTCCTTTTTAAGTGCTCTCCTGTGCAGACTAAAGTAAGTCATAAGGGATAGAGGAGAGTTGAGGAAAATTAGGCGCTGTTAGCTGCCAGACCGCGTTTATTCCTGCGTGTGCTGTGTCACGTTTGTGTTTTTTTTTGCACACACAAACACCCGTGCGCAATAAGCACCCATTGCATGCAAGCCACGGCGATGTGCGTGTTTGGAATAAGCAGAGAAGAGGAAGGCCTGATTTCGGTGCTTGAAGCCAATGTTCGTCTCGCATGTCTGCCACTACTTGCTTTCCTCTACCAAGCTCTGAAGCATTGTTAAGGGCTTCCAGAAGTTCCCTCATAATTGTCCACCGGTCTTTTATGAGAATACGCTGCCATTGATGCAGGGTAAGCACGCTGTGGCGCTTAGTGCAAATGGCCTCTGGGGACGAAAATCGCACGAGTATAAGGCTAGACTACAAATTCGGGCGGAATTAACGCCCAGTTCGCCTGTTTTAGGCCTAGAACTTCCGATTTTACGTGAGCTCGTTCACTGAGTGAAAGCTTATGGGTGAAGTTTAATTTCTGAAGCGTCATATGTGAAGTCCCCTGCATTTTTCGGTTTATCACTCATTCGCGCAAAGGTTGCTGCATATAGAGGGAGGGCTCTACGCGGGTATGCGATGGCTCGAAGTTAGGCCTGACGTCACTCTTGTAGCTCTTAAGCCGTCAATGGGTGCCTATTCGAAAAATCGAAAAAATACCCATTCTGTGCAAAGCGGCGGGTACCACTTGACGTCGTATACGACCTCATAGCGAAGCCTTAGGCCTAGAGTCTGACGCATACCCTACAGTTGCTGCTGTTACTCTAACAAAGTGTTATATACGCACAGCACACACAAGCAGTGCTTTATTGGACAAAGCTGTTTAAATGACAATGTGTGCTTTTACAGCGCGCGTTGATGCTGACCACAAAGCTGGCGGTGCATGCCGGGGCATGCACCATGCAATTAATGAATCAACAAATAAATTACTTAGAACAAAAGCATAAGGAGGTTCTACCATAGAAATATGTACCCGTTCTCTGAATTATGTACCCGTTCTCTGAAGCCAACCAAGTACTTCATGCCCAGTAAGCATCACGCATCCGCAGTGAGGTATACATATTAAACAGCTCTTGATAAGAGGAACGTATGTCCCGCTCGCTGGATTTGCTGTGGGTGGCGTAGTCAAACCATCTGTCAGTTTTTTTCTGCGAGCACTGCAAAAAGCTTTTACTGAAGACCATAATAAAATTATATAATGTTCGTTTGAAAGTGTCATGGTCTACATCCCCGTATATTTCGTATACCATTTGACATTGTTTCGTCGATTGCGCCCGTTAAGAGTTGCTTTCTTTTTCTAACTAGCTACAGGTTATCCGCCTGAGCGAAAATGCTGTGCGATGTTAATATTTCACGCGAAAAACAGTTAATTTCTCGATGGTTTTAGCGACAGGAAGTCTTATGAAGCGGCCGTGTACTTAATCTGATGGTGTTCGCCACGATGGCACACATCTCCAAATTTCTTAGTGGAAAAGTCGCAGGAGTCATCTGTCCGGGCGAGGCTCGAGCTTTGCCGCGCACTTTTCTGGTACATTGTACATCAAGCTCGCAAGTGATTTTCAATATTTGACATACCAAAGATTAAAACGTTCATGATATCCACGGACAGGCACTTTGACTTTCACTGTATCTCCCTACAAACGCTTTTTCAGCAGCAAAGTGACACTTAGCGGCAATGATACTGCACACATTATTAGCATGGTTCAAAATTACGTTGCTTTATTGATTTTGCAGCGTTAGCTATGGGTTTCGGTATAGCTGAATTCGTGATGGCATAGTTGGTGTTCGCCGAATTGATGCCCGGCGTAGTTCGTGAAAGAATATAAGGAGCTATTTTTGTTTTACAGTAGTGGATGACCAGGGAAGATATCCGCTTAAGCAGAGTAAACTGACAGTAAAATCAATCGGAACACATACAAATGCAGGTAACAAGACTTTTATTGTTTGCCCGCGACCGTAACAAGAAGCATCCGATGGTCATACTGGTACACTCTGACGGGCTCTACCACAACGCGCACTTGATTTTTAGCATACGCCACATATACAGTTTCTCTTTTTGCCCTGGAGGGCAAGAGAAGAAAGAAAGGAGCACCTGAGGTGTTTCCTCAGAAACGCGAGGAAATATGCATTGATTGGATTAGGCACATACACATGAAAGCCGCCAGCAATAATGATGACGGTCTTCTCTTCTCGCTGGATCCAGTAGCTCTTCGACTTCCGTATATATTTGATTAAATTAATTATTCTAGCAGTTGAACATGTTAGCACAGTATTACTTGTTTACGTGTTTAAAAAAAATATATTATTCCGCTACTGCCTTGGAATCAGCTTTTTCCATTTGCTGGGATGAACCTGTTACGTGCCGTAACATGTGCTCCTTTTTTTTGTGTGTGTGTTGGCGTCCTGACGCAGATCATCTCGACCAACGAGAGGTTAACTGCTTCGCTATAAAGCGTTCCCTCGAAGTTGCAAGCAGACCGTTGGCCGTTTTGGCGGTTCTTCGCACGCACTAAATTTTGGCAGAGAAGTAATTGTTACAACTGAAGCTCCAAGGGAGATACAGTAATACCTCGTCAACACGAACTCGCATATCTCGAAAAATCGGCTAAGTCGAAATTTTCCGCGGCACCGAACCATTTCCTATACGTCCCATGTATTTGTTGTCCTTTATTTCGAAGTATTTTTGGGCCAAGCTGCAGATATCTCGAAATCTTGACGGAGAGTGGAACGAAAATTTCCCCTATTGTGAATGAGGAACATATGTGAGGAACTCTCTCAAAAGGTGATAGTGCCACCGAAAGTGACGTGGCCTTTCAGGAGAACGCGCTATGCGAGCAGGATGTGCCCGTGACAGGAGAACTTACGGACGCCGCAGTCATTGAACTGGCCTTAAAAAGGAAAGGACGACGAAGACGGGGGCGACGGCGACGAACATCCTCGAGAGGTGCAGACATCTGCCGAAACGAGGAATTTGCTGCTGTTGATGCGAAGTGAGGTTCACTGCAGCGGCGGGGAAAATCGGCTCATGCAATGCGTCAAGAAGCTAGAAGACTCCTCACTAGGCCCGAGTGCGACAGCAGAGCAGACCAGCATTACGCAGTTCTTTTCTTTCAAGTAAAATTGCAGTGCCACAGAACCCCGCTGGTGAACGTCTCTTGTATGTTTTTTTTTCTCTTTCGAACCTCTATGAAAAGCAAGATTGGAAGCTGCTGTTGAAGAGCTGGTTAGTAGTAGCGCCTTTTTTTGCAAAGAACTCGACATTCCATGGCATTTCGTGCAATTTTGCTTATCTAGAAAATCCGCTTATCTCGGAATATTTTCTGGTTTTTTCTACTTCGAGTTAACGAGGTATTACTGTGTATTGTTTTGTCTTTTAAGTTTTAGCACACTTAAAAAGTGTACTTTTTTCTTGCATTTACATAATCAACTATCAGCTCTGGCGTAACTGAGATCGGGATAAATGTCGCAATAAACGTTCCCCGAAAATATGATTTAAAACCCAACTGATTTTCGCCAAAGACTGCAACGTTTTCCTTCGCGCATACCTAACCCTGGAAGAATTTTGGCGCTTCTTCTCACGCACTACTGTTCAGCAGCAAAGCACCATTTGCACGGCGTTGAAACTTTATATGGGTTCGCATTTCGCTGTTCAGCGTGACGGAATAGTTTACCCGTTTCTTCTAGTACAACGCGATCTGACAGTGCTAAGACTAATACATTCCTGATCTATGAAGTAATTGACGTCGAGCGAAAACAGGACGCATGACGAACCGTTCTGCCACATCATTTATTATTAATTCGGGTTCAGCATCCCAATTGTCTCGCGTGTTTTAACATCGTAATACCTGCGACTACTATTTTTTCGCATTTCAGCCCCACTCTTGCGTCGTTCCCTTACTAGAACTTTCCAGAACTTCCTGCCATTGATTCTAATGCAAGCTCAGCACAGCACAGGCGATGGCTTCGTGGCCTAGTTTCCTTCCCAATGGGGTCCTGACTTGATGGAGAGTGGCCCTCGTGGTTCCATTCTGTAGGCCCATGTATTCAAGTCGTGCTCGGGGCGGCTATCGGATTTGCCTTGTAAGGGAACATTTTTCACCCTGAAACGTCTTGTCCGAGCTGCGGATAAATGAGACCGAAATCCGAGCAAGAAGGATCACAACCTGGCCTCGCGCCGGCCGCAAGATCAATGCGAGAAGCTCTCCCTAGTAGCGTACCCTCCTTCCCTTTCTTCCCAGCTCCCCCTTGTCTCCCAGAAGATGTTCGGCTTCTGTGGATAGCCCCCCGTGAAAACGACCTCCCACAACTTATCACCGTTGTTCTGTCCCGAATACTCCTATCCTGCTTTTATACTGAGCTGTGCGTGTCTTTTCGCGGCCTTTGAAGAAATTTCTTGTTACCTTACGGAGAGTGGATCTCTCTTTGATATGCCTTTCTTTGTCGAGTGGCTTTAAAATACGGCTCTGAAGTATGGGTCAGATGGCTTTAAATAGAGCAAAAAAAAATATACACACCTTTTTTTTATTCGTGCATCAGTAAAGTAGTTGCAGCTGGAGAAAGAGAAAAAATAAACATATTGAATGGCGAGCTCATTGGTCCTTGGTGGGCATGGAGCACGAGCCCTGTGGGGGCGTCCTCTAGTCCGGATGCGGTGTTGTAGAGTTGACGCTACCTCTGAACGGCCAAGGTTCCCATGCGCGGCCGTGCGTACTTTTGCGCGTGCGTCAGAGCGTTTGCTTGTCTGTTTACTTGTATCGTTGTCTTGGCACGTGCGTTTACACGTGTTAATTAAGGCTGCGGACTGGCGGTTTTCGCGCAATTTGGCGCCATGTAGATAGCTAGCGAATCCGCATCGCGGCGCTTATTTCTGCGGGTCTGCGCTCGTCCTGTGTAGTTCTTGTCTTTGTCCCGCGTTTTTCTGCGCTTTTATTTAGCATGTCTGCAAGTCATTTACTGTGCAGTAGTGCACTGCCATAGATTTTTTTTGAGGACACCGTAGCGACACTCGGAAGGAACAGCTCACGAAACATGTCTGCTTGCTTTGAAAAGAGCATCACTGAACTTTTTCATGAATTACCTTACGTAAAAAAAGCAAAAAGTGCCCTAGCTGCACTTTTATTATTAGCTTTAAAATAAATCCAAACCTGAAGAGCGAACAGCGGCACAGAGAGAGCGAGAGCGAGCGAGCGAGAGAGAGAGAGAGAGAGAGATGTGGAGGAGGAGGAGGAGGAGGAGGAGGAGGAGGAGGAGAGTGCAGACTTGTGGGACGCATACTAATGGTCGGACAAAAGGCGCGTTCCACCGCTTACGAGCACAGCGGCTAACAGAACACCGCTTTCGCCCCACTAATTACTTTCGCAATGCGAGTCATAAAGGTTACGCTTAAATCCACCGCCACTGTGGCGACATTTGGACGCGGCCGCTGGAACAGCGTCTCGAACAGCTATGACCAACGCTGGGTCTGAAACCCCGGATAGCAGCGACAGCGGCCAGCGTTGAAAATCCCGCGTAACTGCGCCGTTTACGGCAAAAGACGAAGGAAGCTAACTCTGGACAAAGGGCCTGTGTGAGGACTTAAATGCTGCTGCCAGCTGCGTGCACTTTTTTCTGTGCCCCCCTGTCCCCGTCTCCGCCCTACAGCAGTGGCAGTCAGTTCTTCAGCTGAAATTCTGTACCGATTGGGGTTTTTGAATTTGGAGCAAGTTGTGAAGGCAGGATATAGCCATAGTTTCTTTAATGTCACTGCGCGGCCGCACAGTGCAAAAGGGATAGGAGGGGGCGCAGTGGGGGAAAGTACATGGGGAGTGAAATACGTGCTGCAACTGGGCAGAGGAAAACAAGTATGGAGAAGATTGCGTAAGCGAGGACGGAGGTAATGGAAGAGTACGACGGTGCATGTAAGTGCCGTCGTCATTCCAAGCGTAGAAGCAGCTTGCCTCGAATCGCCGCGTCTTGCGCGACTTACGGGAGAAGTTCCGCGTTCGGCCACTGCAGAAATAGCTGCACGAATGAGTAGCGATTTCTAATCCAACCTCATCCAGCTGCTGTAGCCCAATGCCTGCCGGCCAGCCTTGCACGCTCCTTATCTCTTTCTCTGTCCCCATTTCTTCTCACCTATCCCCTTTCGTTCCCCCTCTCCCATCCCCCCGACCGTACTTGGTTGTTTGCTGGTGAACTCCCAAATGAGTTCAAAATATCCCCAGTCCACTTATTTTCCACTTTTTCTATCAATAAAGCACTCACTCTTACACTCACCGGCGTCGCTTATTGATCAAGCATTTACCCTAACTGTAGGCCGCACCCTCAAAGCCTCTGGAAAAATAGCGCATGCGCGCTGTTTACTGCCTTTGCATCCATACGGTGCAGCATGCGCCAGAGGCTGTGTGCTCCGTTGTTCGTATTTGTTTCAATCCTCTGTACCTATGATGGATCTGCAACACATCGTCCATATTGTTTTTGCTTCAGGTGACACAAATAGGTTACTAAGACTTTTTGCCCCCTAAGGTGAATCTAGTGTAATTTTTGGTATCACTGAAGTTTATTTGTCTTTCGAAGCTGAGCTGGCGAAATAAAGAAATGATTCGGGTTCCCTGCGTACACTTGCATGACTTGACGCTGTTGTACGCGTAAACTGGCTTGTTCTACGGAAATGTCATCAGTGTAATTCGTGTAGCAAAAACGAAGTCAACAAAATAACTATTGTAGCCATTAAAAGTTCGAAGCGTATTTTAGCTACGAAGCATCAATCAATTGTTTTGGTCACTGTTTTCGTTGACATTATAAAAGCTCCAGGCGCAATAAAAGCAAAAATGCCCACATCGGTTGAGATAGGCTAGTTTTATTGTACTGTTTTGTTCATAAAATGTTTGATTTTTATGTGTGTTCTTAGTGCACCTGTTTCCTTTAAATTGGGGTTAGAAAGACTGTTTCATAAGCCCTAAAACAAAAAAGGATGATGCAGTAAGGGATGACCCGTGCGCTTTCCGATATGAGAAAGTGTAAGCCGAGTTCCTCCTGTGTCTGTTAATTTTGTTGTCACTTAAGTTGGCTTCCAGGGAAAACACGAAAACAATTACCCGGAACGTTTGTCGTCTATGGTTCTAAACGGAAGCAGATTTTTTTTTATTTGTTGCCTGAAAGGAAAGTAAACAAGTAGTGAACATAAGCCGCTTCTACCATCTACGATTTGCGAAAAGCAATTCACCCCACTTAAAAATCTCTCTCGGCGATGGTTACCACACAAAAAGGTGTTATTGAATTTTTTTAAGGTATTTCGTTTTATTTGAGGAATAAAAAAGCCACAAAGGGCGAAATATTCTGCTGCGGCTAGTGAATTGTGGTCCGGCTATTCTTAAATTCCAGATTTTCTTAGTATTTTATAAGCCCAATTGGTTGATGTCCGGTTTACAGCGTAGCTGAAAGCTGATTTTTAAAGCCTGACGCAATGCCGAAATAAAGTGACAAAACATTAACCAATAACACTTTTTAAATCAAGAAGCATTTAAAATAATTTATGTGAGCTTTTGTATTAGTTAAACTGAGATTATCCTGAAACGTTTAGACATCAGTGAGACCTCCCAGAAAGCTCCACTGCCCGAGCTCTATTTAAACCGCGCCACCTCGTTCAACCTAGTCCATTGACGCAGCGAATCTTGAATCCTCGCTTTTTTTTTTTTGTGAAATTCTGTTCCGCCACTTACTTTCTGCACGGATCTTCGTAGTATTTAATCAGAAACCGATAACGCCAGCCGGAAAACAGGAGTCGCTGAATTCAAAAGGAGTTAAAACTAAAATAGTTGTGCGCGGTAGAAAGGATGGGGAAAGGTAACACGTGTTCTTAATGGCCCCTCCCGCTTTATGACCGCTACAGCGGGCTACCAAATTATTGCGACTGGAAACAGGGGGCCATAGAAAGTACGAGGAAGAAAGCTAGCGAGAAGACATCATATTAGTGAAATTACGGAACCAAGGCGCACACGTGGTGCACAGTTTGCGGCTGCAAAGACGTTGTTACGGCCCGAGGCGGACCCGATGCGTTATGGCACCACGACCGGTCATCTAGACAGATTTATGGCGGGAAAAAGAAGGAAACAGAAGAGGGCACGAGTAAAAGTGGGCGCTTTCATAAACGGCACCCGCATGGCGGCAAAGTTTGGGTAACTGCTGCGGCTTTGTGAATAAATCATGCGGCGCCGCGGTCGTCCGCTTCCCCTCCACCTGATACCACGCTTTGTCTTCCGTTAAATGAGCCGTTTGGTCACGCTATCTTACTCTTTCTCGCGAGTCACTTAGAGTTAGGTAGCTTTGAAGCTTTTATTACTCGATTTATGTTACATGAGCGCCCCTGCCTCAAAATAACATTGAAAAAGTTTTACGTGAGTGCACGAATAAATTGCGCGAGAAACCAAGAGAGGACAGGGTCTCGAGGGCTCATAAATGGCTTGAAAACGGTGAGTACAGCTAGAAAGTTTCAATTGGTTGCAAGTAAAAGGTGGGAGAAGGAATGGCTGTTGATGTGAAGGGCGCCATTTTTAAAGTGATAGGCTTTAAAGCGGTGGAGTTTACAATTGTCCTACGGGGCCGTAGTTATATGGGTGGCTGATTTATATGATGACCAATACGGAGTTATGTGTTTTCAGAAGTATTTACGGGTAGCTAGCGTTGGCGCTTAATTCGTTCTTTTATGGCATATACTTTCTATTGTAGTCCAGGTTTTTGAAAAATGTGGCCTTCATTAAAATTTTGCGCGCAGGACGGCGCATTCTGCCCGTTCTTGTCGCCTTTATTTGTCCGCGAATATGAATCAGTGTAAGAAAGCGAATTATCCAGCTGGTTGTGCTACTCGCGTGCGTTTCGTTTCGAAGAAAGTTGCTTTGATGGTTCCGTGATGCGGGCGCATATAATATGTAGCTGCAGAACACAACGAGAGAGAGAGAGAGAGAGAGAGAGGAGAGAGAGAGAGAGAGAGAGAGAGAGAGAGAGAGAGAGAGAGAGAGAGAGAGAGAGAGAGAGAGAGAGAGAGAGAGAGAGAGAGAGAGAGAGAGAGAGAGAGAGAGAGAGAGAGAGAGAGAGAGAGAGAGAGAGACGGTTCCCATAACACTTTCTACGGCCTGTAGGAAAGATCGTGAGATGCGTCAGATCATCCTGCCCCTCCTTTCCTCTCAGCAACCCTCCTTAGTTTTCAACTTATCCTGACACACTACAAGGACACTAGACGCATTTACCCACACTCGCATGCCGCACTCACTCGGTATGTTATAGTATAGTATGGTACGGTAAGGTATAGTGTACTGTATACAGTATACTGTATACAGTATACTGTAGTATAGTATAATATAGTATAGTTTAGTATAGTATGGTACAGCGTGGTGTGGTATGGTATGGTGTAGTAAAGTATAGTATACTATAGTATTGTATTAGTATTAGTATAAAAATGTATTGGTTGGGCGTACCTTGCAAAGCGCGGGCGTCGCAAAGCAGCAACAATTCCCAGACAATTCTGTCCTTCCTGTTCATCGGATTTCTTTGCCTTTTTCTTCGTAAACACGTGTCTTTTTTTGTTCGGCGTCGACGCCGTTGGGGCGTTGATGTAAGTTGGGAGATTTCCCTCAAATTTTTAAAGACGATAGTCTTTCTTGGGCTACTTAAACCCAGAAATTTTGGTCTGTCTGTATGTCTGTCTGTATGTCTGTATGTCTGTCTCTGTCTGTCTGTCCATCTGTCTGTCTGTGACTCGATTCAACAACCCGGCCAAAGTAAAATTGATATTGCGCAATAGTCTTATATACTCACAGCCACATGTAAGCGTCTAAGCCCGGTTTATATGTTCATACTTGTCAACTTTGTTGAACAAGAACAAGACATTACACAAATATAAGACAGGAAATTAGTACACAAGGGATATTTAGTCTTCCTTATTAAAAAAATTCATGGATGCTTGGTTTTTCGATAGCAAATGATATTCTACATCTACTGCAGAAAACCGCCCGCCTCCTGGCGGCATAGGAAAAATAACGCGGCAACAGCAACGAAAGGTTCCACTAGCTAGGTTCCACGTTCTGCTTGGAACGCACGTGGAGCACGGCCACGCGGCTCTATAAAACTTCTAGTCGGCCGCCTCCTTTCACGCGCGTCTCCGCCGTACTGCAGCGCTGGCATCGAGGAACCCGGCCTGTAGCAGTGGAACGCGGTAAATTCAAATCACCTTGCGCAAACCTTTAGTGTGTTTACCTTGGAATGAGCACGACGGTACAGGAAAAGCATGAGAGGTGAGCGGGAAAGCAAAGGGGGGCATTTCCTTGGCGAATGTCTACAAAGACTATCGTCTTTTGACGACATTTGCAACGAAAGGAGCAGATACGCGGCCAATTTTTTTGCTGACCCTCTTAGCCCATAAACAACGCGTTTCGGGGAGGAATTATTCGCTCTCTGTTGAGGCGTCCTTCCGTAACTTGAATCGAGCCCCACCAGACCGCCACTGTCGCGACGAACCCAATTTGCGAGCGGCGAAATCCTCTCGCGAGAAACGCTGGCGGCGCTCTTAGTATACTAGCGATAACCATTGGCGCCGGAGGGGCTGATTTCGGAGCTGATGATAACTCAGCTTACTATAACTGAGCTTACTCTGTTTCTTGAAAGCCCGTATTCTTGAACGCGGAGAAACGACGTCATACCACATTGTTGGATTCCCTCAGCCGAAGGCGTCAGCGTTGGTGACAGAAAACGCAGACGCTGCATGACCCCCTTCTTTCTTCGCTTCTACCGGCGCTTCTGCTTATCCCCGGCTAGCGGAGTGTTAGGCATGCGTTAGATCAGCAATGTGTCGATGCAACGCGGAGAGAGTAATGAATTAGCCCCCGTGCTAGCCGCTGTCCAGACTAGGTTATTCGGCTGAGTGCTTTCGCTGCCGCGGGGACAACTGCGGAAGGGGAATTCGCCTGTTCTCGGAGCTGCTCAATCGACCCAGCCCGGAAACGAGAATAGGAGGTATATTTTTCCGACTTCCGGGCTGAACAACACCTGCTCCGTGCCGATCTCGTTTGCGTTGACAGGCAGCTTCCGACTGCCCGGTTACTGTCTCCGCCAATCATGGCTCTCACTTCTTAGTCGCGTTTTTCTTCATGTTTTTTAAACGTACAACCGTTTCTGCAATAAAGAAAAAATGGGCGCCGGCTGTGCGTTCACCCCTTACATTCCAAGACGGGAGGCTTTCGTAACGAAGCTTGAGGTTTATCCCCGGGAATTCTCGCTCAAGGGCGCGCTCGCATCGATCCCTTGAGGCGTCCCTCTGGCACTGCTAGAATCTTCGATGCTCCGTAGGGAAAGATGAACGCTCCGTAACGGCTTACAGTGTATTTAGACGTGTAGCGCTCCGTCAAGGGAACCCAGCGAGACACTTTTGATCGGCCACTTAGGGGTTCAGGTCCCCATTTATCACAACCGTGTCTAA